>NC_139027.1:141741030-142114092 GCF_964662115.1 Mustela nivalis | reverse complement strand
CGGCGCGGGCGCACAGAGCGCCGGGCCCCGCACTCGGTCAAAGGGAGGAGAGGAAACCGGAAGAGCCCGTGCGCCCCGGGCCGCTCCCGACTCCGGACTAAGCGCGCCGCCGGCGCTGACTCAGGGGCACGGGGGGCGGGGGCCGTGCCGCCCGACCGGCTCCCGGGACGCTCGGGCCGCCGCAGGGTGCGGGAACCGGGCCGCGCGGGGCGCACCGCCTCGCCCGGCGGCCGCGCACCGACGCCGCGAGGCCCGGCCCGCCCGCAACCGCGGCGCCGCCCCCGCTGCCCCTGCCCCGGCCGCCGCCCGGCGATGGCGGCGGCGGCACGGATGGGCCTCGGGAGCACGGCCTCCCTCCCTCGCCCGCCTGGCGCTCCCGTTCGCCCCGGCCGCAGCCATTTTGGAGCGAGCGCAGACAAAGAGAGAGTCGCCGCCGCGGCCCCCAGCGGGCACGGGCCGCGACCCCGCCCGCCGCGGCCCGGTCGGCCTCCCGCCCGCAGCCCGGGCCCGCCCGCACCCCCGCGGCCCGCCGGCTCCCCGCCGCCCGCTCCCCAGCCGCGCCCCGGCCGCCCGCCCGCGCCCCGGCCTCTGCCGCTCGCAGCCATTGGCCGCACCTTTTAAGCGCGCGCCGCGGCCAATGGGGAGGCACCGGGCGGCCGGGCGGGGGGCGCCGCGGCCAATGGCGGCGCGCCGGGCGGCGGGCGGGGGCGGGCGCGCCGCCGCGCCTGCGCACCGGCCCGCCACCGCCCTCCCCCACCCCACCCCCACCCCCCCGCCGGCCGCCCCCCGCCCGCCCGGCCGCCGCCCCCGCCCCGCAGGCGCGCGCCGCCCCCCGCCCGCGCCCGCCCGCCCGCTCGCCCGCCCGCCCGCCCGCCCGCGCGGAGCCTCCTCCCCGCCCAGCGCCGGCGAGCGGCGGCGGCGGCGGGCCGAGGAGGAAAGATGGCGGCGGGCTCGGATCTGCTGGACGAGGTCTTCTTCAACAGCGAGGTGGACGAGAAAGTGGTGAGCGACCTGGTGGGCTCGCTCGAGTCGCAGCTGGCGGCCAGCGCGGCCCACCACCACCACCTCGCGCCCCGCGCGCCCGAGGCGCGGGCCGCGGCCGCCGGCGCGCTCGGGAACCATGTCGGAGCCGGAGCGGCCGTGCCGGCCGAGGGCGCGCCCGCAGCGGCGCCGGAGCCGCCCCCCGCAGGTAGAGCGCGGCGCGGCCTGAGCGCGGGCGGGCGCCGGCCGGGCCCGCGTCCTCACCGCGCCGCCCCGTGTGTCCCCGCAGGGCCCGCCGCGAAGCTGAGCGCACTCGAGGCCGGCGCGGGCGCGGGGGCCGGGCCCGGGACCGGGGCCTGCGCGCCGGGGGCCGCGGCCGCGCCCGCCGCCCAGCCCGCCGCCCGCAACGGCCCGCCCGGCGGCCCCGGCGCCGCGCAAACTTTGAATGGGAGCGCCGCGCTGGGGACCTCGCTCCGCGCCGCCGCCGCACCTGCTGTCAGCCTGCTCCACAACGGGCCCGCGCCCCCCGCGCCGCCGCCCAAGCCCGCCGCCGCCGCCGCCACTGTCATCCAGACGCCGCCCTTCCTCGGCGCCCCCGCCGCGCCCGCGCCCCGCGCCCCCTCGCCGCCCGCGCCCCCCGCGCCCGCCGCGCCCCCCGCGGCCCCCGCCGCCGCCGCCGCCCCGCCGCCGCCGCCGCCGCCGCCCGCCGCCGCCAGCCTGGCCCGGCCGCCCGGCCCCCCGGCCGGAGCCCCGGCGGCCGCGCAGAACGGGGGCAGCGCCGCGCCCGCGCCCGCCCTCGCGCCCGCCCCGGCCCCCGCGCCCGCCCCGGCCCCGGCCCCCGCGCCCGCTCCGGCCCCCGCGCCCGCGCCCGCCCCGCCGCCCGCCGCCAACAGTCAGCCCGGGCCCGCCGCCGCCGCCGCCGCCGCGCCCGCGCAGGTGGCCAAGGCCGACTCGCCCAAGACGGCGGTGCAGCCGGCGCCCGCGCCGCCGCAGGCCCTGGCGGCCAGCTGCCCGGCCGGCGCGGGGGCCGGCATGATCCTCGGGCAAGGGGCGCTGCCCGCCGCCGCCGCCGCTGGACTGCCGCCGCCGCCGCCGCCGGCCCCCGGCACCCCCACCGGGCTGCCCAAGGGCTCGGCCAGCGCGGGGCCCCAGAGCCTGCCCAGGACGCCGTCGGCCACCAGCGGCGGGATCCGGGCCACGCTGACGCCCACGGTCCTCGCCCCCCGCCTGCCGCAGCCGCCTCAGAACCCGACCAACATCCAGAACTTCCAGCTGCCCCCAGGTGAGTGGCCGCGTCGGGCGGGCCTGGCCGCCCCCGCCGGGCGTCCAGGAAGTTGTGGGGCTGGCAGGGCGCTGAGGTCACGGGTCTCCGCGGGCCTGCCGCGAGGGAGCCGGGGCGCTCCCCGGCCGGGTGCGCGAGAGTGTGTGCGAGTGTGAGTGCGCGCGCGCCCGTGGGGGGGCCGTGGCCGCGGGGGCCCCTGTCCTCGGGCAGCGCTGGCCTTCAGCTCGCTCTCCGCACTGCAAAGTTTCTGGGCTCCCCCAGTGCAGCAGCTCCTTTCCTGGCCATTTGTGCCCCTGCCCGCCCCTCCCCTCCCTTCTCCCCTCCCCTCCTCTCCTCTCCTTTCTCCTCCCCTCCCCCTCCCCCTCCTCCCTCGGCGGAGAGCCGCGGCGGCCGGCCTCCAGGGGCACAGCTTGCTGGGTTGTATAGCCCGCGTCCATGCTTCTCTCTGTCTGGTGCTCCGCCTCCTGGTTTTTGGGGCCAGTGGTGTCATGGCCCGTGTCCTCACTGAACTTTGCCGCTCCTCTGTTACCTTGGGCTGTGATGGAGGACTGGGCACCCCGCCTCCCCTCCCCGCCCCCCTGGTGAGGTCAGGCGGAGCAGTGACACTCCTTGTGGCCGGGCAGGTCGGTGTGGAAAGCTTCCGCTTCCCTGCTCACACCAGGATGGCAGAGATCCCAGGTGAGCCCTGGAGGGATCCTGGGGCACACACCCTTCCTGGTCCCCGTCCTTGCCTCCGCGCTGTGCCACCCGCTTCCTGCGGCCCCTGTGGGCCGCAGTACAGTGTTGGGTGAAAGGGTGGGTGCCCGGGTGCCGGGCTTTGTGCCCTCCAGGGAAATCAGCGGACCTCTCTGGGGTACCGGTGGGGCCTGGTGGCGTGCAGCCGTGTGGTCACAGCCTGGGCACGCTCTCGGTCTCCCGTGTCAGCTGGACGGTTGGTTAGGGTTCTTCAGGTCTGACGGCCCACGGCCCCCCACAGCATCCCGGGTCATGCTGCTTTGTTTGGGGATTCCCAAACAGAGAGACGCTTCGGCAAGCCAAGCCGGGGCGCCCGAGTCCTCTTCCTCCCTCCCGCCTCCGCTGCCGGCACTGCCACCGCGGAGTTTCCGAGCGCTCCTCCCTCACGGGCTAGCGATCTGGTGATCTGAACGGGTGGCAGGGGCTTGGGAGCAGCGCTGCCCATGGCCCCAGGGATGCCCGGAGCAGAGCCGCTGGTCACCTCGACCGAATGCCCGTGTCTTTGGAAGGAGAGGTCTCCTTGTCAGGGCGTGTGAGGCCCAGCCGGGTGGCAGCGCTGGCCCGGGAGGTTCTGATGGGGGCGGGGGCGGGGAAAGCCGGAGCCCAGCCTGCCTTCTGGGGGTGCTTGTGGGGGTTGCCGCGCTCTGAGGGAGAAAGGGGTCGTCAGAGAAGTTGCCGGCCAGGTGCTGAGATGCCCCTTAGGATGCATTTGTTTTGTTTTTTAGGTTGTCATGGTGTTTTTTTGAAGGTTCTGTATCGCTTCTTATGTGTATCTCGTTCGTTCAGTGGAGAATATGGCTCATCTGTAGTAACCTTAGGGAAAGGGAATTCGTGGTTGTAGTGTATGATGGAAAATGTCAAGATACTCTTTATCTGTAAAAACGCCTTTTGGGTGGTCCCGCACGGTTCCGCACTTGCCTTACTCAGAGGAAAGACCGTTTCTGTGCTGTACTTTTGCTTTGTTATTTAAAACTGGTGTGAGCTCCTCAGTAGCTGGAGAGGTGGGCGCCTGGCCTGGCTTGGCCCGACTTCCCAGGGCCTGTGCGATGCCTGCAGGGGTGGCGGGTTGGGGTTGGCTGGATCCCCTGGGTCTGAGCCTTTGAGTGGGTGAAGCCCCCTTCTTATTTCTGCCAGGGGCGGGGGAGGAAGCTGTGGTTGGAAAGGGGCATCTCTGCCATCTTTGTCGTGGGTGACCCTGGACTCACTTTCGTCTTCTGTTCTCATGTCACCGTTAGAGATGTCTTTGTGTGACCAGCAGACAACTCCTTGAAAAAAACTGTAAACCTACCGACTCTTTGCAGGAGTTGTCACGAGTGTTTGTGTTAAGTCCCCCGTACTTAAGAGCGGAGAGCAGCCCATGTTGACATTGGGGTGACGGATGTCCTCTAGAACGGAAAAGATTTGTATCCATGTCTTCGTGGTCCCCACCCCCCGATCTCCAGTGATGGGAACTCTGATCAGTTACCGCACCTCATTTTTATAACAGCAGAAGCAAAAAGAAAAAGTAAAAAGTTTGACCCCGAGACAAAGTTCTTTTTTAGGTAGTATAATTCTGAAAACCGAAGGGACAGAACACAAATACTCTCGTTATATGCTTGGTCAGGAAATACTAGGTTTTTCTACGTCATGTTTCCTCCTCATTGAAATCTTTCATCAGAAACACGAAGAAAGAGCAGGTGAGTGGCTTACAGAAGTAACTGCCCTTGGCCAATAGCGTGTTCTCGTTACAACCCAGAGACACAAACACTTGGGAAGGGCTTAGGGGCAAGCAGGGCAGCGCGGGCCGCCCCGAGGTGTCCACTGGGCTCACGGACTGCTGGCGGGTGGAGTGTGTGTGGAAGAGGCTTGCCCCTCCGTGCCTCCCCTCCCTGCAGGTCGCAGCTCCAGGTGGGGGCAGGTGGGACTGAGGTCTCACCGGGGCCTGACTTGATGTCAGCCCTGGGCCTGCCTTCTCCGCTCTCACGGCACACGATGAGCCCGTGTGGACTTTGGTTTTAGCAACTTCCATCTTGATATTCTTCGTCAGGACAGTTTTGTGAAGAAGCGATGATGTTGCTGTCATTAATTTGGTCGTTTGAAGGTACCAGAGTCTAAATTTTATCCACTGTGGTAATGGCAGGAACGGAGAAGAGATTGTCGCTGCAAAGGCAGTTGTCCCAAGAACTCTGGAAAGCACTAGTTTCATACAGCTCAGAAGTCATAACATCGAAGTAATATTATGATTATCGTTGAACGAAGAAAAAAAGTGACATGACACCAAAATGAGCATGTGCATAAATGGTTTTCAGAGATCTTTTCAGATGGATGCTACGTTACGGTTGCTCCTTCCTGGGGGTGCTCTCTTGGCCTGGCACGCGAACATCTGCAGCGGACGTCCGTTTGTCCTGCTTCTGCAGAGAACGCTCTCGTGTCACTCTGAGCTTTGGCTGGAGAGTAGGTTCTCCTCCTAGGACAGAGCACCGTTTCCTCACCGTCGATGCCTTGGCCTGGGCCCGTGGGCTTGCCTTTCACTTCAGATGACCACTCTCGGCGCTCCTCCGCCTGCTCGGAAGGACAGGTGGCCAGGGCGTTGGTTCCCACCCACGGCGAGGGCAGGTGTCTGTTGGTAGGGAGGGGCGGAGCCAGTGGTGGCCGACTGTGCTGTTTGGGCCGGGCCGGGTTCTAGGAGGGCTGACCCGGAGCCGGACGGTGGAAGGTGAAGAGCCCAGCGCTGAAGGTCCGGGCCACTCTTGCCGGCCAGCGCTGTGGCATGAGGGATGTTTGAATGTTTAGATTTTGTTGCTTGACGGCACTGCAGCCTTCTTTCTTTGGAGCCTCGGTGGTCCAGCTAGAAAGCCGGGCTGACGGGTTTGTGAAGCGGATCTGACGGGGATGGATGGGACACGTGGCTGTCACGTCGTGTTCACGGCGCGTGCGCTGTCCCAGTTACGGGACTTTTTCTCTGGGCTTTGAGCATCATGTTGCTGTAGATGTCGTGAAGTGTGAGGACAGCTTTACTCTCACCAGAACTGTCCCGGCCTTAGACACACTCTCGGTCACCAGGGCGTCTGGTGCCGTGGCTGACCCTGGTTATGTGAGTGAGAAAGTTGCCGAGGTGGTCACAGGAGGGTCACAGATCCTGGAGACATGTTCCGCAGCTGTGGGGCAACGTAGGCCAAAGGCCTTAGAGTTTTCCTTCTTACATACCTGGGTAACAGTGACAATTGTAAAGAAAAAAGAAAAATGGCTCTTGGGGAGCTGTACCCAGCCAGCCCTGGGCCGCTCCGCTTGGCGTGGGGCAGAGGTAGCTTCCCTGAGTGTTTGCTCCAGCCCTGCGGGCTCGGGGGACCGGCCGTCCTTCCTCACCCTCTCTCTGGGCTTTGCCCAGGACTGTCCCCATCGTCGTAAGGGTGGACAGAGCTGTCGTGGCGGCTGGTGGTGGCATGGTGTTTCAGGCACATGTGGGTGTCTTTTGGAGCTCATCTGTCGGCAGTAACCAGGAAAGGGGTCCCTTACCCTCCCTGGGTGTCCGTCCTCTCTTGCTGTGACTGTACTTGGGTGCAGTGCGCGCTGTGTGCTTATAGCAGAATTGCTGGAGTTTGAAAAGTCGAGGACTTTCCATGTTTGCCACGTGAGAGGTAGGTCCGTGCTTGCTAGGGCCGCGTAGGGAGTTGTTTAGGAACGTGGTGTGTTTGCTTCCTGGGTGGTGGATGATTGTGAACCCCGGGGGCAGAGGGCCCGGCCCCCGGACTGTTCTGTTGCCTCTGGGCCATGGTGGTTGAGTGCCCGGCTCTAGTTGTGCCGTGCTCAGAGCTGGGCAGCACAGGACTGACCCGATTCAGACCCTGCCCTAGAAGGGAAGCAGCGCGGTGGGACAGAGCAGGGGCACACACGTGTCTGTTTCCTTGAAATCCAGACAAAGGTCGTTCCTTGGATGCTTCCAAAGCCCGGTTCGGCATATAAACGTGAGCTTTCCTCCTTTTAAATGATGCGTTTGAAGAAAGCTTCTTTATAAATAGCTAGTCGTCTGTGAGTTGATCGAGACGTAATTAGCAACCGTTTTTGAAAATCCTGCAGCAGAGATGGAAACGGACTCTGGAGAAACTTGCCTTAGGTGTAGGGAATTTGTGAAGTTCTGAAAAGCACTTTCCCTTCTCCCGTTGACCGTGAGGTTTCTTGGTTGTCCCGGGAAAGAGTGACCACTGAGGGCTCTCACCCCCGAGACTTCTTACTCCATCAGGCCTGTGTAGTAAGAGCAGCGGAGGAGAGAGGGACGCTTTGCAGCAGGAGCCCCTGCCCTGGCTGCTGTGCCCCGCCGGGGAGGGACCGTAGTTTCCCGCTGGGCCTGAGGCTGCTGTTGGGTAGGGGGCTTGGTGAGCCACAGACACGGGGCTTCGGTGCTGTCCGCCCGCGGTCAGTGCTTTGTAACACCCCGCGTACTCGATCAGGTTCTGTGGACTTGTGTTTGCGCCCTGGGAACTTTCTGCGTCTGTGGTCTGGCCGTGGACACCTGTGATGACCATTTGTGATTCCTACATAGCCTTCCCATCTGTGCTGAGGGCTACAACCTGCAGAACACAAAGAGATACAAAGATTATCCAGCTTATGCCCCTCCTTCAATTTGAAAAGTGCGTGGACACCCATTCCTTGTCTGGCTGTCCTCTGTGGCAGCCTGTCTGGTGGCGCCCCTGCGTGTGGGTGGATGGAGCCCCTCCCAGTGCGGGTGTGCGAGCCAGGTGTGCACGGGGCCTGGAGCCTCAGAGCCCCTCTGCCCCTCCACTGGCCTTCGAAGTGGAGTTGGGCTTTCCTTCTTCGACCTGGAAGTTGGAGTCTAGTGGGACCTCCATGCGTCTGTCAGTCCATCTGTCCCTGTGGCCGTGGGGAGGGGGCAGGAGGAGGGATGGGAGCACTCCCATCTCATGAGGAGGACGAGATCCGGTAGCAGGGACGTCCTCCCTGACGGTGGGGAACTTGCATCCTAGAGGGCATATTTCGAAACGTTTTTCAGCTCCAGAGGTTGGGGAGATCCTTAAACCGTTCTTTATGACCGTGTTGAATTGGATGTCAGATTTAAGAACTGAGGAGCAGAGTGGTAGGAAGGTTCTGTAGCTCTGCGGGGACTCGTTTCGGTGGCGAGTGGTCTGAGTGGACGTTGAGTTCAGAGCGGGACACGAGGGGCCAGGACAGCGAAGGCCTCCTCCTCTGGCTGTGCGTGGCCTGCCAGGCCTGTGTCCTGTGGACAGAGTGGCAGGTGTTGGCCTGGACACTCCACAGAGCACAGAAAGGCCTTGTGGGGTCAGCCGATGGGACCCAGAGCTTCGGGGAAGGAGCAAGGTACTGGGGGGTGGCGTGGCCATACCGTGTGGACGGTCTTGTGTTACCATTAGGGCTGAATGGGGAGGGAAGGCAGCTTTTCCGCTCTTAAGCTCTGTGCCGGGGTGCGTGCGAGGAGAGCTTCCCGAGGAATTGTCACGCCTTTCACCCAGGAGCTTTGTCTGGGCGGTTTTTAATACCATCCTTACGTAGACAGAGGCTTCGGGTTAGTGAACACAGCGGTAACCGGCCCGGCCTGCTGGGCTCCGAGTTTCATCCTGTAGGAGCTCCGAGCCTCGCCGGGGCGGCGTCCCCGCGGCCCCACGTCGGGGGAGAGCAAGGAAGGCGCTCTGCACTGATGTTTTAGTGGAGCTACAAAGTGTTAGAAAAGTATTAGTCACTTGAAAGTGGCTTCTTTTTCCACCCTTTTTCTTCTGATTTAAAGTTAGTTTTATTCATTATGGGAAGTTTGAGAAGAAAATAAAACCACGAAGAAGGGAATCAAGTCACTCGTGATCGCTCGTTGCTCCGGGCCACGTCCTGCCAGCCTGTGTTTGCTGCCGAGGGACTTCCGACTTGCACGAACTCAGATGCTCGGGGTCCGTCTGTGCGGCGAGCGCCCTGCCCCTGGTGGTCTTTGAAGCGCCCCTCTTCGCCCGCTCCCCGTCAGGGCAGGCCGAGGCTTCCCCGCAGGCTCCTGCGCTGGGCTGCTGGGACTTGCGTCCCCTTGTCTGTTGTAAATGACCCTCAGGTGAGTGTCTTTGTGCGCAGCTCTGCGTGCGTCTGGGGGGTTGAGCATTTCAAGTCTTTGATACAAATTGCCTTCTTGAGGGCTCAACCACGGACGCTTTTTAAAACCATGGTTTTTAGATCCGCGGCCAAAATAGGATTTTTTAGAAACTGATTTGATTCTGAAGTTTCCTTGGAAGGTGGTATCTGGTTTTAAGGTGTATTTCTTCGACTAAGTGAGCTTAAACCTTTCCCCACGGATGTTGATGGAGACTGTGGCCTGTTCGCTCCAGGATGCCGCCGAGCCAGTCAGCAAGCTGGGTGGGGTGCTGGGCTCCAGCCCGGGGGGGCCCGAGGCCAACAGAGCCCCTGCTCTTGGGGTGCTTGAGTCGGGCGGGGGCGGGCAGTCAGCACGCAAAGTGTGAGCACGTGCTGTTGTCACGGAGAGTGCGACGGAGGGACGCGCGGCACCGGGGCCTGAGTGGGCGAGGCTGCGGCTGGCTGCGCCGGGACGCCCTCCCGAGCCGTGGGCGCTGGCACCGAGACCCGGACGCCTGCAAGCAAGAAGGGGACGTGTGCGCCCGGCCGGCAGACTGCAGGGGCCCTGGGATGGGGGTGAGCCCGGTCACAGAGCCGCGGGACCCTGGTGTGCCGTGGCGGACTTTCTCTCAGCTGTGGTGCGGAGCCGCTGGGGCTTTTAGGCCGGCCGCCGCCACTAGAGTCTGAACTGTGTTTCGCGATCACTTTTGTGTCTGTGGCCCACGGCACACCGGGACAGGTGGTCGGGGCAGGGTGGGCGGCACAGTGTGGAGGTGGGGAGCTGAGAGATCCGGGGCGTCCCGGGGTGACCAAGGTGGGGTGCCGCGGTGAGAGGCAAGTGGGCGGGGGCACCACGTTCCTGTGTGGGACGTGAGGTTTGCGAAGCCGTGTCTGAGGGATGCAGGGGGGCAGGGAGGGCTGCCAGAGGCCCGAATTTGAGAGTCACATGGCATATGGTAGAGGTCTTAGCCATGGGGGGGAGGCCGCCAAGGGAGTCTCTGCGGAGCGGTGCAGTAAGGCTGCCTCTCGGGGCGACTTCGGAGGAGGCGGGGAGAGGGGAGAGGGCGCGGGGCAGGGAGCGGCCGCCCGCAGCCAGAGGTGGTGGCGGGGCAGAAGCTCGGGAAGAAGGGGCCACCCTGAGTGCCGCCAGCCCCCCGGGGAAGTGGACACAGGGCAGTTGTGGTTTCAAGAGCTTTTTATAAAGAACGGGCATGTGTCAGTAAGGCAGCAAATATCTCCCGCTTGGCCTTTTCATGTGCGGAGGTGGCTTGGGACGGGCATCCTGTCGTCCGACGTGCTGCCTCAGTTGTCGGCTCAGGTGGTCTCGCCGCTGCGTGTGCGGCCCCAGGCTCCCTGCTCTGCGCCGATGGACAGACTCATGCGTCTGAGGGTTCCAGAGCCAGGCGGTCCCGATGAGGACACCGAGACCTGTGGAGGTAAACGGCTTCGCCAGGACCCCTCAGCCCTTTCCCCGAGAGGCACGGGAGCCCCGGGTCACCTGTGCACTTCCCGCCGCATCTCCTGCCCTGCGCCTCCTCAAGGCCCTGCGCACACGGACCGGGCCGTGTCATGAGGTCGCCCACAGAGGGGAGTGTCCCCAGCACACAGCAAGAGGCAGACTCAGCCCAGAGCTGCCGCCCCCATGCCGTGGAGACCCCCGGGGACAGGAGTGCGGGGTGTCCAGCAGCTACAGGACTCCATGGACCACCAGGGACTTGTGCTTCGTGCTACCGGGCGGCTGTCACGGCTCTCCTTCGCACAGGCTGTGGGTACTAGGGTTCGGGCAGTCCTGATGGCTGAAAGAGGTGCGCATGGTCAGGACTGAACTCTGGTCTTCAGGGTTCCATCCCTCTCTCCTGACCACAGAGCTGCTGCGGCCTGTGCCGGGGCAGCTGTCTGGGCCGACGGCTGTCAGTCCTGCTCGTGGCCCCAAAGGCCCCGGTGATGCTTGGTGAGCCCGATCAGTCAGTTGTCTGTGCAGACTTTAGCTGGGCACCCAGTCGGGGTCAGATTTGTGCTGGAGCTGGGCAGTTCCTGTCCTCACAGGAATTACTTTCTGACGGGGTTGTTCGTGAGCCACGAAGATCAGTTTGCAAGGGGAGGTGATGGGGCTAATTCCATTTCTGAAATGGAATCTCGTTAGGCACCCCCGGCCCCGCTGTAGTTACTCAGAACCGGCATTCTGTCTCTTATGGTCTGTTCTGGACCCTCCAGAGTTTCCTCTGCTGCTTTGGACTGATGAGGTAGCCCGTCAGGGTTGGTGACGTATTCAGCAGCTGAGGAACTTTGTTCGGAGTGTCCCCCAAAGCTCTAGAGTGACAGGTAAAGACAGCCTCTGGATGGGCCGCCAGAGCCCGCGCAGTCCAGACAGGCGTCCAACCGCGCAGGCCCGGTGCTCGGGGCTAGCCCTGGCTTTCCTCTCATGCTGGGGGGTTCGGACACCACTCACTGGGCACCTTCTGGGGTCTTGATCCTAGAACTGATGGTAGAGGCTGCCCCCCTCCAGTGTTGGGGGCTTCCCAGTCCAGACACACCTCCGTGTGTGTCGCTGACCCTCCTTGGGGACCTGGTTGGCTGCTGGCAGTGTCCTGGAACAAGTGGGGCTGCCGACCTCCAGAGGACTGTTGTGCCCCCCAGTGGGAACGCCGCTGGCCTGGCCTTCAGGAGGCCGCCGGTCTCAGTCCCTCAGAGACATGGTCGTGAGTGGCCATGTGACACTGTGCTGTGGCCTGCAGAAGCCCGCTCTGGCTTGGCGTTGGCAGGCCTGACGGCAGAGGTGTGCTGGGCACCGAGAGGGGGTTGGGGATGGTGTGTGTTGCAAGTCCATGTCCGTGGCTGTGACACGGTGCGCGCTGTTCGGATCCGTGTGTTGTGGGTATGCGTGTGTCCACGTGTGGCGGGTCGCCAGAGATGCCCTCCGAGTCCGAGGAGGTAGCGGCTTCTGGGCCGGTGGGATCGGCCTGGGCATGGATACACTTACCTTTCTCTGTAATATTTTATTTTTTTTAAAGAGACCTGAAGCTGTTCTGGTAATTTGTTTTTTCTTATCAACCCATTTGTTTTTATTTATTTATTTTTTTTACATTTTATTTTATGTTTTCAGTGTTTCGAGATTCATTGTTTATGCACCACACCCAGTGTGATTCCTAACAGGCGCTTGTTCTGGGGGACAGAGCCCCGAGTGCTTGCTCTTGTAAGTGTGTGTTTTATTTAGGATTTTTCCGGCATCTCCGGGATGTCGTCACCAGCGGATGTCCAGCGCAGCGTCAAGAGCAGGGGCCAAGGGGGCTCCAGGCGTGGGAGGGGGTGGTCTCGGCCCCTTGGATGCCCCTGTGCCTGGGCGGCTATCTGGGCGGACAGCTGTTGGTCCTGCTCGTGGCCCCAAAGGCCAGGCTGTGGCACTGTGTCCCCACAGTGTCACGCTGCCTGTGCACGGAGTCCTTGGACGGAACCGCCGCTGGCCGCAGGACAGCCCGCTTGCTCACTGAGCAGCTCCGCAGGTCACAGCCGCGCCGGGCAGCTGCTCTTCCCGCCGCCGGGATGTTCTTCTCTGGGTACTCGCGCTCCTCATCCAGGCCCGCGCTCCCGCCCTGCTTCCAGACCCCGGCCTCTGTGACCCCCGCAGCAGAGCAAGGCGCGTCCTCAGGACTGGGGTGTGGCCCGCCGGGGCCTGTCTCTGAGGTCCTGCGGTGGGGCAGGTGGTCGTGAGCCCGTCCAAATGGGGCTTTCTGTGGGGTCAGCTGTCAGTCTCCAGCCTCCTCTTGCCGAGGACGCAGGAGCACCCGAGGGCGGGGAGCCCGGCTTGTGCCGCCTTCCTCTGCCAGCCCCAGCGTGGCGTGGTGCTGGCGTGGCGGGGCTGCCTGTGGTGTGAGTCAGGGAGTCTTCTGGAGGCGTTTGTGGTCTGTCCACCTGGTAGACAGGCCATGACTCTGAAAGGCCATTAATTGAGGTGGACGACTAATGGGGAACAGGCTATGCTTCTGGATCTTGGATGCACAGGACTGAGTCCCTCGCACTCTTTGGTCCCTGCCTGGGCTGTTTCATGTGGTCATTTAAGTAGTTCCGTAAGCACCTGTGAACCCCACCCACAGAGCAGCTGGGACCCTGCCGGCACCCATGTGACTGTCCAGCCCCCACCTCCTCCACCTGACCCCCTCGTGTGCCTTCTGTTCCCTTCTCTGTTCCCTTCTGCCCGTGGCCTCTTCCTGAGTGTGGCTGAATGTGTGTCTGATCTGACTTGAAGTTTGTGGAAAGGCTCCGTGCTTGGGTTGTCTTTCGGGACGTCTGCTCTAAGCCACTCTCCCATCCCGTGCCGTGTGGTATTCTGGTGCGTGGACTCAGCACGTGGACTCACTCCCTCCTGCGTGGTTCATGAGCCGGGCCCTCCCGCGCTGCCCGGGGCTTCCCCCTGCAGGGGCGGTGGTCTGCTCGGGAGAGGCGGGCGGGCTGTTGCGCCCACAGCCACGCGCCGGAGAGATTCGGAGCACAGGCTGTGTCGGTAGACGCGGGTTCACGGTTCTGGATGTGGCGCGTGCGTTGTCCACCAAATATCCAAGCGGGGTTGGGGACACTTGGGATGGGAGTCTGAACCTCAGAAATGGGCGCAGGGCAGGGATGTGGGGGCTGGTCCCTAAAGGACTGGTGATATTTTAGGAGCACCCATGGCTCAGCTGTTAGAGCATGGGACTCTTGGTCTCCAGGCAGGGAGTTCAAGCCCCGCGCGGGGTGTAGAGCTGACTTTACAAAGGACGGGGCGCCTGGGGGGCACAGTCAGTTAAGCGTCCAGCGGACTCTTGGTCTTGGCTCAGGGCATGATCTTAGGGTCGTGAGGTGGAGCCCCTGCCCTCTGCAGAGTCACTCTCTCCCTGTACCCTCCCCCACCCGCGTGCCCGTGCACTGCACTTTCTTGCTTTCTCTTTCTTTCAATAAATAAATTTTTAAGAAACAAAGAAGAGAAACGAAAAAGAGTGATGTTATTTTAAACCCTGAGGATAGTGTGGTCACCTGGTTTGGAGGAGGTGCGGTGCAGCCTGGAGAAAAGAGAACAGGCCAGAGCCCTGTTCTGGGGCCTTCTGACCCCTGGAGAAGGAGCAGGAGTCAAGGGGAGGCCGCGCCGCAGGGGAGCCCGCCGGCTGTCAGGCCATGCGGGTTAGGAGTGTTGTCAGGGAGCTGCCTTCCCCTGTTGTGTGTTGGAGGCCAGTTAGGGAGGTGAGGACGGAGCTGCCTTTGGGTGTGGCCCCCAGAGGCTGGAGGCTGGCGCAGGCCAGACCTCTGTGGGAGGTGGGGAAGTGACCTTGGGGTATTCAGACAGAGTTTGGGGATGCTTGTTTCCGGGACTGTAGAGCCATGTGAATGGAGCGTAGGACAGTTTCTTTTGTTGTTCCTGGACTTGTTTCTTCCCGATTGGAGATCTTGGATCTGCACTGCTCAGGCACAGATGTGGACGTGGTGCGGGCCGCACGCAGATCTGAAGTTTCTAGCACCAGGTTTGAAAGGAATGTGAAAGTACAGATGAAGTCGGCGTTAATGTGCCCGGTTAACCTAGGTGCCTAGGTGTTTCCAGGCCACCACTTGTCCTTAGACTCGTCATCCAGAGCCACTGGCATCCCCTTTCCTGTGGCTACGCCCTTAGGTGCTTGGCGGCTGTCCATGGCTCGTGGCTCCTCCGTGTGTACTTATGGATGAGCCAGCAACTGGTCCGGAGGCTGAGAGAGGGAGAGAGTGGGGGCCAGGGCCAAGGGGCCCCCAGGGCCGTAGGACAGTGCAGCCCGTAGGCTGCAGAGAAGGAGGCTGGTCCCAGGTGCTGTGGGATCCAAGGCGTCTGGTCTGGCCTCAGGGACGGTGGCCGAGAGGACAGGACCTGGGGTGGCAGGACCCTGGGTCCAGGAGGGCCGTGTCTCCAAGTTCCTGCAGCCTCTTGGGTGAGGGAGGGAAGGGGCTGAAGTGGCCCAGCCATGCCTCCCTTGGCGGGGAGAGAAAGAACTTGCCCTGGTAGGGGCAGCAAGTCCAGGTGGGGGCCGCTGGCTGGCAGGGGGGACAGGAGAGCTGGTGGCACTCCTGCCTCCTTTCTTGGGAAGGGCAGGGAGGCCGGCGGCTGTCCCCAGGCTTTGTGTGGGGCGGTGTGCACTGTGGCCGGACTGCCACGAAGCACTTTGTCATCCCAAGGAGTCTGTGTCCTGGGATCACGCCCAAAGCAGAGTTCTCCTGGAAGAGGCTCACCCTGGCTGCAGAGCAGTGGCTGTGCGGAGGGGGCCGGCAGGGTGCAGGTGGCCTGTGGGGCTGGAGGAGGGTCAGGCTGTTCCCCGGGGTGAAGGTCTCCGGCTCAGCAGGGTGGACGCTGGGGTGGTGGAGCCCGTGCAGTGCTGTGATCCGCTGGTGCTGGCGGCGTGGCCTCGGGGGGCCCAGGTAGCAGCTCTCAGAGCCCGCGCGGCCTGCTCCAGTGTCGTCCTTGGGGCTGCTGACTGCCCGAGTGCTGTCCAGTCACTCCTGGAGGGCTGTGTGTGGCGAGCTCTTGTTCCCCTGCCCTGGAGCCCAGACACCTGTGGCTCAGCCTCGTGTGTCCAGGAAGGAGGCACCGCAGAGCTTCTCCTCGTCAGCTTGGCGTTGCCGGCTTGGGTCCGCGTCAGAGGTCCAGGCCTCCAGGCCTCCAGGAGGAGGGCAGTGTGTGCTCTGATTCCAGGGGGCTTCCCTCCAGGGCAGTGTGTGCTCTGATTCCAGGGGGGCTTCCCTCCTTTCTGAACCATTTCCAGCGTCTTCGCTCTTTCAGAATTTCCTTTCGGCTTGTCGCGAACATTCTCTTGTGTCTGGGTGGCTTGTTTGCACGTGTCCTCCCCTGCGTTGGGTGCCCCGCTTTCCTGTTCTTCCTGGGTTGCTTCTTGGCAGATGGTGGGGCACCGAAGCCTCGCACCAAGCATGGGGCCGGTCGCGTGCACAGGTCTCTGTCTTGTCGAAGCCTTTAATGGAGGGTCTGCTGGTCCCGGCTGGCGTGAGCACGGTACAAAGGAAGGATGGAGAGCCACCGCGGCGCCCCGGGACCTCTCGTCTCACGGGGCTCAGGTGGGACTAGACAGGGGGCTTCTGGATGCTGGAACGTTCTCTGTTTTTTAGGAAATTATCTTGTGGGTATTAGTTCTAGTGCCTGGAGCTTGGATATGCTGCCGTGAGCCCCTGGGGGTACTGGAAAGAACCCCCCCCCCTTCTTTCTTGAGTCTGCTTTCCTCTTCCTGCCTCCTGGGATCTTGTCTTGGTCTCTGCTCTCTCTGCTGGGGGTGTGCTGCCCCGTCCCTTCCTTTACTCCTGGCTTTGTGGGCTCTCAGCAGGGGAAGAGGCGTGGGAGGGAGACAGGAGGTAATTCTGCTGGTCAGCGAGCTACCCACGGGCTACTGTGAGGCGGTTTGGGGCGCTGCCCTGGATCTCCAGGTACCAGCAAAAGCAGCTGTTGATTTGTAAAGAACTTACTTTCTTTTAGAGCAGTTTAAAGTTCATGGCAAAATTAAGAGGGAAGTACAGAGATTTCCCCGTATGTGCCCTGTCCCCACCACGAGCAGCCTCCCACTGTCAGCATCTCCCAGCAGAAGGTACATTTGTTATGACCCGAGAACTGGCACTTTGCCATCTCGTCGTCCCTCAGGCTGCTTACGTCAGCTTTATCCGCGCGTACGTTCTGGAGGTTCGGGCAAATCCGTAAAACATACATCCGCCATTGTAGGTATCAGAGTGTTTTCACTGCCCTTAAAGTCTTCTGTGCCCTCCATGTTCGTCCCTCCCCACCTCCCCACCCCCAGCAGCCGCTGATCCTGTCACTGTCCGTAGTTGTGCCTTTTTCCGGACGTCATGCGGTTGGCGTCACACAGTGTGTGGCCTTTGAGATTGGCTCCTTTAACCGGGTCATGAACGTCTGTGGTTCTGTCCTGTCTTCGTTGTTGGAGAGCCCATTCCTTTTTATCGCTATTAGTAACGTACCGTTTTCTGGACCCGCCGCAGTGTACTTATCCCTCCTTACTGAAGGGCGTCTTCCAAGTTTGGGCAGTTACGAATAGAGCTGCCGTAAACATGCATGTGCAGCTTTTTGTGTGGATGGAAGTTTTCAGCTCCTTTGGGCAAATAACAAGAAACAGGCCGGCTGCACTGACGGTGAGAGTGTGGTTAGTTTCGCAGCAAAACACCAAGCGGCCTTCCGAGGCGCCGGGCCACATGGCGTTCCCGGCAGCCACGTGCCAGAGCGCCCGCTGCCCCGCGTCCCGGCCGGCGTGCGGTGCCGTCGGCGTGGCGGGTGCAGGCGTCTCGCTGTTGTTGGCGCGGGCGTGTCCCGGATGACCGGGACGACCTGGACGGGGAGCCTGTGTTTGGGTGCTCGACGGCCTCTGTCCGTCCTCTGCGGGGAGGGGCCCGTCCGGTCTCCCGCCCAGTTTCTAGCTGGGCTGTCTGGGTGTTTGTTGCGAGGTGCTAAGAGTCCTTTCTGCATTTTGGGTGACGGTCCTTCATCAGACGCTTCTCTGGCGAACGTTTTCTCCCAGTCTGCGGCTCGTCTTCTCGCTCTCGGGGCGGCGTCTCAGAGACCAGCCGTTTCTAATTCTCGCGCGGCCCAGCTCGCCTTCACGGATCCTGACTTGGATCTGTGTCTGAAAGGTCATGGCCATCCCCAAGGTCACTTGGATTTCCTCGTGGGTTATCACTTAGGAATGAGTTGATAGTTTGCACTTTACATTGATGTCTGGGACCACGTTGAGCGAATTTTCCTGAAGGGTGTGAGTTCATGTCTAGATTCGTTTCTCTGCGGGTGGACGTCCGCACGTGGCTCAGCACTGATTGCGGAAGAGCTGGTCTCCGCTCTGTTGTGTTGCCTTTGCTGCTTTGTCAAACATGAGTTGATGGCCTCTGTGGGGTCTGTTCCGGGTGCTGTCCCACCCATGCTCTGCTGGTCTCTTCTGCGGGACACACACGTGACGGCTGTGGCTTTGCGGAGAGTCTCCACGTCGGTGGTCACCCTCCAACTCTGTTCTCCTGCACTGACCGGGTTCTCTGGGTCTCTTGCCTCCTCTCCGTGCGAACTGTATTATTTATTTTAAAAAGATTTTATTTATTTGAGAGAGAGAGAGAGAATGAACATGAGCGGGTGTGGGGGGCAAAGGCAGAGGGAGAAGCAGACTCCCCAGTGAGCAGGGAGCCCCATGCAGGGCTTGATCCCAGGACCCCAGGATCATGACCTGAGCCGAAGGCAGATGCTTCATTGACGGAGCCACCCGGGTGCCCCTCCGTGTGAACTTTAGAATCTCTTTGTCAGTATCCATGAGGTAGCGTGCTGGGAGCTGACAGGGTTGGCGTCGGAGGACGGAGTTGGGAAGAACGGCCGCCCTGCCAGTTCCGCGTCTTCCTATCCATGAACATCGGATGTGTCTCCATTCATTTAGTTCTTCTGTGATTTATCAGAAGTTTTTTGGCTTTCCCTAGATCTTATATGTATTTTGTTAGGTTTTTGGGTGCTGGGGTAAGTGACTGTATTTTCGTTTCAGACTCCGCTCGTTGTTAGTGTCAGGACGTGATGGGGGTTTGTGAAGGACCTTGTGTGTGCTGCAGCCTCGCTGTCGCCACGGTTTAGATGCAGGAGCTTCTTCTGTCTTTTTTTTTTCCTTTGTACCTCAGTGATCCTGTGATCTGTGAACAAAGCAGTGTTTTGCTTTTTCCTCTCCGATCCGTACCCCTTTTATTTCCTCCTGTGTGTTGGGCGGGCGAGGACTCGCGGTGCTGTGTGGAGGAGACCTCCTTGCTGTGTATCCCATCTTAGAGGAAAAGCTTTGAGTTTCTCACCAGTTAGTAGGATGTGAGCTGTCGGTTCTTTGTGGATCATCTTTATCAGGCTGAGGGAGTTCCTCTCATTTTCTTGGTTTACGGAGAGTTTTTATCACGAACTGGGGTATTTTGGAAGAGCCGTCAGTGGAGGGAGAGCCTTAGGAAGGTCCTGCCACATCCAGATCTCTCTGTGTTCTCAGGAACATGCCTTGGTCTAGTCAGGGGGGATGGGGGCGGTAAGAGGCATTGCCTGTGTGAGGGCCGGTGACGGGCCAGGGGACCGGTCACAGGAGGAGGTGGAGCGTAGGATGGACCCAGAAGAGTGCCCGTGAGTTTTCCGCCTGCGGGGGCGGGACAGCGAAGCTAGGCAGGGCGCATCTCCTGCGCTCCCCACCGCCTTCTTGCAAGCAGGAGGTGAGGCTCAGCTTGTGAGGCGCTTTGCCCGGGGCCTCCCTGCCCACTGGAGACCCTGGTCCACTTGCCCCTCCCTGGCCTGGAAGCCAGTCATGATGGTGGCCCAGTGGGGACACGTGTTAGCACTGCTGTGTCTGGAGGTCGGTTGAGGCAGGTGGGGGTCAGCATTGCTGTTGCTGGAGTCGGCAGGGTGAGCCTGTGCGGGGGAGTCGGGGGAGGGGCTTCTGCGAGGGCCAGAGAGCTGTGGGGGGGGTGCTGGAGGGGACGAGCCCTGTGAGGGAGGGAAAGTCTGCTTTGACTCCACAGGTGGTTCTGCACGTTGCTGTCCTCCTGAGCCAAGGTCAGTGGGGGGCTCCGGTGGTGACGGCCGCCAGCGGGGCTCCCGGGAGAGCCGGGTTCCGCTGCTGGCTAGTGGTGCGGGTCCCCCAGCCCTCGAGTGTCAGCTCTCGGAGCCGTCACCTGGGCAGTTAGCAGTGCCCTGGGAGAGCTTAGTTAGTGCAGCCGTAGACGGCCACTGTCCTCCGCCCTGAGCACAAGTTCAGTGTTTTCAGAGAAGGATTTCTGGTACAACAGCTTTCCCCAAAGCAAGCCCCCTCTTTGGTCTGGGGTTCAGGTGAACAGGCACCAATGCCCTGCGGTACCCAGCAGGTGCTCCTGCATCCTGCAGGAGGGAATGGCTCAGCCCAAGACCTGCAAGGCTGTAGGGACTTTCAGGGGCAACTTGCGGTACTTGTGTTGGAAAGTGACCCCGCCAGTGAGGAGGCATCTCCGTGTGGGACAGAGTGGGCATGTTGGCCTAACACGGTTGGGGTGGCTGGGGTGGGGTGGAGGTGAGTGTTGGTAGAAGGTAGAGGTAGGCGGAGGAAAAGAGCAGCCCTAGATATGGGGGTCCCCCGGGAGCAGGATCACGGGTGATGCGTGTTAATCAGGCGGCCCCTGTGTTCGAGGGTCCCAGTGAGGAGTTCTAGGTGCGGGTGTTGCTACAGGAGGCCTGCGGCTCCGGTGACTGTGCCACCTTCCGTATGACCAAACCTTGATAGCCTCTGCGTGTAGTCCGGCGGGTCTTACCGTGGGACCCGGGAACCGGGGCTCGCTTTCCTCATGGGGGGCCCGACTTGCTCTAAAGCAGAGTGAAGCACTTTGGGTTGGGCAGCACGAGTGCTCCCTTTACCGCACAGGGGAAGGGCTGCGGGGTGAAGTGTCCTGGGCAGGTGTCCCTTTTGTAAGATTTTGCTCCCCACGCTATGAGTCAGTTTTGTCGGAATGACCCTTGGCGCTCCTGCGCCTCTGCGTGTGGTTTCCAGACTGAGTCCAGCAAAGACGTCGCCCCGCGCTGCTTTCTTCAGTCTTTACTTTTCTTGGACGCACACCTGGAGTTTGCCTCTTCTGCGCGGGGCTCCTGTTTCGGGGTGGGGGTGTAAGGCAAGCGCGCTGGGTCTTTGCCGTGTGGTCTCGTGGACTCTCAGGCGGGAACGTGGGCCTGCTCGCTCACACCGTGGCGTGCCGCTGCGGAGAGGAAGGGCGTCTGCAGAAGCAGAGCGCGGGCTCTGGGATCGTGCCCTGTGGGGCTGCGGACACTGGCCGCGAGTCCCCAGAAGCGGCGGTGTGTCTCACCTGCGCTGAAGTCACAGGGGCTGATCGTTGTGACCGTGGATTTCCCCGACACAGGCACAGATAGCCTGGGCTGCAGTGGGAAGGGTCGGCGCACTGGACTTCAGAATTAAAAGAAAACTTCCGCCGGTTGACAGACGTTAAATGAGAAGGCAGGCTGTGGAGCGGAGCCGTGTATCTGACCGAGAACCTGTGTGCAGGGCACAGGGAGAACTCTTCCCACTCAGTGGGCAGAAGACAGGCAGCTCTGTCTGTTAACAACGGGCAGGAGGTTGGAGGAGACAGAAAAGAAGGGATAAACGTGGACCCCAAACACGCGAAGGGAGGCTGACAGTGTTGGCTGTCGGAGAAGCACACACTGCAGCCCCAGGGGGAGACCCCATCACTTCCACACCCACTAACGTGGCCAGAACCGGGAGGGCGGTCTGCACGTCCTGTTGGTGGGTGTGGGGTCATGGAGCTCGCTGGCCACCGGGGCGGGGGAGGAGGAAAGAGCGTGGCCGTTTACTTGCCATGGCCAGCAGCCGGCTCCGAGAGCCCGTCCGTCCCGTGAGACTTGTTGGGGGCATTTGCAGCAGCCTTACTGACAAAGAGCCCAGATTGGAAATCATCGGCACGTCCGTCAGCTGCACAGCTTGTGACCCATCCGTACTCAGTGCTCAGGACTCGGTGCTCCGTACTCAGTGATACAAAGGGCCAGAGGACTGACACCTGTGGCTGTGCGGAGGGATCTAGAAACCCTCTACCAGGCTCAGGGCACTGCCGGGTGCACGACTCCATTTCTGCGAGACTCCAGGAGAAGCTGAGGGGTAACCACGGCAGTCGCCTGCTCTGGTGTTGCCGTGTGGTGCAGGGAGGGGGGACTTTGTAAACTGGTGGGATTTATTCAAGTCTTGGTTGCGGTAGTGACTGCACAACTGTGCCTTTTGCTCAGACTCTCAGGTTGTGCGCTTAGAGTGGGCAGGCTGGATTTCTTGTAAACCGCGTTTCAGAGAAAAGGACACGGTGCCTCTTTCTCTGTCCGCCTGGGTGCCACGCAGTGTTTCAGGAGAAGGGGGGCTTGTGAATTGCCGTGGGGGTGCTCATTTGTGTGTGTGACGTGTCAGTGTCTACTGAGAACGGGGTGCGGGGGGGCCAGATGCTGGGACCGGGGTGCGGGGGGGGGCCAGGTGCTGGGACTGGCATTCAGGAGCACCTTGGAAACGGCCTCACCGATGGCTGGTCCTGGATCTTCACTTTTCTTATGACGAGATTGAGCACAGACAAGTGTCCGTGTGCGCCCAGGAGCGGCCGCTGGGTCGCGTGGAGAAGGGCCGCCTGAGTCTGGGCCATGTGGGCTCCGTTCAGAGGGAGGCATCTGTCTCGTCTTCGGGGCAGGATGTGGAGTGTCCATCGGGGCTGGCCGTGTGCTCCAGCCCACGGCTGTGTCTGAGGTTTCCCTGCACGTCTGCCTGCTTCAGAGTGACCATAGTCTGGAGCTACCAGCAAGCAACGTCTGGTTTTTAGATCGCTGCTTTCCTTCAAGTAAATCCAGCAGCCCCCCTTCTCTGTGAGGGATCCATCGCAGACCCCGTGGACCCCAGAAGACAAGGGCAGAGCCACACCAGCAGGCACCGTGCGCTCCCCTCTGCACGCACACACCCGCCGCCAGGTGTCCGTGATGAACGGGGCACAGCGAGGGAGTGTCAGGAGCCACGGACGCCGCAGGACAGCCGTCACCCCGTGCGGTGACCAGAGTTGTGTGAATGTGGCCTCTGGCTCTGGAAACGCCTTCTTGTCCTGGGCTCACCCTCCTGTGGCGATGGGATGAAATGACGTGAGCCACGCGGGCGGGGGACGAGCGGGAGGGAGCCCCGACCTTCTGCCCGTGTGTCCGTGGGGCCCTGTCACTGATACCGTGGGTGAGGGGCACAGCTGTGATGCACACTCCTCGTAGGAGATTTGACAAGGGCCAGAGTCCAGGAAAGACATGAAGAGTAACCCGTAGTCTTGTCACCAAGTGGTCATGTAACTGTCTCTGATATGTTGCTTCCTTTCTAAAATTTCCCGGGTCCTCAAATGCGGTTAGTTAAAAACTACATAGTTTTGGGTGTCTGGGTGGCTCAGTTGTTAAGCGTCTGCCTTTGGGTTGTGTCTTGATCCCGGGGTCCTGGGATTGAGCCTGCTTGGCGGGAAGCCTGCTTCTCCCTCTCCCTCTGGTGCTCCCCCTGCTTGTGCTCTCTCTCTCGCTGTGTCTCTGTCAAATAGATAAAAAATCTTTAAGCAAACCATGTGGTTTTTAATAGATGCGTACTTAGGCGGCCGGCTGTGTGCCGGGAATATGACATGTGGTGCGGGCGCTGGGCATGTGCTCGAGGCTCTGCTCTGCTCCCCAGGTGAGGCAGGCTAGGGTGTGGGCAGAAGGGTGCTCTTTAGATGGGTGGTCAGGAGGCCACTGCAAGGAGGGACAGGACGGTGAGCCCCTGGAGTGCTGGCAGAACTTTCTATACGGTGCGCTGAGTCTGCGTTCTGGGAGTAGCCGGCGGGGCAAGTGGTCCCAGGGGTGGAAGAGGCAGCAGGCCCGTTGGTGGGTATGAGCATGCCCGGTGGCAGTGGGAGCTCGTGGGTGGCTCTCCCGGTGGGCTTCCGTGGTGGCTGGGCCACTCCGCTGTCTCTCCTGCCCACATGGCTGGGCGTGGCCCCTGGGATTCCCTTCCGTGCATCGACGGATGGTTCAGCCGCGCAGGGGCGAATGGAGGTGGCTGCTTTCCGCGTTGGGGACAGGTGTTGGGGGACGGCCCCGCCCTCTCCCTGCTGGCAGCGAGCGTGCCTTCCCTTCACCTGGGTGGTCTCAGCACACTGCTTGGCCGGGGCACCGCTTCTGGGGTCTTGAGAGAACTGCTGTGGTGTTTGCCGTTCAGGTCGCTAAGAACAGCAGGTTCCCCTAAGTTCTTGGAAATGATGTTTGTGTCTGCTCCCTTGCACGGAAATCTTGGGTCTGATAACCTAACCCTGTTCATCCACTTGACTGTCCTACCGTAGATCAGGCTCAAGGTTAAACAGTAAAACCCAGGGTTAAGGTATTCTGCGGTGGTTCATGTGTCCCAGCCCCGCTGACGGAGCTCTTTGTTCCGTGCGTTTTGTTCCCAGTTGGAGAGTTTGGTTCCGTGTGTTTGGCGCTCGTGCTCTGTGCGAGAAGACTGCCTGTGACATGAGGACGGGGTCTTCACACGCCTTTCACCTGTCCCCTCTCTCTTGCCGATCCCCAGGGAAGGTTCAGAATGTTTATTTTCGTTGGTTTCCGGGCCATTCGTTGTGTTTCTTCTTGTAGAATTCAGCGCGTTCACACCTGCACAGCCCGCTTGTCCTCTTCCATCGCAGCAGAGGACTGTCCTTGACGACGTCGCCTGGAGATCATCTTCCGGTGGCATTTTGTTTTAATTGAAAAGCTAAGTTTTACATGTCGTCACCTCAGAGAAGAAGCCTGTTCTCCCAGTGCCCCCGTCCCGCCTGTGCTAGCTCTGGTTCCGGAATACCGCTGGAAGGCAGCCGTCCAGACGTTTGATCTCCCCGGGGCGCAGCAGACGCCCGTCCTCGGCCCCAGCCGGCTGAGCCGGGGAGCACCGGGCTGCGGGGAGGGTGTGTGTGGGCAGCTGGCGGTCCTTCCCTGCGGAGGTGAGAGGGATCCCGGCCTGGCTTCCCGCCATCGGCTGTGCCGCCTGCATGGGGTGACTCAGCCTCCTGGCGACGTGCCAGCCGAGCCCACAGGGTCTGAGCAGCAGCAGAAGAACTTTCCGTGGGGCTGGGGGGGGGGCATGAAACAGACCACAGAACGCACCTGTTCCGAGCGTGCGATTGTCTTGGGAAGCGTGCACACCTGGCTGTCTGACGTCACGGCCCAGATGCCGCCGTGGCCCTCAGCCCCAGGGGCCTCTCGTGCCCCGTCGTTGATGGAACGCCTGGGCTCGGCAGACTTCGGCTTTGTGTCTCTGTAGTCGGGGCTGCCTCTCTGATCGTTCGCTGAGACAGTGCTGCGCGTCGTGATGGGGTCTGGCTTCCTGGCACGGGCCGAGGTCAGCCCCGTGGCCCCACGCGCGTGCCCATCGGCTCACCGGGCTCAAGACAGCGGGCTTTCCCAGCTGCGGTGGTAGTGAGAGCCGTGTCCTTGAGTGTCTGCGGGCCAGGCTGCGTGTGGGTACACGTGTGCACGCTCGCTCCCGGCTGACCCGTGGCCGTGGAATTGCTGAGGCCGGGGCAAGCCTGTGTTCAGGCTCCTCAGAAGCCGCCGCGCTTCTCCTGAGTGGTGGTGGGCGTGGACGTTCCGTGCTGGGCGCGGGGTCAGCCTCCGGCAGTCTGGCCGCGGGTGGGTGTGCAGTGAGCCCCACGGCTTGACCTTCACGGTCCCCTTTCTTGGGTGTGGTCTGCGTCCCACACCGTTGACCCTGTGGAGCGGTTTCATGAATTTTAACGAGTATGTTGTGTGACTGTCACTGCACTCAAGGTGCAGATCCCCGCCACCCCTTGGTGGTGACCCCTGGCAGCCACGCATCTGCCCTGTCGGCCTGGCCCTGGGCTTTTGCCTCTGGAGTTGTGTAGATGGGGCGCTTGCACGGCGCTGCTCCGGTGTGTCCGGCTCCTTCGTGTGGCCGGACGCGGCTGAGCCGTCCAGCGGGGCCTCGCTTCGCCCCCTCGCTGGGGAGTGTGGGCCGGGCCGCGCTCCGGCCGCACTGGGAACGGGCTCCTGCAGCCAGGCCAGTCCCTCGGCGCTCGGGTTGTGATTCCTTCGAGGCCGTGTGTGTGGCCTGGGCGCCCCTCGATGGCGGCCGGCCTTTTCTCTCTCTCTCCGTCGTGTGGGGCGTGGGGTTCTCGGTTCTCATGTGGCTGCCTTGATCTGTCTTCTCTTTATGGGACGTGCCTTTTTGGGTTATGCTTAATATGCTTTTCCTTTTAATGTTTAATATGCCTCCACCTTTTTTTTTTTTAAGATTTTATTTATTTATTTGACAGAGATCACAAGTAGGCAGAGAGGCAGGCAGAGAGAGAGAGGGGGGAAGCAGGCTCTCCGCCAAGCAGAGAGCCCGGTGTGGGGCTCGATCCCAGGACCCTGAGATCATGACTTGAGCCGAAGGCAGCAGCTTAACCCACTGAGCCACCCAGGCGCCCCTGCCTCCACCTTTTTTTTAAAGATTGTATTGATTTATTTATTTGAGAGAGAGAGCGAGCGAGCGTGAGCCAGGGGAGAGGCAGAGGCAGTGGGAGAAGCAGATTCTGTGCCAAGCGGGGAGTCCAACATGGGCTCCATCCCAGGACCCTGGGATCCTGACCTGTGCCAAAGGCAGACGCTGAACTGACCGAGCCCCCCAGGCGCCCTTAGTACGCTCTTCCTAACTCCCAGGTCACAGGGATATCGCCCTGTGTTTTCCTCTGCCGTCCAGCCTGTGCTCCTGCTCCGGTGTCTTCTGTCCCCGGGGGCTGGGCATCGGGCTGAGCGTGGCGTGGCTCATCCTGCACCCCCCGGCCTGCTCGCTTCCAACCGGCCTTCCAGCTGGCCTTCCTGACTCGCTGGCCCGTGTCCCCGCGGCCGTGTGGCAAGTCTGACCTGTGGGCGTCCTGTTCGGGCCTGTCCACGGCGCTGTCGGTTCATCTGTGTGTCCCCCGTCTGTGCCGCCAGGACGTGTCGTGCCTTTGTGCTCTCTCAGGGGCAGGGCCGCTGGCGCCTCCCTGAGAAGCTTCTCTGCTCATCCGTGCTTTCGTCTTGCGTCTGTGTCTGTGGGTTGTGGTCGGAGGCCCGTGGGCGTCCTGCAGCTGCTCTGACTGGGACTGTACCCGATGCGTGGCCAGTTGGGGGGTGACGTCGGTGGCGTGGTGTGTGTGTGTACAGGAGTGTGGCGTCTCACTCTGTTTAGGTCTTTCACGACATCTTTCAAGCAAGTGTGTGTATTTTTTCCATCCAGGCCTTGCACGTGTTTTGTTGGAGTCATTCCAGGAGGCTGGGAATAGTAGTTCTTAAGAAATGTGTTTTCGGGGCGCCTGGGCGGCTTATCTGGTTAGTGTCCGACTCTTGGACTCGTCTCAGGGCTTGACCTTAGGGTCGTGACATCAGGCCCCATGCTGGGCTCTGCGCCAACACGCCGGGCGCGCAGCCTGCCTAAAAAAGCCGCAGAGTTACATTTTCTAGTTTTTGTTGATGGTATGCTGAGTTGTAGTCGAATTTTGGATGTTGATCAAAGTCTAGCAGTCTAATCAAACTTTCATTGGAAATGTGTGTGGGGGGGGTTTTAGGTGTTACACACGGAGAGTCCTGTTCTGAACAAGGAATGGCCGTTTTCTTTCATTCACATTCTTCCGCTCCCAACTCCCTGGCCTGTCCTCTGGGCAGTGGGCTTGCTGGGGTCTTGGAAGGGGGATGCCGGCGTCTGCGGATTATTCTGATTTCAAGGGCTGTGCTTCCGAAGACTTACCTGTCGGAGGTGCCGGTTTGTAGATTCCCTTCATCAAGTTAAGGGAGCCCCTTCCCACTGCTGATTTTCTGCGGTTGTTTGCTTTTCCTGGCGGGGATGTTTATCCTGCAGTCGTGAGCGGATGTCAGGTTCGACAGAGGCTTTCTCTGCCGTCTGTGGGATTTGCCCTCATGTACCTTAAAGCTGAAGAGTGTCACTTGTCAGCACCTTCTTCCGCCCCCTGCGCGCTCCTTCCTTGTCCTCTGGCTTTTCCGGCTGTACCCGCTCTTCGCGGAGAGTGCCGAAGCCGTCAGCTAGGAGCCCCCGGCTTCTCCTTCCCGACGGCTCTTGAAGCCAGCCTCTTGGTCCCTCGCCCCTCCTGCCTAGGGCCTTGGGGCCTTGCTCTCCTGCATGTCGCTCTCAGCCCTCTGGGTCCCTGTCTGTGCCCTTCCCCACGGACGCTCGCTGTGTCCTTGCCCGTGTTGCTGGGACGAGGCGCCTCCTCCCTCCCCCTCCTGGCGGCCTCACGCCTCCCCTGTTGCAGTGGCGCTGCTTCCTCCTGGTTAGGCCCCGCAGACCGGGTCCAGAAGGTTCTCCAGGCTGCGTCTCTTCCAGTGCCGAGCAGCTCTCCTCTGTAGCATCGACTGCCTGTAGCGTGGATCAGATACGGCGGGTTCGTGGCTACCGCCTGCCTCCCACATTGTGAAGGGGGGCCTCCAGGAATGAGTCCCGTGTCCGCGTTTCTGGTTTTTATTGGTGCCTGCAGCAGCCCGGCCCGTCGGAGGTCCTCAGTGGGCATCTGCTGGCTGAGGGAGTGAGCGGGCGTCGTTAGGCTGCTCGGAGCCCTTGGTTTGCTTCCTCCTCTCCGGGGGCTCAATTCTCGAGAGCCAAAGTTTTGCTGGGAGTCGTGTAAAGTGCATACCGTCTGCCTCCTGACCTCCGCTTTCTTGAACCTGCGGTCTCTGAGGAGTTTACTGCTGCAGACCGGGCCCTGGGTGGGCCTCCAGCCTGGCCCCTGGAGCCTCGTTCTTTGGCGCGGACAGCTCTGTCTGGGAGAGCCGCTTGTCTCACTGCACCTTTGACAGATCCGGATTAGCCCCTCTTCTCCCGGCCTCTCCGGCCCCTGCGGGCTCACTAGCCGACGGAGCATGTGAGAGGGCGCAGGTGCCTGTCTCGGTGTGGACGGGCCTGTGGACTTGAGGTCGGATCGTCCGAGGAAGCAGATGTTTCTGAATAGAGTGTGTTGTGGCAACCCTGAAAGGGAGGGTTCGTTTCTCTTTGTTTACTGGTCTTGACGAGGATCCAAAATATTCTTCCAAGCCATCCTGTGCGTTCCGCGCCCTGGAATTCGTGCAGAGCCCTGTCCTATTTGCGGAGCTGCTGAGGGACCCTGGATGGAAGCGAGAGAGGTGGGTTGTTAAGGCACCTGCTCCTGGTCGCTCTGCTGTCCTGCTTTGTTTGTTTGTTAAAGATCTTATTTATTTATTTGACAGACAGAGATCACAAGCTGGCAGAGAGAGAGAGAGGAGGAAGCAGGCTCCCCACTGAGCAGAGAGCTCGATGTGGGGCTCAATCCCAGGACCCTGGGATCATGACCTGAGTGAAGGCAGAGGCTTTAACCTGCTGAGCCACTGGGTGCCCTGCTCTCCTGCTTTGTGACTGCATTTCTCAGGCTCTGCTGGAAGCATTTACTTGGTCATTCTTAGTTCATTCACACGTTTCGCACTAGAAAGGACCCCGGGTGAATCACAGAAGTCCCCCTGCTAGGAGAAGAGAGTCAAGAGGAAGGGGCAGGGAAGTGGCGGAAAGGCAGAATGGACCGCGGTGAGAGGCTGTTCTGCTGCTGTGGCTCCGCTGGGAGGGCCTAGACTGGGAGCAGAGCCTCCCCCCCCCCGCCCCCCCCCTCGGGCTGCAGGGGGACCTGCAGGTGAGGGAGAGTGCGATGGCGTGTGCGGAGAAAGGCGCTCAGTCCGTGCGGGGCCTGTGGGGTTTCAGACTGAAGAGAAGCATTAAATGTGCTCAATTTTGATCCTAGGCGTTTGGGGAGGCTGGGGAGGTCTCCCTGGGGCTCCGGAGCGGGAACGCAGGCAAGTTCCCGAGGCCCCCCGGATTTCAGGGTTTTGAATAAGTGAGAAGCTGGGAAAGCGGTGCCAGCAGATTGGCTGGGCCCGCGGGAACTCACCCCTGCATTCGCCGCGCTCTGGGGGCCAGGGACCAGGGCGTTAGGTGACGTGTGCTGGGCAGATGCGCGTGTACCCGGGAGGGTGAGGCTGGGGGCGCCGAAGCTGCTGGGGGAGAGCCTGGCACTCGGTTAGGGAGGCTGCGTTGACCCTCCTGCCCTGTTGTCAGGGGAGCCGGCCGTGTCTTTTCTGGGGTCAGTGTTTCCCTGCACCTTCCAGAAGAGCAGTGACCCCTGTGATGATGCTGGAGCCGCAGGTGGGGCCACTCAGACCCTCTGAGTCTTCGGTGTTTCGTAAGTGGGAGGTGCGAGGTCTGGGCCGTCCCAGGGCAGACACGTGAGGTGGCATGGAGTGTCCAGGACTCAAGGTGGGGGGATGTCTGCGGGAGAGAACGCCTTGGCTCCGAGGGTCTGTGATGGGGCCAGAGGGTTAGGATAGTGCGTGAGCCATGGGGTGACATTGCAAGCCCCACGTGGTGGACCTTGGGGCGGAGGGAGGTAGAGGTGGCCCCAGAGGGGTGTGGGGACCCCAACCCTCCTGGCAGCCGGTCACCCAGCGCTTGAAGGCACTTTTTCTTACTGTGGTTTTAAGTGACAGTGATTCTAATGCTGATGCGGAGAACTGCGCAGTTGAGTGCCGTGCGTCTCCTGAGACAGACACCCCTGGGGCACATGTTGGCCGCGGTTTTCTCTCTGACTGTAGGTAGCTAGACACGCCCACGGGACTGTCCCAGAAGTGGGTCCTGTGTGAGGTTCCGCAGCTGTCTTTTCATGTTGTGCATCAGGGACACGTATCCCTGCCAGGGCCCAGTGGGAGCGCATTCCTCTAGATGGTGTGTAGTGTCCCGGTGGGAACGTGGCCGGTCCGCTGCATTTGTCCCCCGCCGGCGAGTGTCATGCTTCACAGAGACCCATGCCTGCAGTCTCTGGGTCAGGGGACATGCGTCACAGTATTGGTGCTGTCGGAAGAGACCCTTGCCCAGCGTTGTACGCCCGGCACCCACCCCGTGCCATCATGGGTGTGGGCGAGGAGAGTTACCGTGTAATCTGCCCATTTTTGCCCACTCCGTGAGGCCGAGTATCCTTGCTCTTTGGTCCGTTGTGGTGTTTTTGGGAATCAAAACAAAATTGGTGTTTTTGGAATTGGTGCCTTTTTGGGCCGTTTTTTATTAAGAATTGTTTTTGAGATTTATCTTTAAGTAACCTCTACACGCAAGGTAGGTTGAACGCGTGACCCTCTATCAGGAGACGCGTGCTCGAGGGACGGAGCCAGCCAGGCGCCCCTTGGCCGCTTTTCTAAAGTCTGTGAGACAGTTGTGGCCATAGGTAACTTAGTCAACTTTTTGGACAAAATTTTGTTCATTACCAAAGTTCAGCCTGTGTGGACACGTTTGCTGAGGGAAGACCCCACCCCGTCCCCCATCCGCGGTCTCCTTCGCCAGCCCGTCCCCTGGCAGGCGGCTCTGCCGGGCTGCGTGCCCGCACGTGTGCACATCTGGGTGAGGCTCGTAAACGCAGCATCTGGAGAGTGCCAGCCGTTGCCGTCCTGAGCTTCGGCAGGACGCCTGGGAGAGGGGCCGTGCCGTGCGCCGGCGTCCTGACCGAGCCTCAGCCGTGGCCTGCCTGCCCTGGGGCCGTTCTGTGTCTCTGCCCTCACGGGCGTGGGGTGGGCGCATGGGCTTCTGTGCGTTTCAGGTGCACGACCTCGTCGTTGGCAACTCTGTCACGCTGTGCGCACCCCAGGTCTGGTGTCTTGTTTACATCAAACGTTTCAGATAGTTCCCGTAACCTTTAGCGTTTGAAAGCATCAACAGCACAGAGAACCGGTTCTCTATGTGCGCGTCAACCACAGAGAATGCCAGCCCCCGATCTTGTTTTTCTTGGCCGGTGGCTGTCACGCTGGTGGGCTTGTTTGCAGCTGGTCTGCGGAGTGCGGCGGCTGGGAGCCCCTCTCTCCTCCTGCCTCCTGGAGCAGGCCCTGCAAGACGGCCTGTGTGGGTCGGTCCTGCCCCCAGGGAGCTTACATGGAGGGGACACAGCCTCTGGGAGCCACAGACACTGGGGTGGAGCCTGGGAGACGGGCTCACCTGAGGAGGTGTGGGTGGTCCTGGGGACGTGGGCCTCGAGCTGGCTCCAGAGGCAGCGGGCAAACAGGAACGTTCCAGAACGAGGCCCCTGTGGTGGGCAGGGGCTCTGCAGCCGGCGTCTCCGAGGTGAGGCTGCAGAGGGAGGCCGCCGTGGGAGGGCAGCCTTACCCAGGAGCCGTGGGAAGCCACCGAAAGCCGCTGGGCAGGAGGGCTCCGAACCATCCATGCGCCGTCAAGGGAGGCTGAGAGCGCCGCTGCGTGTCCTCGCGCGTCGACGCCCTTGTGGCCTGTGCCCTGTGCTACGGGTAAGCCGGAGTTGCCGCCTCTCACCTGCAGTTTTGGGTTCCCCGTGTTTGGCTCTCACACATAGAGCTGCTGCGGATGACTGTGGGTCAGACGTCGTGAGGGGGAGCACCTCGCGGGCATGGCACTGTGGCGCGGGGTGTGCGGGACGTCGCGGGGGGCTGCGGGGTGTGCGGGTCGTCGCGGGGGGCTGCAGGACGCATGCACACCAGCAGCATCGGGCACATCGGGCACGTGGGGTGGATGTGTCCTGCCTTCGCCCGTGTGGCAGGTGTGTTGAGTCACACTGTGACTGAGGAGTCAGCCACCCCTGAGGTGGCAGGCGTGTCAGGGGACCCACCGGGTGGGCTGATTCACGCGCGGGTTTGCTGTCTGTTGCCTTTGGTGAAATGTCTCTTCGCGTCTGCTGCCCATTTTTCGGAGGATTCCGTGTTGTGGATGCCTTTGCTTGGACGTGCGCCTCACGAGGACTTCCTTCCGCCCCGTGGTCTCTCATTCCCTTGGTGTTTTTCGAGGGCGGAAGTGTTTCATCTTGTGACGTCTGCCTTACCGGTTTGTGTCCATGGGTTCTGTTTTTGGGGTTGTGTCTAGACTCTCTCTGCTTAATCCACGGTCCACAAAGACTTTTCCCCTGTTTTCTTCCAGAAATTTAGAGTTCTAGAGCTTATTACATTAGGCCTGGGATCCATTGTGAGTCACTCTCGGTAGACGGCGTGAGGCAGGGGTCCAAGTCCGTGCTTTGTGCCTCTGGAGGTTCCCTTGTTCCCTGTTTGCTGAAGGACTGTCCTTTGCCCGTTGAATTCCTTTGTACTTTTGCCAGAGAGCATCGGTTGTCCGAGTTTGTGCGGGCCTGTTTCTGGACTCCGTTCGGCTCCGTTGGTCTGTTCCAGCGTGGTGCCCGCGCTGACCCGCCTCCTTCTCTGCGGCTTTCTAGCACGTCGTAGAAACCGGCCGTGTTGGCCTCAACTTCGCTCTTTCTTGTGGTGGTTTGGTGACTGTGGGACCGTGGCTTTGTCTGCGAGTTTTAGAATCAGCCTGTCCGCTTCCCCATGGAGGGCGGCTGGGGTACTGGTGGGTTGCGCTGCTTGCTTGTGAGCTGGGGAGACCTGGCTTCCTAACCGCTGGCTTCCCAGCCCGGGAGCGAGGCCTGGCGAAGCTCTTTGCTCTGTCCCCCGCCGCGTTTCTTTTCCCAGCCGCGTTTGTGGTTTTCAGTGTGCTCGGGTGCCCTAAGGTTTGTGACAATGACGTCTGTGTGTGCAGGCGCCGCACGTGCTAGAACATGAAGTGGGTCAGAGGCTTCATCTTCCGCTGGCGATCAGAAACGCAGTAATGTCAGTGCTCCTCACCCTCGAGCAACCACGTTCCCTCCCGTGCCGCTCCTGCTGTGAGCCTTGACTTGCTCCCATGCACGCAGAGATGAAAACATGCTGCTTTACGACACTAAGCAGGCTTTGAAAGAATGATGCCCCGTGCACACAGATGCCCCGAGGTCACTCCGCAGCATGCACTGCATCCAGCATCGCACTGTCGGCACTGCAGGAGCCCAGGGGCAGTTTCCCAGCAATGATGGTCAGCTTGGTGCGGTTTGGGCAAGTGTGGCGAGGCTGCGGCCCTGGGCAGCTGCTTGTGAAGGACTGAAGCCCTGGGACCGAGGTCCTGGTCGTGGCTCACATGTGGATCCTTTGCAACCAGCGCCCCAGCATCCCTCAGCAGCAGCGCAGTTGGGCGCAGCTGGTGTGTGCTGTCCCCTCCACACTGGACCGGGGAGGTGGGGTGTTGGGCCAGGACACAAGAGCCCCGTCCAGTTGCGTGCCCGAGCCCCGCTCCCCCACTTCCTGGAGTCACGGTTCCCTCGCGCGTTTCAGAGGCAGAGAGCCACGGGAGCAAGAGGAACTTCTCGGGCCATGATTTACGTCAGCTTTACCAGTGTCCGCATTGGCTGCGGTGTGGCAGCAGGGCCCAGGGCCGTTACCCTGGGATCCTGGGCCTCGGGGACATTCCTCCTGCTTCTGTGGCCACAGCCTGGGGCCAGAAGGTCCCTGGCCCTCCGCACCCTCCCAGGCTCTTCCTCGTGGTTCTGACTGTGGTGTGTGCGGCTCTCGGAAGTGAAGCCCGCCGCTGGTTTTCGGACTGAGCTTTGCCCCTTTCCTCGGCTCCTGTCCTGGTTCTGGCTTGGGGGACAGTTTCATTTGGCACGTGGGTAGTTGGGGAGGGTTTTGCCTTTTCAGTCTTCGTGGACTCTCGTCCTTGTCTGGCAGATAACAGGGCACTGGAGACCCTCATGGCAGTGAAGGTGAGGGCAGAGGTCTGGTCCCTCTCAGCCGGGCGACCGTTCCCTGCTCCTGTCATCACAGCCCCAGCCGTCCCCCCGAGGGAGGTGGCCTCCCAGGCCTGCGTGTGAAGGGCGTGGCCGGCCCTGGCCAGCCAGGCGGGGGGGACGGGTGGCGCCCGCAGCTCCCGGAGCTTGTGCGGAGGCGCTCCCCTGAAGTGATGTCTTCCAGGTGGAGGTTCCCAGGCGAGTCCGAAATGCCCGTTTAATTTGTAGTGTAGCTCTGGCTGACCTACATTTTGGTTAAAAATACAGTAAAAACTGTTGGTATGAAAGGGATCACGGAAACTGTAACATTTGGTAAAAACCTTGAGTTTATCTTAAACTGTGGTGCTTGAGGGAAGGATGGGGTCCGTTCTGAAGAGCTGGCCGTCTGCTCCACGCTGCGTGGCGGGAGAGGCGGTGGGGACAGCCCGCGTGGGGTGTCCCGGCCTCCCCCACACCTGGTGCCAGGGTCTCGTGCGGCTGAGCGTGGGAGACCCGGGCTCTGCCAGACCGCGTGGCCCTTGGAGCTGCTGGTGGGCGCCGACGCGGTGCTTGGTGATTTTAAAATCTGAGCTTTCACAGCAGCGAAACCCAGAAAATAGCCCCATAGCGTAAGCAATAAAGACATTATACATTTGTCTTGGATGAAGTATCGCGGAGCTCCTGGAAACTCTGTTTTTGAAGCGTGTTCAGTGACGTGGGCACGACGTACGGCACGAGTGGCCGCGGCCTGTGTTCTCGTCCCCTGGCCGGGCACAGGTCTTCCGTGTGCACGGTGGCTGGAGGGCGCGGGATTTCAGATCTCTGCTGTCCGGTGCGTCTCTGCGTTTCTCAGGTTTGCTGCACAGACGTGCTGTTCCCAGCAGGGCATTACCGTTATGAAAAGAGAGCACCCGAATTCTTTTCTGTCTGTTTGATCGGGATGGCGGCTCGTGCAGACGGGCTGCGTGTCCTGAGCGGAGGCCCGCCCGTGGCTCCTGACTTGTCTGTGAACTGCCTCCTGCCTCCTGGGGTTGGCCACCTTGGCCGGACAGGCTCTGAAGGGTCTTCAGAAAGGAAAGGAGTGTTTTCTGTGTCTGCGCCCCGGCGGGGAAGTGCGTGGTGGGCGGTCCTGCTCTGGGCATCGAGGGCGTGTGTGTGCCGAGCGCGGTTCCGTCGTGTTTGCGAAGGAGGCACTGTGGTGTGTCAGGTGGTCCCTCTTGGCTCCATGCTGGCCTCGGGGGCCCCATCTGTAAGGGGACAGTGGGCCACACCCATGGGAGCCCCTCCCTGAACCCGTCTTGCGTTAGCAGAGGGGTGGGCAGGGGGTGGCCTCCCGGGGCTGACTTGGAGACAGAGTTATGTTTCTTGGTCTTTGCAAGAATAGATGCCGCCCAGCAGCTTGTCTGTTTGACATGAGTGATCACAGCGGGAGTTTACAAGATCCGGGACTGAGATTGTGTCGTTCAAGTGTGGCGTTGGATGAAGTTTGACGCGGCCGTCGGCGCTGTGATTGTCGGGCCATCGTGCTCTCCGTCTGGCCGGGGAGGGTGGCGCAGCATAGCCGGGGGCCTGGGAGGCAGCGTGTGCCCAGCACCACGCCGTCCCCACGTGCACATGGCCTCCCCTCGGCCTCTGGAGCCGTGTGGCTGTCCTCGGGGTCACGGTCGCTCGGGGCCTCGCTGTGGCTGTGTGGCCGGTCACTTCGGAGCAGTTGCCTCCCCTTCTCTGCAGTTGCATCTGTCACTCTCCCTTGTCTGCTTACGTCCCCACTCGGATGTACTTTGAGTGCCAGCCTGAGGTGACGTCATCTGCGGAGGGTCCCCGGGTCGCTTCCCTCTCTGACTTGGCTTGTCACCACGGGCACGCTGCACAGCGGTGGCCGTCTCGCACTGCTCTGGCGCCTGGCGCGCCCCCTGTGCTCCACCGCTCTGGTCCCGTGGCTGTCGTGTGACTGTTTTTTACTCAAATCTTGTGTGAAGCTTCGTGGAGGTGGCGCTTGGAGTAGAGCGGCGGCTGACTCCGGGGGCACGCGCATCGCCGTGGCACTGACCCGCCTGACGTGGGGGCGATGTCCCTCGTCCCTTCCCCGCGGCCTCAGCCACTAGCTTCCGGAGGAGTCCGTGCGGGGAAGGAGCGGGGTCTCCGGCCGGAAGAGCGACTGGTGACAAGGGACGGCGGTCCTGGGAGGCTGGCTCTGGAGGACATGGCCGGGCCGCGCTCTCTGGCTCCGCGGTGTGCTCGCGGGCTCCTCGGCCGGGAGCCTTCACGGTGGGTCGCTCGCGGCCGCCAGTTTTTGTTTTGTTTTGTTGTTAGATTTCAGCGTGGTTTACCGTAGAAGGGGGTTTTAGAGGGAGGCTTTTGTGGCCTAAATGTGGTTCCTCTGGATCGGGGGTCTTAGATGGGAGCCCAGGAGGAGGCTGTCAAGTTTCCATGTCCCTCTGGCTGTCGAAGGAGCCAGGGCCCAGAGGTTCAGGGGCTCCTCGTGGCCTCCCTGGGGTGGCTCGGGCTCCGGTTCGGTACAGGAGGGAAAGTCCTGACGCTGCGTGGTGTGAGGCTCGCGGGAGGCTCTCGGGCAGCCCTTCCTTCTTGGGGAGAGCCGCCTCAGTCCTGTCCGCAGCGGAGACGCGTCCTTTCCTGCTGGGGCATCACTGCCCTGGGCTTCTGCAGGCCTTGCGTGAGCAGGAGTGTGCTGCTCCTTACGTACTCTGTCTTGGGAAACGGAAGAGTTTGACACAAAAGCAGACTATTTCTCGTGGAATCGACAACGTAATTGTTCGCTGGTTCTCGAAGCGGAGATGAATGCCAGATCTGACTGGCGGGCCTTGTTTCCAGTGACGTAGCTGCAGCCCCGGGAAGTGAGCCTGCCCGCCGTCTCTGTGTTCGCGTGTGGGGTGCCCAGGTTAGCTTCCGCCGCGGTGCCGCCCCCGCACCCGGGAGGAAGTCCTGTTCCAAGGAGGACTGCTTGCTCCAGGGTTCGTAGGACCCTCGGCCGTGGGCGGACTGTGCCTCTCAGGGCCCAGCCCAGCCCGCTGGGCAGGAGAAGTGATGGAGGAGGGGCCGAGGAACCGGTTGCTTCCACGACTCCTGCTGCCCTAGGATCCTGGCCGCAGCCGGGAGTCGTGGCGTGAGTGCGTGGCCGTCCTGGTGTGGATGGTGCCTGGCCGTGGGGCCCTGCCGCTGGCTTCCGCCCTGGAGGGTGCGTGGCCCTTGCTGCAGGCCGGTGCCGTTGGCCATGGGGCAGGTGGTGTGGCCGGCAGAGGCTTTGCTGCCGGGCTGACTGCTGGAAGGAAGACTCACCTGCTGCTGGAGTCCCATGGAGAAACCTCACGTGCTCTCCCGTCTCGGAGGCTGTCTTCACTGGCAAGTGGGCTTCGAAGTTCAGAGACTCTGTCTGGCTTATGGCTTCTGCTTGCTTCTCCGAGCTGTCAGGCTGCCCAGTGACAGGGTCGGCCCCTTCACCGGCCGTGTGCAGGCGGCTTGTCTCCTGACGCCACGTCTCCTTTGTCCCCAGGTATGGTCCTCGTGCGGAGCGAGAACGGGCAGTTGTTAATGATCCCCCAGCAGGCCTTGGCCCAGATGCAGGCCCAGGCCCACGTGCAGACCCAGCCCCAGACCAGCATGGCGGCCCGCCCCGCGACCCCCACAAGTGCCCCTCCCGTCCAGATCTCCACCGTCCAGGTGAGTGCATGCGTGCCGGGTGGTGGCGGCCCCTGGGGAGTCTGCAGGCGTCCTGTGAGGGCAGAGAGGGGCGGCCACATGCCGCCCTCCATTGGGAGGCTCAGGGAGCTGGTGCTGCATCCGTGCTCCGCGAAACCGTGGCTTGGTGGCCTGGACTCCGTCCAGTCCTGTCCTCTGCTGTGACTCTACCTCCTGTGCCTCAGTCTCCCCTTCTGCAAAGTGAACGCCGCGTACGTCAGCTTTTCCTGTTGCGGAGGCACGTGGGGGCATCAGGAGGTTGTACGCCTCCCCTCCACATGTGTTAGGCCTTTGGGGTTAGCTCAGGGATCTCTACCCGGAGACCTGGGTGGGGGCACGGTCCCCCAGTGCTGACACGTCTTGTCCACACCCCGGCTTCCGTTTGAGTGCGTGCTGGCACGCTGCTCATGTCTCTGTCTCCCAGACCCTTTTTTTTTTTTTTTAAATATTTTATTGATTTATTTGACAGTGAGAGATCACAAGTAGGCAGAGAGGCGGGCAGAGAGAGAGGAAGGGAAGCAGGCTACCTGCTGAGCAGAAAGCCCCATGTGGGGCTTGATCCCAGGACCCTGAGATCATGACCTGAACCGAAGGCAGCGGCTTAACCCACTGAACCACCCAGGCGCCCCTCCCAGACCCTTTTTGCTGGGGCTGTGAGTCTGTTGTTCTGACTAGTGGGCCAGTGAGTACCTGAGGTGGACACCGGCGGGGGCTCGACATCCCTGTGATACTGGCTGTGTCCCCATGGTGGTGAAGGCCCACGGTGCAGACAGAGGCCTTGGGTGGGCTGAGAGAGCCATGTGGTGCTCCGTCGCTGAATACCGGGGACAGCTGAGAGCAGTGCGCCCCAGGCCCTTGGGGTCGTGGGAAGCCAGGTGCACGCTCTAGTCCGACCGCCCGTGCCACCCGCTCGGGCCTCGTGCCGCCTTCCCCTTGACTTGAGGTGTCAGTGGGTCGCCCGGTCGCTCCTTTACCTCCTAGTCTGCAGCGCTCTGGCCCCCCCCCACGCAGGGGACACGTGCTTCTTGGTTCCTTAGTGCTTGTGAACAGGCGTGCAGGAGGCGCACCCAGGGACGGTTCCGGATCCTTGCTTTCTTGACAGCCCGTGGCTGGTAGACTTGGCTGAGGAGGCCCAGCGATAGCTCTGTCACTGCACACGTGTCACAGTACGCACGTGGCCGGTCACATGCTTTTCCTCTGCTAAGAAGCGCTGCGAGTTGGGGTAGACCTGCTGGCGACCGTAGCTTGAGGCCTGATGTGCCGCGGTGTGCGGGTCTGTGCCAGGGCGGGGAGCCCGCCGTGCAGGCCGCAGAAGTCGCTGTCCCTCGTTGCTCCTGTCAGACGACGCTCACTTGTTTCTCAGGCACCTGGGACCTCCATTATTGCGCGGCAGGTGACCCCGACGACCATAATCAAGCCAGTGTCTCAGGCGCAGACGACGGTTCCGCCCACCACGGCGCTGCAGCGCTCGCCCGGAGTGCAGGTGAGGGGCCGCGGGCGCGGTGGGGGTGCTGGCAGGGCCTCGCGGGGCGCGTGCTGGGTGCTGAGCTGAGCTTCGGGAGGCCGGCGTCCTGAAGACGGCGTGTTTTCTCCCAGTGCTGAGAAAGGACAGGTCAGGGTTCCTTTTCTTTGGAGCCACGTGGATTTTCCTAGTGGCAGCGAGTTGAAAAGCTTCCCGCTCTGCCGGAGGTGTGATGAGACGCGTCGCTTGTTGACGCTTGGTTGAGGCACCTGTGAGGCCGAGGAACCCGTGGTGCAGACGGTGCGGGCCCGGCTCTCGTCGCCCTGTCTGTGCGGGGGCGAGGATGGGGTCCCATTGGGGAACGGGGTTCCCGTTGCTCAGGTGTGTCACGTGAGGAGTCAGGGGCTTCCAGAACTGGCCGTGGCCTGTGTGCTGGCCACCTGGCTGCCCTGCCCCCAGCCCCCCCCAGCCCATGCCCTCTGCCAGGGACGAAGCCCGGTTCCCGAGACGCTCCGAGTCGGCCTGCTGGGGTTCGTGTGCATCTTTGTTCTTAAAATGGTGTCTTCAGCTGCGGGGGGGGCGGGTGCTCCCGAGGAGGCCCCGAGCCCGCTTGGGTGGTTTGGCTAATGCCGACGGCTCAGCCTCTGATCTGGAAAGCCGAGAAGGGCGACCGTGCACCGGCGAGGCCGGCCGCGCATCATAGCCGCAGCTCTGGGTGGCGAGGTCAGAGCCGCTCGAAGGCGCATGGTTCTGAGCGGTTCTGCTCTGAAGGTGTTCGTGCGTGTCCGCCACACGTGCGGGGTTTTCAGCTTTACCACTCGGTGCCGGGTGTCTGCCGGGCGCCGGGCGCCGGGACTGCGCGGCCGTCGCTTGTTGCTGTGCGTCCCCAGCGTGGTGCTCGGGGTAGGCTCTGTTCCCGCTTCCCGAGAGCAGTCCGAGATGGGAGCCCCGGGGTGCGGGGTGTCCGGGAGGTGGCTGTGGTCCGGGGCTCCTGTCCCTCCGGCGGCTTCTTGTCTTGTGCCGTTTGGTGTCCGCGTGGGAGACGTTGCTGTCCGAGGCAGCGGGAGGAGCCCCCAGAGCTACGTGGTGGCCTTGCGTGTGGCTGGAGCGCTCCAGACGCTTCTTTGGTTCGCTGTCCGCATGCCGGGCTCTGTCTGTTGGGCACGTCTGAGTTGCAGTTACAGCGTGAGGCCACTTTTCTGACAAGGTCCTGAAGCTCGTGGTGTGTTTGGCATCACATTGAGTGGAAAGTGACTGATCGAAGTAGGCAGGCCCCATCTCTGCACCCTACAGGGAAACGCGGATGTGCCAGGCCATTGGAAGAGAGAGTGAGGGGTTTATCTTGAGGTAGAGGGAAACCCCGACAGGATGGAGGTGCCTGGGCTCTTTGTGGGCATCAAGAAGCAACCCCTGTCCCCCTGGCTGCCCGGAGCCAGCTGCTTGGTGTGGCCCGCCATGCTTTCTTCCTCTGTAGCGTGCGGCGGTTCTGGCTGCAGCGGTGCTGTGTGTGACAGAGGACACGGGCCGTGAGGAGTGAGCTTGCCATCTCCTCCTGCTCACACTCGTCGCTGGAGACCAGAGTCTGCAGCCGGGATCCCTTGGGGCTGGGCGGACTGTGCTGGGGCTGGCCGAGCTGGCGGGCACTGTGGCGGAGCGGACAGGCTGCACACAGCTGTGCTCGGGGACGCTGAGTCCCCGAGCAGAAGCCGCGAGAAGGTGGTGCTGACAAAGTTGGAGGGACGTGCAAGGCTATGTTTATGAGTCAGATGTGTCTAGTGAGACAAACCAGTGAATACTCTCGCGGTGTCTCACGTGGAAGGAAACCTCGGGGCTCCCCAGGGCTGCAGTTCGTGTCGCCGGCGATGTCGGTGTCCAGCCGGCCTTGGCTTCCGTGAGTGTGTTCAGTCACGCGCTGCCCCTGCTCACACCTGCTCCCCTCCAGCACACGTCCACTCTGAAAGCCCCTTTCCCTGATGTTTCTCGACGAGACCCGCTGATGCAGAGCACAGTGGCCGGTCAGGTGGCGGAGGTGCTGCCTGCCCCCCGCCACCTGCCCCGAGGTGACGCTGGTGACCACCTCGCATCCCCAGCCTTCCCTGTGTCTGGCCTTTGCACGAGTCAGGTGACACATTTTCAGCTGTAGTTTCTCTGTTTGGCTTTTCGTTTCTGGGGGAAAAGCTGATTTACGAGGGCGGCTCGTACACCAGGCTGGGCCCTGCTGGGCCATGCTGGGCTTCCCGGCTCGCTTCCCCGGCCAGGCGCGCCGTCTCCCTTTCCTCAGCGTGCGGGTCTGGGGCCCTGGGGGCTCCTGTCTGGGGCTCTGCCTGCTGTGGGGTCTGGTTTCCTTCTGGGCACGTGAGGCCCGTGTCCGCAGCGCCTGTGCTCACCTCGCATCTTGGACTCTTGTAGCCTCAGCTGGTTCTGGGTGGCGCGGCCCAGACGGCGTCCCTCGGGACGGCGACGGCTGTTCAGCAGACGGGGACACCTCAGCGAACGGTCCCAGGGGCCACTACCACCTCCACAGCTGCCACGGTGAGTGCCCCCTTCGGGGGTGGGAGAGAGGCGCCTCGGGGCTCCTGCTGCCCTCGTCCGCCTGCCCACAGCCTCCCTTCCTCCTGGGCCTGGGGACCTTGGCCTCCTCAAGGTGGGGTGTGAGGGCAGCGGCCTCAGAGGGGCAGCGGGCAGGCCCTGTCCCCTTGCTAGGCTTTCAGGCTGTGCAGAAGTCCACCGTGAGAGGAGCCCTAGCAGTGGCCTTTGAGGACAGGGCCCGTGGACTGTACGGAGGCCGCCGTCTGTGGAGCAGTGCCGCGTTCCCTTTAGTCACACAGTGTCTCGAGCGTCCTCTGGCCCCCGGGGTTGGACTTTATTGGGCTCCCTTCTCTCATTTTGCTGCCCAGCACTTTCCGTTCTCTTCAGTAGCTGAGTTTAATTTCATCCCTTATAGTGTGTGCTTAGAGAGGAGCTTTTCTGTACGGCGCCGCGGCGTTGTGCGGAACTTCTTGCGGGTCCCTCTCGGTCCCGGCCGCGGGGGTTCTCCCACTTAGCATTCCGAGGGTCGAGCTGCCGGCCGAGCGGGCGCGGACGTCACCGTGCCCTCGGCTGGCGAGCCGACCTCACCGGCAGCCTCGCGAGAGTCCTGCACTTTCTGGGGAAGAAGTCCATGCTTCGTGGACGCGGACACGCGTTTCCATTTGCCGGGGCCGCGCTGGAGACCCGCCTCACCGCTCCTTCACTCGGGTCTTTTTAACTTGGATCCAGGAAACCATGGAAAACGTGAAGAAATGTAAAAATTTCCTGTCTACGCTAATAAAGCTGGCTTCGTCTGGCAAACAGTCCACGGAGACCGCCGCTAACGTGAAGGAGCTCGTTCAGAGCCTGTTGGTAAGAGCCCAGCCCCAAGCCCCAGCCTGAGCGCGTCTGGGGGACACACGGGGCGGGGCGGGCACCGAGCAGGGGACGTCCCGCCGCAGGTGTGCGTGGCCCTGCCGGGCGCTCAGCCTGGGCTGGCTGTCTGGGGACCTCACAGGCAGGCTGCCGTGGGGGCCTGTGCCCCGCACCCCGACCCCATGCAACCTTGGCGATCGCCAGCCTGGCCTGCTGCCCGGGGCATCCACTCGCAGAGAGCAGGCCCCATTGATGGCCACTGGAAGGTGTCCTGGAAGGTGTCTGGTCGGCCTCAGGAGCATTTTTTTTTTTTTTTTAAAGATTTTATTTATTTATTTATTTGACAGAAATCACAAGTAGAAATCACAAGTAGACGGAGAGGCAGGCAGAGAGAGAGAGAGAGAGGGAAGCAGGCTCCCTGCTGAGCAGAGAGCCCGATGCGGGACTCGATCCCAGGACCCTGAGATCATGACCTGAGCCGAAGGCAGCGGCTTAAACCACTGAGCCACCCAGGCGCCCCCTCAGGAGCATTTTTAAAATGCACCTGATAGAGGGTGTTTTACAGGCTTTCTCTCATGTCTGCTCTAGTGTCTAAGATGGAGATTTGCAAACCCACCACAGGTGGGAAGCAGAGTCTGTGAGGCCACGTGTCCCGTCTCCAGGCTTCCCCAGTGACTGAGTCAGACCCAATCTTGCAGCTGCTGTGCCCCCTGCCTGCCGCCCCTCCTTCCCAGGCCCACACACGACGCGGCAGGGACGGGCCCTTGTTAAAGACCCCTGCCACAGGTGATCGGCGCAGCAGCATAGGGACCCCCTGGGGCCCTCGAGAGCCTGGCTGCCACGCACGGTCCTGGCTGCCTCCCCCGCTGCCTGCGGCCGCTCCAGCCGCGGCTCCGTCAGCCATGGGCGCCGTGCCCAGCGCTGTCTCCTTCGGCCCGATGGTCCCTCCTTGCTCTTCTCTCTCCTTGTAGCCCCTTTGTTGACGAAACCTGGTGCTCCGAGGTCTGGGCTGTGAACCTTTCTGTCTGTGCTGCTGGGGTTTCAGCTCAGGTTCTGGGCTCGCCGGGCCTTCCTTCCCGGTGCAGCCACCCGAGAGTGGGTGGCAAAGGGGAGACCCTTGCCCCTGGGGTGACGAGCTGAGAGACAGTCATTCTCAGAGATGCCTCTGGCTCCTCTGAGGGGTGGCCCTGTGCCCTGCTCGTAGCCCGTGCGAGGTGTTGTCCGGAAGGAAAGCTGTTACATTCCTGCAGGAACATGATTCTTTCAGACCGTGGGCTTAAATATTTTCAGGGAACTTAGAGATTGAAAACTGATCTTACCTCCCAAGAGAAACAAGAATTCCTGGCTCTTTGCTATATTTGTAACAATTCCACCTTCTAATGACATTTTTTTAAAAATATATTATTTATTTATTTGACAGAAAGAGAGACCACAAGTAGGCAGAGAGGCAGGCAGAGAGAGAGGGGGAAGCAGGCTCCCCGCTGAGCAGGGACCCTGAGATCATGACCCGAGCTGCAGGCAGAGGCTTTAACCCACTGAGCCACCCAGGTGCCCTCTAATGAAAATTTTTAAGGAAATCAATGTCTCTGTCTTTCATCTCCACAGTCCCTTGTCTGTAGTCCGCACTCCCCAGCCGCAGTCCCTGTGTGTAGTCCGCACTCCCCAGCCGCCGCTCGAGGAGCTGCTGGCTCTCGCCGTCCCTTGCTTCCCAGATGGTCCGGCACGGCACCCCCATCTCCCCTCTGTGCTCTTGTCAGGGCCAGGACCCCTGTTCTGCCCTTGTCACAGCCCTTGTGGCGCTCTGGATAGTGCTGGCAGCTCCCTCTCTGACATTAGCATTCGTTAGCTTGGGGCTTGCGACACGGATGCCAGACAAGAGGGCACAGGTCAGGCAGAAGCTCATGTTCTCCCGTGGGGCCCAGGTGCTGGCCTTGTCTCGAGGACGGCTTGTGAAGTCCCAGCCCTGCTCCCTCTCTTCCCTCCCCACCCTCAGACCACACTGGCTTGGTTTCTAGAACAGTCATGCCTCCTGCCGTGCCCTGGGCTTCCTCCCGAAGGCTTGGTGTGGGTCTTTGGTGTAGGTCATTGTCTCTTCTGGTGACGGTGTCCCTGACTTCTCCTGTGCTGTCCCCTCTGTTCCCACCCAAGACCTGGCAGAAAGGACACTGATTGCCACTCAGGACACCAGCACACGCTGAATTACGGGATGTGTGTGTTCACTTCTGTTCACAGGAGAATGTTGTTGTGGTTTTGTTTTTAAGGATGGAAAGATCGAAGCAGAGGATTTCACTAGTAGATTATACCGCGAACTTAATTCTTCACCTCAACCTTACCTTGTGCCTTTCCTGAAGGTAATTGTGCAGCCCCGTGCGGCCTTGTGCACGGGTAGGTGGAGGGGGAGGGGAATGTGGTGTCCCCGCTGGGCTTGAGGGCGGAAAGTGCCCTGTGATGCTCATGAAGGTTCTCATCAGGAGGCTCTTCTGTGCGATGGGAGACCCCTGACCCGTGCCTGCAGAGGGGGTGGGGAGACGAGGTCAGGGCGGGGGGTCACCGGTGGGGAGCAGGGGCTTGGGGCATCAGGGCGCTGACACCCCCATGGTTGAGTGGCGGCTCGGTCTCCGAGCAGCAGGTTTCTGGGTCTGTGAGGAGGAGTGCCGGTGCCCGGGCCCCGCCAACCCTGCATCTGTCTTTCTGCCCAGAGGAGCTTGCCTGCCTTGAGACAGCTGACCCCCGACTCCGCAGCCTTCATCCAGCAGAGCCAGCAGCAGCCGCCGCCCGCCTCACAGGCCACCACCGCCCTCACGGCCGTGGTGCTGAGCAGCTCGGTCCAGCGCACGGCCGGGAAGACGCCAGCCACCGTGACCAGCGCTCTCCAGCCCCCTGTCATCAGCCTCACGCAGCCCACACAGGTTGGCGCTGGCAAGCCGGGGCAGCCCACGCCGCTGGTATGAAGGCGAGAGCCTTGCCTGACCCCTCGCTGCCCACCTCTTAAAGCCTTTGGCCACGGCTCAAGGAGGCCTCCTCACGGGAGGCAGGAGAACTCCGGCGGGGGAGGTGTGGGTGCTGCCCCAACCGTTTGAGCACGAGCCGGAGGCCAAGGTCCTGTGAGTCTGGGCTCGTTCTCAGGAAGACGAGGGAGACCTGTGGGCTCCGAACCCACGGGCCTGTCCCCTGTGTCGTTGGGGATGTTCGGGCTTTAAACGGACATGGTGTGTTTGTAGGGACTCTTCAGCGGGATGTCACCTTTGCTTAGGAGCAGTGGCCCCCGGTCAGGAAACAGCGTGTGCCTGGTGGCAGTGGTCAGGCAGAGTGTGGGGGATCTCTTGTCTTGTCTCGTGGCCTTGAAGCCAGCTGTGCAGCCACAGTTCGGGCCCCGGTGGGCTAGAGCTGCAGGTTGCCGGTCAGTGATTCACGGCGCGGGTCCAGGGCTCTGGGCTCCGCAGCTAGAGGAGGGAGGTCTTTGCTGGGAAGAGCGTGTAACTGTGCTCGGTGGCGGGGCTCCCCAAAGGAGATGAGGAAGTTCGCTGTTTTTGTTTTTAAACTTTCAAGGGGATTTTGTTCCTTGAAGTTAAAAAATCTCCACTGCACAGGCCCCTTGTCACTTGATAGCGGGTTGTAAAACGTGTTTAATTGTAGTGGCCACTTAACTGAGTAGGCGAGCAGCGTCCGCTGGGCTCTTTGCCCCCTGCTCAGGCGAAAGCCTCTGTCTTCGCGCTGACGGTGGTCATGGAGGCTTGGAGCTGGTGGATGAGAGCTTCTCGCCTGCAGGGCTGGGAGCTTCAGTGCAGGGTCGGGGTGGGTGGGCCCGCGAAGGTGTGTGTGAGAAGTCAGGGCTCTCTTTCATCCCTTTCAGGCGGAGGGGCAGAGATTTGCAAGCGTAGGGCTGCCCCGACCACCGGGGCTCATCTGTGCACAGGCGTGGTCTCAGAGAGAACCGGGTCGGTCGTCGTCTTCCCTTGAAAGCTTTGGGCTTCGGTGCGTGGTTGTGAACGGACTGACTGGTGCTGGTGGTTTAGGGTCAGGGGCCGTCTCGACCAGCAGGGTCGCTTCTGCGTTCCACTTCCCTGGTCCTGCCGGGCGCGCTATGGCTGTGTGGGGGACTGCAGTGCGGTCCGGCCCGAACCTGGCCCATTCCCTGCCTTGAAGCCTGTTGAGACGTAAATCTCAGCCTCTCCCCTGAGTTTATGGCCTGACCTGAAGTGCAGCACCTCGGGGCGGTAGCCGCCTTGACTCTCCCGTGGGTGTGGGTCTTCATAGGGTTGTTGCGGAGACAGTTTGGTTGCAGGGCACTGCCGTCCCTTCGGTGAGTGTCCCATAGTCCGGTGCATACACAGCTGGACGCCTTCGTGGCATTTAGAGATGGGCGCTTCTCTGTGAAGCTCGGAGTGCTGCTGTGTGCGGGTGTGGTGCTACACCGGCCACAGGGCCGTAGACGGCTGGCTCCCCGAGCGGAGGCACAGGCGGGAGTGTGCCCCCACCGACAGGGCTGCAGGCTGGGCCGCGCCGCGCGGGCTTGTGATCTGGGGCAGTATGGACGTGGCCGGGGCTGGACTCTGCTCTGGGGGTGTCTCCCTGAGCGAGCCTTGCATGTGTGCAGACAGGTCCTGATGGGGAGGCATTTGGAGAAGTTCTTCGTCAAGTGGGACCCTCGGGGCAGGACTTGGGAAAGCCGACCTCCCCCTGGTGTAGAAGGCGGTGCGCCTCTTAGAGTCCGTGGAGGAGGGAAGATGCGCCCTGCAGCCCCCGGCAACTGTATCCCCCCTGCGGGGAGTGGGGGGAGGCGTGTGTCCCACGCCGGACCGTGGAGTCAGCCCGCCTCCTCCCTGCACTGACTGCAGGACCGCAGGCCCCATGGGCGGCTCTGCCCCGAGAGCTCACCTCCACTGCAGTCCCTGACGGGGGGTGGGGGGTGGGGGGGTGTCCCGTTCCCGGCGGGCGTCCGGCGGGGGGCTGGGGTGTGTGTTGGCGGCTCTGCGAGGGGGAGGGGACGCGCTGATGGGCCCTCGGCTCTGCCCAGGTGATCCAGCAGCCGCCCAAGCCCGGAGCGCTCATCCGGCCGCCACAGGTGACGCTGACGCAGACGCCGATGGTGGCGCTTCGGCAGCCGCACAGCCGCATCGTGCTCACCGCGCCGCCGCAGATCCAGCTGAACCAGCTGCAGCCGGGTGAGGGCCCCTGTGGGCCAGAGGGGCTGCCTCGGACTTGGTGGGCAGGGGGGTCCAGGGTCAGACTCCGCTAGACCCGCTGGTTCTGCCCCAGGCCTTGCCTGCCCCGGGGGCTTTAGGAGAGGAGACACCCGAGTCTCTGCCATTGCCCACGGTTTCGGGTGGGTCTGGCGCTGAGAGCCGCTGAGTGGCGATGGGTGAGCGGGGCTGCCCCCACCGGGCTCAGAGCCCGCAGAGGCGTGTGCAGCGCCCGTGGCGTGCCGGTGGGTATACCGTCGGTGTCTTCCGCTGCAGTCCCCGTGGTGAAGCCCGCCGTGCTCCCTGGAACCAAAGCGCTCTCTGCCGTCTCGGCTCAAGCAGCTGCTGCGCAGAAAAACAAACTCAAGGAGCCTGGGGGCAGCTCGTTTCGGTAAGGAGCGGGTCTGCTCGCCCTGAGCACAGCGACCCCAGGCTGTGCAGCGGGTGGGGGTCTGTGCCCGGGGCCGGCCTTGCCCACAGCGAGGGCCTCTCTAACCTCGATACCGTGCTCTTTGCACGCTTCATTTTGACGTGCGTGTGCACGTTTCCCTGCAAAGTCAGCGCAGGGAGGTTTGCTGCAGATACGCAGCGGGAAGCAGAGCAGCGCCCCTTCGGTGTCTGAGTTCACAGCAAAGCTGTCGCTGTGAGGTCACATTGCAGCGTTCTGAGTGTGTCGTGCTATAGCGCAGAGCGCCTCCCTTGCCCTTCTTTGAACTTGGAAACTTCTGGAAATGCTGTCCCAAGGGCGCTCGATGAGCAGCGGGGCTAGGGGCTGCAGGTTAGGGACGCAGAGTACAAAGGCTGTAGGGTTAACGTGGGTGATGGCAAAGCCGCGGGGGAGGCCGTGTGTCTTGGGTTTTCCTGGGGCTGCCCCCTCCCAGACGGCATCCCAGAAGCTGTTGGTCAGTGGAGCAGGGTTGGCGTCAGTGGGGTGTGGAGGGCCAGTGCCCGGTGGGGCGGGGAGCTCGTCCCTGAGGGAGGGGCGCACCTGCAGGTCCGAGAAGTAAGAGAGCAAGGGCCGCTGGGAACCCGGGTGTCTTCCTGCAGAGGGAAGGGAGTTAGGACGGTCCCCATGGTCCGGGGTGAGCTTGGGGTTCAGTGTCTGGATGCACACGGGAAGGAGAAGAGGCTTGGCGCCCTGTGCCCTGGATCGGAGGTGAGCACACCTGGCGCTCAGACCCCATCTTCTGAGAGCTGCTCTGCTCTTGCCACCCAGACGCCCGAGAAAGGCTGGTCCTGGGGTCTCTGCTGGTGCATCTCGTTAGGTCAGAAAGCAGTGCCGGAACTGACAGAAGTCACTGGAAGGGCCTCCTCCCCACTGCCCATGTCTGTAGTGACAGACTCAGTTACCGGCTGAGACAGGAAAGCACAAGCCCATGGGAATGAATAAACGGGAAGCTTAGGAGGACAGGGGAGCCGGCAGGGACCCCCGAGGGCTGGAGCTCGAAGCACGGCAGGAAGGGACCAAGGAAACCCAGTCCTCCACGGGGCTCGCGGGACATTCTTGTCACAAGGGATGTGGCTGTCCAGCGGGGACACAGACAAGCCGAAAGATGCCTGGCCTGTGGCCGTGCGGGTGTCGCGGGCACGAGAGCCAAGGAAAGGCTGGAGAACGTTCCAGGCTAAGGAAGCTGAAGAACCCCGCGGAGGGGTGGCTGTGAGCGTGGCTGGTGGCCTGCTTGCAGAGGTCGCCCGGCTGTGTCGGGGATGACGCCCGTGGGCGCAGGGAGCCCCCAGGGGGTGTTCTGGGGTGGGGTGGGGGAAGGAAGGTTGGCTGCTTCCCTGCAGGTGTTTCAGGAAGAAAAGAGCCCTTCCCGCCCCAAACTCCCGCTTTTCCGTAACTGCGACTGTTTCAAGAATAAGTTGATGTTCTTTGACTTTTTAAAGAAAGGTTTCACTTGGGACAAACTCCTGGAAGCTAGGAGGGTAGCGTTCCTGGGTTTCCCTCAGCGTAGCCCTGCCTAGGGGAGTCCTCTGTGCACGTCCTCATGCCAGGACTCCTGGGCGAGCTTAACCCTTGCGGGTCTTTGTGTAGGAGAACCGTGTCACCTTGAGAGAAGAGCGCTAGGCTTCCTTGTTGAGGTGACGCCACTGCCGGCGGGAGCTGGCGGGACACATGCCTGGAGGGGCTCGGTGTGCTTTCTCCATGCGTCCCCCCAGGGCAGGCCCCCCGAGGGCACCTCCTGGCGCAGCCTGCGCTCAGTCAGCGTTCTCTTCTCCGAAGGGATGACGACGACATCAATGATGTGGCCTCGATGGCGGGAGTGAACCTGTCTGAAGAAAGCGCACGGATATTAGCCACGAACTCTGAATTAGTGGGCACGCTGACACGGTCCTGTAAGGACGAGACCTTTCTCTTACCAGCGCCTTTACAAAGAAGAATCTTAGAGATAGGTATGTGGGCGCGCTGCCGCCCTCGCAGGCCCCCGGTCTGCCCGCCAGGCCGTAATCCTTCATGCGGGGCTGCCCTCGGCGGTGGCTTCCCAGCGGGGCGTGTGGGCCCCAGCGAGCACACCCGGTGCCTTGTCCTGCCTTTTGCCTGTGTCCTGCACGGTTGGTGCCGGTGGTTCTCAGGTAGTGGCAGCGGTGTAGACCACCCCCTCCCACTCTGAGGGGTGCGCCTGGGCTGCCCTCACGTTGCTGCGGGCGGTGAGTCGTGGGCGTCTGTAAAGTGTCGCTCACCCCCAGGGAGAAAACACGGCATCACGGAGCTGCACCCAGATGTAGTGAGTTACGTGTCCCACGCCACGCAGCAGAGGCTACAGAACCTTGTAGAAAAGATATCAGAAACGGCTCAGCAGAAGAACTTCTCTTACAAGGTAACTACGCTTTCCTGCACCAGGTGCTGGGGGCAGCACGAGTGTCTCACCGAACTCCGTGTCGGGAAAGATGCCGCCACTCTCAGCCCATAGGGATCTCTGGCGCCGTGTGCCCGGCCAGCGGAAGAAGCCCAGCCTGCATGAGGGCACCCGGCAGGGGTCTAGCCTGGGTTGGGGCTGGGGTGGAGGTGGTGAGCCCAGCTTCGGAGGCCGTGGGGCCTCTGCCGGTTCTGCCCTGCGCTCCTGCGGTTGCCGGCCAGCCGGGGGCACGCCCGAGGGGCGCAGGCTCACACCTGCTCCTGCGCCTCGGACCACTGCCTCGTTTGGTTTTGTGGAGGGTCCCCTGCCTCTCAGGGGTCGGCTGTGGGGCAGGGTCCGCCTTCCTTGTCCGTCCTTCACACGCTAGTACTACGTGGAAGGGCCCAACCCAGTGAGGCTGGTGCGGTGGGCAGGGCAGTTAAAATAACAAATCAAGTGATACCGGAGCGTGTACCGTGGGAGCACCTCTGAGCCCTGCCCAGCTCGCCTGAGACTCGCTAGTCAGCTTGTTAGCACCCGGCCCGTCTGGGGACCAGGGTTTGGGTGCACGGAGGCTCTGTGGGACCTGCTCGGGGAGGTGGGGCAGCGTGCAGCCTATCCAGGCCGCTCTTCAAATTGGTGACTGTGTTTTTGCCTTTTTGTAGGATGACGACAGATACGAGCAGGCAAGTGATGTCCGGGCTCAGCTCAAGTTCTTTGAGCAGCTCGACCAAATTGAAAAGCAGAGGAAAGACGAGCAGGAGAGAGAGATCCTCATGCGGGCGGCCAAGGCAAGTTCCCGCAGCTCACGGAGCGGCCCCTGCCCCGGGCCCCGGGCCCCCGCGCACACGCTTCGGGCTCTGGGAGGCCAGCACGGTGCTGGTGGACCGGCCCTGCAGAAGATGTGATGTATGTGGTTTAGGAGGGGCCACGGGTGTGATGTGGACCTGAAGTGCAGGCCGTGGTAGCCGTGGTGGCCATGCTGGCCCCCACCTGTCAGATTCCTGTGCCCGGCGGGCGTGGAGGTGACCGCCCCAGGCTCTTCTCTAGTGGGAGAGACTTCACAATAATGGTTGTTTTTTCCTGTAACGTGCAGGCTGAATTCTCATCTTCTGACTGTAAATAAGCATTTTAAAAAGTAGTGTATGTTGTGTCGTATGATCTGGACATTATATTGTGAATAAGAGAACGCCTATTAGATAATAGACATTTAGGTCATAATTTGAACTTTTTTTTTACTTTAAAAATAGTCTCGATCCAGACAAGAAGATCCGGAACAATTAAGGTTGAAACAGAAGGCAAAAGAGGTGAGCGCTTGTGGTCAGAGTCTTTGCTCCGTGCCTGGGAATGGATTCTTACGTAAACTAAACGTCCACCCGAAGGACGGGGAGGGAAGTGGTGGCGTTTCTGTGCCGAAGCCCTGAGGCGTTCGCAGGGTGTGGACGCGGCGTCCTACTGGACGCGTACCGGGTCCCTTGTTGCAAGCCTTCGGTCTGTCACACACAATGTGCTACTTTCTGAGCTTCTCAAGACGCGCGTCTGTTCTTGCTTTATGGTTTTCGGGTTGCAGGATCAGCTTATCGTCACAGTCAGAACAGTGAAGACATTGTAATTCAGACAAAGATCGCTTGATGTCTGTTGCTGTCATGGTAAGCACAAGTCAGGTCATGAGGTGACACCCTCGTTTCTCTTTCAAAACGAAGATGCAGCAACAGGAGCTGGCGCAGATGCGGCAGCGCGATGCCAACCTCACGGCGCTCGCCGCCATCGGGCCCAGGAAGAAGAGGAAAGTGGACTCGCCGGGGCCAGGGTCGGGGACAGAGGTATGTTGTGGCGCGGCCGCCGGCTGGCAGGGGTCTTGTGAGGGCTTCCTGCCTCTGCCCTGCAGGTCGCAGACACGCCTGAGGGTCGGCCCTCCTGCCTGTGCGTGAGGCTCCCCCTTGGGCTACTTGCATCCCGGGTCTCGCTGATTCGTGGGCGTGCCATGAGCTGGCAGCTCTGCCCGAGAGGAGGTTCGCTGGCTGGGCCTGGGTGCTGTGATGTTGGACCACCTGTGGAGGGAGCATGGACAGACTCTTTCAAAGCGTGGCCTTCCGGGGACGCCTGCTCCTCTGGGGCAGCATATGGGACACAGTCCTGAGCTGGACAGGGGCTCTGGCCCGTTTCTGTCCAAAATTTGTTAGTTTCCTGTGATATTTCACATGGTTACATGCCCGACTTCGGGGTTTTGTTACTTTTGCTTCGATCCTTGTTGGAAGAAAACACGCATGGCCTTTCCCACGGACACGAGGTCACCGCTGCCAGCGCCAGTGCTGCCGGTCCAGGCCGGCGCCAGTGGTGTTCCCCTCACCCCAGGGGCGGTGCCTGGCATTTCTTGAGGTGCGGCACGCGATGCGGGGTTCTCTCCACTTCTGTTTACTCGTGAGGCCTAGCACATCTCCCCCAGTTTTGAATATTTTCCCTGAGTATAAAATTCTGGGTTGACAGTGTTTTTCTCATTTAAGATTCTGTTCTACATTGTTGAATGCGTGGCGTGCACCCAGATAGGTGTCGTTTAATTTTCGGGAAGGACACGTGAAGGATACGTGCACCCCAGGCCCAGGCGCCTTCGTGGTCTGCGCTTTCTCCCCTGTTCCCGGGGCCCTCTGTCTCCTGCCGACGCCTCTCTCACCTTCAGGGACACTCATTCAAATGCTCTGCTGTCTCCTTCCAGATCACAGAAAAGGGAGGTTTCCCAGCATGTTTCCCAAAATTGTAAAAGTCTTATTTTTCTTCTTCTTCTTCTTCTTTCTTTTTTTAAAAAGATTTTATTTATTTATTTGATGGAGAGAGACACAGCGAGAGTGGGAACACAGCAGAGGGGGTGGGAGAGGGAGAAGTAGGTTCCCTGCGTAGCAGAGAGCCTGATGTGGGCTCGATCCCAGGACCCTGGGATCATGACCTGAGTTGAAGGCAGACGCTTAACGACTAAGCCACCCAGGTGCCCCACAAACCTCTTGTTTTTTTTTTTTTTTTTAAAGATTTTATTTATTTATTATTTTACAGAGACCACAAGTAGGCAGAGAGGCAGGCAGAGAGAGAGGGGGAAGCAGGCTCCCCACTGAGCAGAGAGCCCGATGCGGGACTCGATCCCAGGACCCTGAGATCATGACCTGAGCCGAAGGCAGAGGCTTAACCACTGAGTCATCCAGGCGCCCAAACCTCTTATTCCTAAAGGGCTGTCATGTCTGTGTGACCATCATTCTCCTGTGAAAGGGGGCTCTGTTGTCTCCCCGGCCCCACCGAGGTTCCGCCTGTGGCCTGTGCCTGCCGCGTCCCCCTTCTCTAGCTGCACTGAGCGCCGTCTTCATTTCTGCAGGTTTGTCCGGGTTGTCTCTGGACTGCGTTCTCGACACGTAGCCTGCTTGGGGTTCTGAGGTGTGCAGGTTGGTGTTTTTCTTCAAATTTGGGACATTGTGGCCTTTATTGCTTCAAATTTTTTTTTCTGTTTCGGTCTCTTTTTTCCGAGGGGGGTTTCCAGTTACACGTATGTTAGACCTGATGATGTTGCCCTTGGGTCTCTGACACTGTTTGGTTTCTTCCATCTTTCTTCCTCAGTCCTCACTCAGTTCGGTGCTGGTTTAAGTCTCGGGGTTCCCCGAGCACGCGGAGCCGCGGCGGCGGCGGGGAAAGCTGTGGCGCCAGCCAGTGATGCGCTCAGTCGCCTGCTTGTGCCTCTGGAGTTTCCAGTCGGTCCCTCCCAGGGCTTCTGACTCTTGCTGGGGTTCCCTGTCTGCTCCCGGGCCGGCACATAGGGCCTCCTCCTGGGCCCGCGTAGAGAAGCGGGCGTTTTAGTGCGTTTGCGAGACCAGTGTCCAGGCTGCCTCAGCGTCTGTGTCCGGTCACCGCTTCTCTCCCCAGCGTCGGGTCTTGTGCTCCCGTTTCTTTGCGCGTCTAGTGGTGGCTGCTCGATGCTGGGTGTTGTCGGGACGGGGTGAGAGACGGGCTTCGTCTCCTCGCGGCCCCTCGCGGCCCACGCCGTCCTCGGGCGGCCCCTCGCAGCCCCTCGCGGCCCCTCGCGGCCCACGCCGTCCTCAGGCGGCCCCCGGCGGCTCTGCTTCTCCAGTTTCCCTTCTCATTTGTCCGGACTCTGGCACCTTGTGTCCGAGCTTTGTGGGTTCCCGCTTCTCTCTCGTGACTGCTGCTGTTTTCTTACTGTCTTTTAAGTTGTCTAAAGGTAGAACATTACAGTTTCGGTCTGTTGTTTGAACCTGTGTTCCTGGTGTTTGCGCTGTCAGTACAGATGTCATTCACTCTCCTGACCTTTCTCCTCGTGCTGACTTCTGTGCGATCGGCCTTGGTGCTTTCCTGTGTTCCTTGCATGTGAATTTAGTTTTCTTGAACTTTTAAGAGGAGGTGGAGTCTGAGGTTATCTGTGAGCCTCTTGGAGCTCCTCTGATGTCCTTGTGTGGTGACAAAACGCGTCTGCTTGTGTCCCAGGCCCCAAGGCACTGCTTCCTCCCTGACGTGCTCCTGGACCACCTCGGGTCCCCACTGCCCCATCACGCTCTGCTTCAGTGTCCCCCCTCATAGTCTTACCCGCGAGAGGTCCTGTGCAGATGGGAGCCCTGGGGAGGCCATGTGGCCACTGCTGTGCCCTGGGACAGACCCAGCCCCAGGCACAGCCGCTGCCTCCCTGTCTGAGGGCCTGTTGGGTTTCCAGGCCTGGCGGTGCCCGTTGGTGTCTCTAGCTTGTCCTGCACGGTTCTCTGCTGCTGTTCAGCTGCCTGTGGCTTATCTCTGCTGACTTGGGTCTAAATCCGGTCTGCTCGTTTCCGGTGCGGCCGGCTGGTTGCTATAAGTCTTACATGGGCCTTTGGGAGGATCAAGAAACAGCTGCGCCTGTTCCTTCCCAGGATATAGTGATTTTCTTGAAAGGAGAGAGCTTTCTCCCCACTGAGAATAGGTTCAACCTACAGGATAGTTGTGGGAGTGGCACACGGAACTCCGTTTAACTTCTGGAGGTTGCATTGCCTGCGGCCCTCCCGGTGTCACTGCGTGTGTGTGTGCTACACGTGTGTACCTACGCAGTCTCCCTGCGTGTGTGTGTGCTACACGTGTGTACCTGTGCAGTCTCCCTGCGTGTGTGTGTGCTACACGTGTGTACCTGTGCAGTCTCCCTGCGTGTGTGTGTGCTACACGTGTGTACCTGTGCAGTCTCCCTGCGTGTGTGTGTGCTACACGTGTGTACCTACGCAGTCTCCCTGCGTGTGTGTGTGCTACACGTGTGTACCTGTGCAGTCTCCCTGGGATGAGATGTCCTGCACCCCCAGGGGCCGGTGCTGGGAGGCGCTGTGGGGTGCTGTGGGGCGCCGTCGGGTGCGGGGCCACTCGGCCTCCCAGCTGTTCCCGCCTCGCCCACAGCCCGGCAGCATCTCCGGCTCCGTGTGGGGCACCTGGCAGGCTCGCCGTGCAGTTCTGTTCTGAATCTCCTGCTCCGGGCCGTGCTGAAGAGGGCGGGATTGTGTGTACGGGCGGCCTTCGCTCTGAGTCCGGGGACCGGCAGAGACGCCCCCGTCAAGACGGGTCCTCTGTGGAGCCCATCACGTCAGGTGGCCCGTGTGTGGGGACCTTCCTGCTGACCTGCGCCATGGCCCTGGGTGCGGCCTGCTCAGCCACGTTCCCCAGTGTCGTCCCCTTGGTTCCGCTGGTGTGTGTCGGCGCCTGGGGAGGACGTGCTCCAGGGTCCCGCAGAGGCTGCCTCTGTCCTCCACCAGCCTCAGCACCCAGTGCCGACGGCCGCCCACCCCCACGGCCGCCATCACGGGCCAGTGTGACGGTGTGTCCGTGGCCCTTCCGCACCTGCTAGCTGTCTCCTGCGCACGCAGGGCCCCCTCCTCCCTTCACCCGTCTGCTCGCTTGCTTCTCGGCACCGTGGCAGGGACTGTGGACTGTTGTATTCAGTGGGTTGTAGTCAATACTCTCATTGTTTCTAGATTTGGGCAGTGGAAGCCCCTTCAGGCTGGTTTCTAGATCCTTTTGAAATGTCTCTCTCATTCTTGAAGCACCGTGCTCTTACTGGCATGAGTGGCGTCCCGGAGCCTCTGGTGCTTCCCTGCCCCCCAGCACTCTGGCAGGAGCCCTGGTTCCCTTCGGGGAGGGGGGCTGGTGTGTGGAGGCCGGGGTCTGAGCTGTGTGTGGGTCGGATGCTGTGGGGCGTTCACGCAAGTTCAGGTGTGCACGCGTGCCTGCCCTCCCTGTCTCTGACGCAGCCTCTGCGCTCCGGCCGGTGCCCTGACTCCAATCTGCACATGGGGCTGCTTCGCGGCCCCCACCCTGCTGATGAGTCCTTCTCCGTGAGGACACAAGTCCCCACCATTCGCAGAGCGTTCGGCCATCTGCTCAGCACGACCAGCTCCCCAGCCACTTCGGCTGCCGGGGTCCCGGTGCTGGGAAGCGCGGGAGGCCGATGGGAAAAGCGTATTGATTAACTTTGACTCGGGTGTTAAGATGTGTCCGCGGTACGCACTAAGGAGTAGAAAAATCTTGCGACCCGCAGGGAGAGCCGGGCGTGAGGCAGCAGCTGTGGTGAAGCGCGGGGACCTGAGCGACACGGCGGAAAGAAGCAGGTCGCCAGAGACCGTTCTGGGGGTTCTTTCGTCCGTTGTTGCTTTTGCCTGTTTTTGGACTTCAGGGGGACGCTTGTGCCTTTCGTCACCGGAGGGAGTGCTCAGTTCCTTCTCCTTTTTTTAGTTTAGGAGTATTTCCTTTTTAAAAGGAAACCGTTTATCTTGAACTGATTTTAGCCTGTGGAAAAGTTAGGATGTGCTCGAGCGTTTCTGTGTACCCCTCACTCAGCTTTCTCCAGTGCGAGTTATCGGAGTGATGGGCTGTTAACAAAACCTTACCTGATTCTGTTTTTCAGAATTTAATTTTTTAATATCACAATGGATTTTTATGCTTTAGAGCAGCTTTAGGTTCCCAAAACTTGGGTGAAGAAGGTACAGAGAATCCCCGCGTGCCGCTGCCCCACCCCTACCCCCCACGCACGGCCTCCCCCAGCGGTGAAGGTCGCACAAGGATGAGCTCACACGGACACACCGCCCTCACCCAAGTCCAAGGTCACCCTCGGGTCACTGTGGGCGCCGGGCGCTCTGCGGGCCGGGACAGATGCATCGAGACCTGCTTCGGGCTTTATCGCATCACACGGAGTGGTCCCCGTGGGCGCCACGTGCTCGTCCTCACCCGACCTCCAGCTGCCCTGGGACCACTGGTCTCTCTATGTCTCCGTCTGTGTGCCTTCTCCGGAAGGTCGCAGAGCTGGGATCACAAGGCGGGCGGCTGTCCCGGGCGGGCTTCCTTCCCTGCCATGCGTCCGGCTCCCTCCCCGGCTTCTCGCGGCTTGAGAGCGCATCTCTCCTCGCCCTGAATCCGGTCCCGCGTCGGGATGGACCCCCGTGTGTCTGTCCGTCGCCTGCTGAAGGACGCCTAGGTCCCTTCCAAGTTTTGGCGGTCACGGGCGCAGCTGCTGACGGCACCGGGGGAGGTTTTGTGTGGAAGCGAGCTTTCCACTCTTTTACGGAAACGCCACGGTGTGTGGTCTCTGCAGCGTGTGGCTTGGGATGCTTGGTGTGGTAGATGCGGCCTTCCAAGCTGCCTTTCCAGGCGCCGGGCCATGTGGCGTTCCCGCCAGCCACGCGCGAGCGCGCCCGCTGCCCCGCGTCCCGGCCGGCGTGCGGTGCCGTGGGCGGGGCGGGTCTGGGCTCTTCTGAAGGGCGAGCGGGCGCTCTGCACTGGAGCTCCTGCGGTGGGTGGTTTTCCGGCTGCCGCTCTCCGCTGGTTCCGCTGCTTCGTTGCATGGCTCAGTACGTTCAGGCGCTTCTGCTGCCGTTTGGGTTCCGTGCCGGACTCCCCCGCATCTGGTTGGCTGTAGGGGGGCCTTGAGGTTCTAGGGAGCAGAGCAGCGGACAGCCCTGCAGACACCGGGCGCCGTCCTCGCCGTTCCCGCCCCTCCCCTGTGGCCCGTGTGCGGTGTGCGTACCCCTGCGTTTTCTTACGCCCCTTTTACCTTCCTTGAAGGGCCGTGTGCAGGCCCCTCTGCACGCGCTGTTGTCACTAACGTATTCTGGAACTCGGTCTCATTTCAGGAAGACCCTCTGGGCTCTGTCCTATAGCAACCCGCGTGCTGCGGCTGGTCGACCTCCGCCCCGTGGGCAGACCGTGCCGGATCCGGTAGCCGCGTGCACGAGCGTGTCTGCACGGCTGGGGGGCTGCTGGGGGCATGTGAGGCACACCGGCAGCCCCCTCCGGACGGTTGTGTGCGTCCCTAGCCGTGCAGCGGTGGCCTCCCCTATGTCACCTATACCACGTGTGGTTCAAGTGTCTGGTCTTGCCCGTGTGATGGCATCATGATTCGTCTGTGTTTGTGACTGTGCTGTGGGGCCTCAGAGCGGGTGTATTCTCATGGTAGGGTAGAGAGCTTCATGGGTTTCCATGACATGTACCCTGCTGATTATGCTGACTGGTTTCTGGTATCCTGGCTTATTTTTGTCGATTTGATGTGTTTTGTCTTGGGTGTGGCGATTCGAAGCCTCTGTTACTAGTGTGTTTCTCTTTATCTCCTGCAGCTCCTGCTTTGCAGCGAGGGGCTGGGTGTGCATGTTCTCTGGTGCCTACGTGTTCCTACGTGTCACATCTTCTGTGAGCTGTCACTCTCACCGTTAAGAAAATACCCGTTTGTCCAGTGGGCTTGAGTTCTGTGTCCCGAGTTGGGACCATCATGCTGTTCTCTCTGACCCCTAGAAAACCCCTGTCCTCCTAGAAAACCCCTGTCCCCCCTTCCTGGTGGTAGCCACGTCTCCTGTCTGCAGCACACACTCAGTCTTGTTTTCTGGGCTGAACAGGAAAGATTTTCTTTGAATAGATGAATGAATGAAGCCCGTTCACCTTTATGGATAATGACCAACATGCTCGGTCTTTTCTCTTTTGTGATATTTTTATAATTATTTGTACTTTAAATGTTTGCTGTGATTGTCTTCCTCTAAAGGGTGTGTTCTTTGCTCTTGAGTTAACATTTTCTGGTTGTATTTAGGAAGTTTTAGAATTATATTTGGGTTATTTTTGCACGTAAACCTTATTAAATGTCTTCTGTCCCTTGGTTTTCACTTAACTGTTCAGCTTTTTGGTTCCTGTGGGTCCTGGGGTCCAGTCAGTGCCTCATGGCCGCCGGTGAGCCTGCCCTGTGTGGTCTTTTCCCTGGCTCTCTGCTTCCTGGTTACAACACATGACCTTCCCCGCCGACCTCTGGGTTTGTAAGTGCTTCTCCCGTGGCGTTGCCCTGCTTCCCCCACCCACCTCTTGGGTGATTGGTGCCCATCCCATGGCAGAGTCTCCAGGAAGGCCTTGGTGCAGGGTCCCCTGATGTTTGTATGTGGAAAACGGTTCTGGGGCTTTGATGGGGGGACAGTTTGGCTGGATATAAAATCCTTGGTTCGCACTTTCTTCCAGTCATTCTGCGACTGCTTGTCTGTGGTCACCTCGCTTTGTAAGTTGGTTTTGAACGGCTGATGCCAGGCTGATTCTCTTCCCTTTGTATCTTATTTTCTGTTTACCTGGAGGCCTCGTCTTTTCTCTTTGGAAAGTAGTGGTTTCCATTGAGGAAGCGTCAGAGTTGATAAGACGCAGGTTTCCCAGAATGTTCTCTTGGGTTCTGGTTTCAGGGTCTCTCTTGCTCCCGAGTCTGTTTTTCTCCTTCACAGGCTCTGATCAGGCAGTGCGGGCCTTCCCCGGGCCTGGCGGTGTGGGTGCCCCTTGCTGGCCCGCCTTGCTTCACTGTTCCCTGCTTGGTGCCTCGCAGTTAACTTCACTCATTTCTGACATGATTTGTTTCCTTTCCTTGTTTTCTTGCATTCAGTCAACTCTTATTTCTGTTTTTAAGATTTTGTTTGTTTATTTTAGGGAGAGAGCACTTGTGAGTGGGGAAGGAGGGGCGAGGGCGAGGGAGAGAGTGTCTGGAAAGCAGACTGCTTGGACCCGGTGCAGGGCTCTGTCTCACGGTCCCAAGATCACAGCCTGAGCCAAATCCGGGAGTCGGACGCCGCACTGACTGGGCTACTCAGGCCCTGGTTCTTAACCTCCTTCTCTGTCACTATTTCAGGTTTTGGTGCGGTTTCCTGTCCTCACATGCTCGAGTACGTTTTTTGTCGTTGAACGTGCTGTCTTCGTGTTCTTGTGTTCCCAGACGGGGTTTGTCTCGGATGTGTGTGGGTTCCGTTTTCTGGCTTTTGTGGTGATTCTTTATGGATTTGCTAATCTCCCTCTTGTGCGTTTTCCTGGTGGTTGGGCATCTCGTAAGACTCGCGGCCTGGTGGCGCCCTCTTCTGCCAGAGCCGGAAAGTCGGGTAGCCTCGCCAGGTTTTTGTCCGTGTTGGTGGTGTTGGTCAGACTCTGCACCAAGGCCTTCCTGGGGACCCTGCCAAGGGGCGGCACCATCTCCTCACAAGAGGTGTGTGGGGGAACCACGGCAGTGAGATGAGAAGCACACTAACGCAGAGGTGGGGGATGGGGTCGTGGAGGGTCGCGTGTTGTAACCAAAGGACCCTGTGCCCTCTGATGTGAGGTTCTGTTTCATGGGACCCCAAATGCCCCTTTACTTCTCTTTCTGTTTTTTTTTTTTTTTTTTTTTTTTTAAGATTTTATTTATTTACTTGAGAGAGAGACAGTGAGAGAGAGCATGAATGAGGAGAAGGTCAGAGAGAGAAGCAGACTCCCCATGGAGCTGGGAGTCCGATGCGGGACTCGATCCCGGGACTCCAGGATCATGACCTGAGCCGAAGGCAGTCATCCAACCAACTGAGCCACCCAGGCGTCCCAGCTTACTTCTCTTTCTGTACCTGGTTTTCAGATGGCTCTTGTCAGGGCCTCTGTGTTCCGAGATCTCTGCCCGAGCTCATCCATGTCTGTGCTCTGGGCGCTCAGACTGGGGGGCGGGTGGCACCCAGCAGCCATTCTGGGCCGGGTTTTGCTGGACCATGGCCCCTCACAGGCTTCCTCCCGACCGGGCCTCCGCGGGGGCCATGGGGCGCTGCAGGGACGGGCCAGCTCTGCTCCCCTGGGGGGCTTCGGAGCAGGTGCTCCCGTCTTCACATTGTGCGCATGGAGTCGCGTCTGTGTAGACTTGCCTTCCTTGCTCTGGGCTGTTTCTGGGGAGAGGCAGGGCACCACTGGCGTGACTAAGTGGCAACACGCTGTCCTCACCCTGTGAGCGGATTGCGTCCTCCTCACCGAGTACTGGAGTCTTTACCGCAGCCGCCGTTCCTCCCGTCTGCGCCGGTGTGCTCTGTGCTCTGGGCAGAAGGGGCGGAGGCATGGGTGGAAACGAGTTTGGGAGCCACGCCGTCGCGAGGGCAGGCGAGTGAGCCCTTGGAGCCTGTGCCGTTCGGTTCTTTCGGGCCCTCTGGCAGGTCAGCCTGAGCGGCTGGGGGTCCGGCTGGCAGGAGCAGCCTTGAGCGCCGCCTCGGCTGAGGGCCACCTCTCTGTGCTTCCGGCTGCCGTGGAGTCAGCTCCTCGCCCCGAGGTGGCAGTTTCCCTGAGGCACTTCCCCAGGGGCCCAGGGCCTGGGGGTTCCTGTTCTTGGATCCGCGGTGGCGCCGTGTCTGCACAGCCGTGGGCTCCCGAGTGAGCTTGATCCCGCCAACCAGGTGGGATTGGGACGAATGGGGTTTTTTCTTTCCGTTTGGTTTACGAACCAAGTGTTTGTTGGCGTCTGATGGATGGAGCCATCTTGACCGCGGCAGGGCTGCCTTCAGAAGTAACTTCCTTTGGCTGTGTTGCCGGTGGCCCTGCGTCAGGGAGGCCCCGTTTGCCAGGGAGAAGACGTGTCGCGGCGCCAGCACCCTGTCCGAGGTAGTTGTTTGTAGCCCCGGTGCCCGCAAAAGCAGGGAACCGAACAGCCCTCGATGGGCGCGGCTGCTGGCGGGCTTGGTCCTGACCACTGCTGCCTCCAGCGCTGCCTCCCACGCCCGATCCCTGCAGAGTGTTCTGTCGGCTGGGTCGGGGTGTGGGGTTGGCTGCCTCTGCGGCTCAGAGCCACCACAGGGCCCGTCCCACAATTAGACGTGCTCTGTCACATAGGACATCTTGGAACGTGGGCTCTTTGTGGAACCGCGCAGAACCACCAGAAGCTCCAGTTTCTCGCTGACCTTCAGAGCCTGCCTGGGCTGGACACACGCCCATCAGAACCAGAATGCTTGGCCAGGTTGGCCACTGTTACAGTGAAGGCTTATCTGTCTCCACGTCTGACTTTCCCCATCTGTTAACTTGCTTTCCGTGCGCACCAGTCCCCGCGAGCCCCAAGGTCGGCCGCCGCGTCGGCCTGGGGGGTGGGGAGGGGAGGCTGCCTTCGCGTGTCGCTTTCCTTCCAGAAACCGGCCTCTCCCTGTGGTGTGCGACCGCGGGCCGCCGCGCTCCTGCCGTGTCCCCCCCACCCTGCGGACTTAGTGTTCGTCGCAGGCCTTCACAGGGCGCTGCCGGGCGCTGCCAGCTCTTGCACCAAACGCGTTAGGGCTGTTGCGGAGACTCAGGGACTCGCTGCGAAAACCGGAATCGCTCTTTCAAACGAGGAAGAGCCGCCCCCGCAGGAGTGCGCTGGGGGCGTCTTGGTGGGGGTGGGCATCTGAAGGGGAACGGAGGGCAGTTGAGGTGGAAGCCGTGTGTGTGCACAGGGACGGAGCAGCCGTGCCCAGCCTGGCAGACGGGGCTCAGGCCGTGGCGACCAGGTGCGGAGCGCGGCCGGCCTGCGGGTGCTGTGGTCCTCGCCTGCCACCTGCTGGCCGGCTCCCGGAACTGCGGCCCGGTCTGGGCAGGGGACTCGGTCCTCTGGCCCCTGTGAACTCGAGACGGCTGTGAACATGCCGTGGTCACGTTTGCTCCTGAGACATACATGAGCGACGTTAACTGTCAGAATGCAGACAGTTTTCGTTCTCAGCGGAAAACGAGCGCCCTCCAGGCGTGTGGTTGGAGCCCCGGAGCATCCGATGCATGCGGCCACCATGCTTCCAGGAAAACCGGCCCGGCGACTCCGTGCCACAAGCGGGCTTCAGAGACTTGCAGACACTCGGCCTTTCCGCCAGCGGGGCAGGCCCTGAGGCAAAACGCTGCTTTTAGCCCAGAGACAGCAGACGGGGTCTCACTCGGGATCAGGCAGCTCAGAGTGCCAGCCGGCTGACCATCAGCCTGCCCCGTCCAGGAGTTCAGACTGTATGGCGTTGGGAATGTTCTTTTGTCAGCGAAGCGGGGATGACACCATTGGGTCCAGGTGTGGCATTGGTCTTGCCTGTCCAGCTGGAAACGTGGCCCTCTGCTCGCACCCCCTCCCCGTTAGGGACTCGTAAAGCACTCCAGCTCAAGGAGCAGGCCTGGAGGAAGGAGCCTGTCCCCGGCCTGGCTTCCTCCAGCACCGGGGTTCCTTGGGACACCTGTAGGGAAATGTGAGTGGCCCCAGGAGTGTGCAGTCCTGGGGCAGCGCGTGGCTCTGACCCGCCCTTCCAGCGCTGTGGGTCGCGCCCACCTGCGTGCACCACTAACCCGGCTGTCTTCTCCTTTCTCGCCACCAGGGGTCGGGCCCAGGCTCCGCGGTCCCAGGCGGCTCCGGCGTTGGAACCCCCAGACAGTTCACACGACAAAGGATCACGCGGGTCAACCTCAGGGACCTCATATTTTGTTTAGAGAATGAGCGTGAGACAAGCCATTCACTGCTGCTCTACAAGGCACTCCTCAAGTAGCATGGGGCGGGCGCGGCGCCGCGGACGGAGACGCCTGGCACGTTTTTATATATTTGCAGATGACGCCTTTTGTAACAAGCAAATGGGATATTGTTTAAAAAACAGCCACCTCTTTACAACGAAACAGTTTTATATTCCCGTTTCTAAGTCCGCTCTTCAGTTCGGAAGAAGACACGTTTCTGTAACCGAGAACAGAGGCCGTGGGCGCTCTGCACGGACAGTTAACTCTTAACTCATCTTTGAGTGGCCTTCTTGCCAAACAAGCCATATCTAAAAACTGATGGAATCGTTTAGTGAATGATTAGCTGCCCTCTGTCACCTCGTAGCGGTTTCTACATTATTCGTGCATTTTGTTTTATTCCACCCAACTTACTGCGTAGGTGTGTGTCTACAGCAATGACCTCATTTCATTTATTTTATTTTTGTATTAGTCAGTTGGCAAAGCAAACTGATTTTTTAGACTATTTATGTCCCCATCCCCTCTCTCGCCAGAGTCCCCGAGGAGCACGGAGCTGGTCGCGCTCGCCCGGGGCAGCCGCGGCGGCTCCTTCCGAATGTGCGGTCGGCATTGTACAGACGCGTTTTATTTGCTCGAGTTTGTAAAGCTGTAAAGTTAAAAGAAATGAAAACCTTTTCAGCATAAATATATTTTACTTGCACTGTGTTTTTTAGCTAAAAGTGGAAACTTAGATGAAATAAAATCAAAGTTGAGAAGAATCATCAGAAGACTGTTTCTCAGTGTGAATCAAGTGTTGAAAAATGGTTGGTGTATTTTGTCAGTAATTGTACATAATTTTTGGCACATAACATGAAGATGGCTATGTAAACTATAATTATTTTGCTAAGAGACTGTAAGCGAGCTGTGGGCCGACTTTACAGATGTCCAGAGCAAAGCCCTTCTTTGTACCTATTTTTTTATTACAAATATACTAATTGGTTCTTTATATTTTCAGAGGTTATTGTATTAAATTGTCTATTGATAGTACTTTTATGACTGTAAATACTTTGGCTTCTCCGTGTGAATCCTCACGCCAGACCGGACTTTGCGCGAGTATGAACCGAACGCGGATCAGTATTTTTACACCTGCAAACTGTTACACCTTTTATTTCGTCTTTTAGGAAATCCCTGTCTTTCCATTTTTTCATGTAAATTTTGCACAGTTACTTGTTCATATGTAAATATTTTACTTTCAAAAATGAAGTTTTTAATTGCTATTGTTTTATATAGGATTGAAAGAAAATTAACTCCTTTATTAAAAACAAATTTATCTGTACCCGTTTTGGCTGTTTTTCCCGGTTTTCCAGGGTTAGATTCCACCAGAGGTTCAGCTCTGGTTCCCCTGAGGCCTTTGTTTAGGAACTGCTTGTTAGAATCCGTATCGAAACCCTGGCGACTCTAGTAGAAACGACCTCGCCTCCAAGGACAGGACCTCCGTGACCAGGGTGAGGCCTGGCGTGAGCGGCATCCGAGGGCCCGAAGCTGAGCTTGCTCCCTGCACACTTGGGCCGTCTGGGTCACCCTGCCTCGGACACAGGGATGCCGGGGCACCTGCCCACGCAGCTGGGGCACCCTGGGGAGAGGCAAGGTAAGACCCCAGGGGGTCCACACACGGACACGTGCTCTGGCGAGCCTTGTGGGGTGATTTGAGGGCCCTGGCCTTGGGCTGGACCCACGGTGATGGAGACAGACAGGGTCTCTGGGAGGCCCCACCTCCTCTGGCTCCTCCCATGGGGCGGGCCAGCACCCTGCCTCTCGTAGGTTGCCTGTCGTCAGCCTACTAGGCTTGGGGTCCAGTTTCCACACTGACTTTAACTATTTGGACGAAACCCAGCAGCATGAGGGCTGCCTTGCAAGTTACGCTGGCAAACACCGCTCTCTTAGGGAGCCTGTGCCCGCGTCTTTGGGGCTCCTGGACGCATCACAGACTAGGGGGCTTCAGCAGTAGAGGCCCCTGTCCCCCTTCCGGAGGCCAGAAGTCTGAGGTCGGGGCTTGGCAGGGTCAGTGCCCTCCGAGACCTTGGGGGTTCTCTTCTGGGCTTCTCCCCCACTGCTGCTGGTGGCTGCCACCTTGGACATTCCCTCCGAGTTTTCATGGTGTTTTCTCTCTGTGCGTCTGTCTTTGTGTCTGAATTTCCCCCTCGCAAACTCCAGGACACAGGTCACACCAGAGTAGGGTGCCAGTGGTGACCTCATTTTAACTTGACTTCCATAATGACCCCGTCTCGAAATCAGGTCAAGTTCTGAGGTGCCAGGGGCTGGCACCGCACAGACATCTTATAGGGGGATCACACTCAACCGTAACAGGCCGAGACCCAAGCCTCTGTGGGAAGCCCCCAACTCGCGGGTTGGAGGCTCCGCTCATGTGAGAGGCCTGGGGTAATTCGGTGATTAGATCCCACCTGCACTTGCTAACCAGATGACTGTCTTTGCGAGGTTCTCGGCCTGAAAAAAATCAGGTCAATGGGTAGAGGACAGTCGGACTTGGGTTTCTGCAGGTGTGACCGACTCAGTGTCAGCTTCTCGCACGTCCTCCTGGGTCCCGTTGCTCTGCCGAGGACAGTCGTAGCCAAGGCGCAGCCTCTGACGTCGGCAGGAGGCCCTGCGTGGCAGACGCACGGGTTTGTCCTTGTTTTCCCCTCGGGGGACAGTTACGTGCTGTGCAGTTAGCTGCCCGACGTCAGCTGTGGGAGCTTGGGTGGGCTGCGAGGTCGAGGGCTGGCGGCTGCGGGCCAGGACATCCGCTCTCCCCACGCTGTTCCCCAGGGCACTGTTCGCAGCCGGGCAGGAGCAAGAAATAAGTCACAGAGTTTCATGAAGTTTGGGAAGCAAAAAGGCAAAGAAAGAAATCACAGATGACGCCATTGTGCCTGGGAAGTCCGGAAGAAGCCACACCCATGTTCCCGAAACAGGTTTGAATCTTGTGAAATTGCAGGGAGTGGAGTCGGTAGCCAGAAAGAGCTGTGATTCCGGCAGCCGGCGGCCGGAAAGTGCAAAGGGTCCTGCACGATGGGACCGGGAGCACTGGGGTGCCTCGGGCTACGTCAGCAGCGACACGGGAGACCCTTCGGCGGCTACTGGAGAAGCGAGAAGGTCTGCGTGGAGCTCGCGCTGTGTGTGCAGACTGGCCCCGGCCGCCCCGCTCGCATCCAGCAGGGCTTCCGCTGACCTTGGCGGTCCGATCCCAGGCCTCTCAGGACAGAGCACACGTGGAGTGTTCACACCTCCGGATGGCAAGACGTCCTGTGAAGCCGTGTCCTCCAGTCGGTGTGGCATCGGTGTGAGGGCGGGCATGACCAGTGAAGGCGGACCCCAGTCCGCCAGTGCATCCTGGTGTTACCGGCCACTGGGCGTCAGAGAGACACAGAGTGTGAAGGCAGGACAGCTGCTGGTGTGGCTGGGTGGCCTGTGGGAGGACAGTGAGTGTTGCCCCCGTGTTCACACGCACGGATTAGCGGGAGATGGATCAGAGGCCCGAGAGCGCGAGCCGAGAGTCTTGAGCTCAGCAGAAAGCGTTAGAGAAGACGTTCACGACCTTGGCCCGGGCAGGCACAACCCAGAAAGAACAGAATGGCCAAGTGCACTCGAAGTCTGCGCTCCACTGGAGACGCCCGGAGAGCGTGGCGGGGAAGCCCCAGACCGGGAGGTGAACCCAACGGAACCCACAGGCGCAGTAGAGCAAGAATCCCCTCAGCAGAAACGTGCGGAAGGCCTGCAGGTGGCCAGTGAGCAGGTGCCAAGGCTGCCCGTCGTGACGGGTCAGCAGAGACACGGGGCGGAAGCCGTGGGGCGAGCCCGCCGCCCGCCCGCCACGGGGACCTCGAGGGACGGAGATGAGCGGGCGCTCCCACGCCGCTGGCCGTTCCGGGCGGGCTGGCCACTTCGGGGAACTGCTGCGCTTTGAAGAAAGGGCAGTGCGTGTCTACCCTGTGACCCCGCATCTCCCGCTGGCGCAGCTCCTCGAGACAGGTGATCGCCTTTGTCCACCAGCGGCCGGACGGGAACGTTGGAGGTGGCGCTTGTCACCGACGGCCTGAGGTGGGAACAGCCCACCTGTCCGTCCGGTGGTGCTGCAGACGCACCGTAGAGTGCTTGTCAGTGGAATATGACCGGGGGTGTAAAGCAGTGACGCTGCGGGCCCACTCCGTAAAGTGGGCGGGTCTCTGAAGAACCCGGATAAAAGCCCCAGACACAGAGCCCGCCCCCCGGTTCCAGCGGCGAGACGCTCAAGACAGGACGATTCCCAGGGGCGGTGGGCGTCCGTGTGGCTGCCCCCGGGGGCAGGTGGGAGGGCCCCCGGGACCCTTGGAGCTGACGGGAGCATTCTGTCTCTGTCTGGGTGGCGGTCACGCAGGTGTGTGAGTGTAAACGGCCTGACAGGTAAGGCCTGCGTGGCAGCAAATGGAGAAGGTCGCCGTGAAACCTGGGGAAATGACTCGGGCTTCGGACACCCTCCAGCCGGACCTGGGCTGCCCCCAGGCAGGTTGCCTGGCCCCATGGGATCTGGGGCCACACGAGAGGAGGCGTGTGCGTGTCTTGGGGTTGGTGGCGACTCGTGGTCGCCTTGAGATCGCCTGTGGTCGCTGGTTAACTAGTTGAGGGTTAACTAGTTTTTCCTTTTTTCAGACGTGGTCTTCAAATATAAGTTTTGTCTTAAAATAAATAAATAGATAAAGAAAAAGGTCTACCTAGCCTCTTCACCCATCCCCGCATCAGGGCCCGGCTTGCCCCTAGCCTGACCCTGCCTGGCGCAGACAGCCGGGTGGCAAGCCACCTGTCCTGGTCTCTGGTGTGTCCGAGCAGCGTTGGGACCCATCTGGGGCCACTGGATCCTGCGTGCAGGGTGCGCTGTCCCGGGGGAGGCCCGGCAGTTAGACCACAGTCCGCAGGGGACTTTCCAGCCACGGGCTGCCAGCCCCTGCCTTCCTCTGGGCTGTTCTGGGCCACAGCCGGGCCACGCATGCCCAGGGAAGACCAGCCCCAGCAACTTAGTCCTTCTGCTTAAGAGACAAATCATACCTGTTTTCCAAGAATCAAACTGCCTCTTCCTCAGGCTTTGTCCTGGCTGCCAGAAAGTCTGTATTTTTGAGGAGAACGGACATGTACCTGTCTTTAGAACGTATGTATTCAGCGGGTGTCAACGAGCACTTGCACATACAGGGCGCCTTACCAGGGGCTGGTGGGGGTGGCCAAGGCACTGTCCCCGGAGGAGGCCAGACAGGGCTCGCTGGGAGAAGTGTCCTGGGGGGAGGGGGCGGGCGGGCGAGCCCACGGCCGGTGCACTCGGAAGGCGCGGGCGGTCTCCTCTGGGCGCGTCGGGAAAGGACGGTGGGAACGTTTCGTGTGCTTATTTGGAACTCAGGAGCCACAGTAAGACGCCAGCACGTTCCGCTAGTTGGGGCGCACCCGGAGCCCTGGGCTGGAGGCCGCGCAGCCTGGGCCTGTTTCTGGAAAAGTGTGGCATGCACCAGCCTGTCCACTTCCTTACCCATCCACACACTTCTGGACTGGACGCTTGTCCCCAAGAAGTGGAAGATTCGTCCCTGCCAAGATGTGTACGGCCATGTTCGCAGCAGCTTTATTTGGGATGGTGAGGAGCTGGAGAAGCCCTATAGCTTCCCGAGGACCGGCAAGCCGCTACCTGGGTCTGCAACCGCATACAGCCAGGGGCACCCGCTGAGTCCCTGTGTGAGTGCGAGAAGCCACGCCCTGACTGGGTTGGGCCGGGGTGGGGGTGGGGGCTTTGGAGGCGCAGTGTCCCTGAAACCTCGAAGCCAGCAGGGGTCGTCTGGGGCCTGGGGGCCTGCCTAGGGGCTGAGGAGACACGGGGTGACCCCAGATAGTTTCACAGGTGTGCATGAGCGTTAGAACTCAGCACGTGGGACGCGGTAATCGTGTGCCGTTGCTGAAAATCAGAAATACCGCCAAGATGCAAAAATGAGCGACTGAGAATAAAACGGAAAGCACCTGTCGTCCTGTGGACCGAGATGACCTCCTACCCTCTGTTACCTCAGGTCTGACATGGGACAGTAGCAGCATTACCCACACCCCCACAAACCCCACAGTGGCTTCTAGGGGACCTGGAGAGCCCTGACTGCTGCTCCCGGGGCCAAGCCCCTTCTGGGGTGATCAGAGAGGCTGATTCACTGTGGGCTTTGCACAGCCCAGGGGCCCAGGTGCAGGTCCCTGGTCTGGTGGTCTGGTGGGCTGGTGCAGGGTCTTCAGGCCTCGGGGGTCAGGGGTGGGTAGGGGCGGGGGGCTGTGTGCAGTGGGGGCACCAGGGGTGATGGCAGGGTTCAGGCGCCTTCCTCACGTCCTTGGCGATGGGATGCCTCACGCTCCCCCAGCCCGTCTCGTCCTTGCCAACCCTGATCCAGGCCCCCTGCTGCGAGTGTGGGGTTGGTCCACACCTTCTGAAGGGGGGAACCGGGCAGGCACCTTGGGTTTGGAGCCCGGAGCCAGCCAGTCCCCTGAGCTGGTGTGCCGTGGGGCGGCCTGTGGGCCTGGCCTGGGCAGGCAGCGGTGGGAGTGGGGGTGGGTCTCTACACCAGGGACACTGTGGACAGCAACCGGCCCATTGTCAGGGCGCGTGAGTGCGCAGCCGTGTCCACGGAGCTCTTCGGACACCTCCAACCAACCTCCAGGCCGAAGGTGTGAAGGAAGGACCCCAGAATCCCGCACAGGCTCCCCCGCCCTGGGGCAGGGAAGCGGGAGCCGCGGTCTTCCTGTGTGGAGAGGCCGCAGCTGCCTCGGCTGAGAGAAGGTTGTCTGGCCGGTCCTCAGGCTCCAGGGACCTGTCCCTCCCTTGGGGCTGCTGGGCTCCAGGGTTACCAGGGTTACCTCTTGCTGCTACCAGCGGCTCACATAGCCTAAGGCTCGGCACCCTGCTCGCTTCCAGGTAAGCTTGGGCCTGCTGTGTCTGCGTCTGTGGGGACACGTGGCTCCCGGGGCACAGAGACCCCTCGGCTTCCTGCGGGGTCACTGCCCCTCCCCCCGATGGGTCCCGCTTTGCAGCTCCAGGCACCTCACAGCCCTGATCGCTGGCCCAGAGGCCTGCAGTTTCCCGAGGGAGCCCTGAACTCAGACTTTTTGATGGTGCTGGAGAGGTGGCGAGGGATTTAATTTCTTGGCTTTTCAGTGTTGACCATTGCGGTTGGCTGGAAACAGCCCCCAAAGGTCCAGGTGCCAACCCTCGGAGCCTGTCAGCATGAGCTTATTTGGATAAAGGGTCTCTGTAGAGGTCAGCAAGGTAAGACGAGACTATCCTGGCTTACCTGGGTGGCCAGTCCAGCGATGTGTCCTTGTACGCGGGGGGCAGACAGAGAAGCCACGTGAGGAGGGGGCGGAAGTGGAGCGATGTGGCCACGAGTCCGGGACCCCGGGCCAGCAGGAGCTGGAAGAGGCGAGAAGGACCCTCCCCACAGCCTGCGGAGGGAGCCTGGCCCTGCCCACAGCGGGGTTTCGGCCTGGAGATACCAGCCTCGGACTTCTGGCCTCCAGATCCGTTAGAAAATAAATCTGATGTTGTAAGTGACTCAGTGTGTGGCCCTTCGGTACAGCCACGGGACCCCAGGGCTACAGTCCGCTCAGGGCTTAAGATAAGCCATGCGATCGGACCATGACTCCTCAGCCCTGTCCAGTACGCCTCGTCCCCGCTGGCACTCCTGTCCTCGGCTTCCTGCCTGACAGAACCCCTCCCTTGCAGTGACCTCAGCCACACGGACTCTCAGGCCACCGAGGGACAGGACTTTGTGTGGCTGGTCACAGCACAGGCTGCCAGGACGGCAGAGGGGACCGTGCTAAGAAGGATCCCTACCGGCCTGTGACTGTCCCACCGGGCCTTCCCAGCAGGCTCCACTGACCTGTGCCCTCTGCCAGCGCTTCTGCCCCTGCTTCCGGGGCTGTTCCCGACCACCGGCCTCTTAGTTTCCATGACAGCCATCCCAGAGGAGAAGGCCAGGTGGTGGCAGGCACAGTCTCACTCCGGCCCCAGGAGAAGGGAGCTCACGCCTTCCGACGGGCCAGCCCCCGCCAGAACCCTTCCTTGGGGGTCTGCCCTGCCCCTCCGGGTGGACCTTTGAAGGGGTCCACCTGGACTGGTGGCCATGTGAGCGGCTCTGTGGCTGGTGCAGGAGTGGGCTGGTGGCTGGCAGGGGACACCAGGCCCCTTACTCTCTGTGGGACGCAGGTCTGGCGGCCACTGTGGGTGCCTTGGTGGCCATATGAACAGGGATGGATGGCTTGCAGGGCTGTGGAGCCAGCTGGGCTCGAAGTCGATGCCAGTCTTCACTCCACGGAGCTGACGAATGCCGTTGCTCTCCAAGCCCGCTGATGTGGGTTTCCTGAAAACGCTGGGACAGACGCCCCCATCAGCCTCGGCTTCTGCATCTGGAGGGCAGGGATGATGCCTCCTTCCTGGTGGTCTCCGCAAAGGAGACCGGCCCCTTCGCGCTGCCGCCCACGGCCCCAGGAGCGACCTGTCCACTGGCTGCCGGCTTGGAGGGTGGAGGGTGTGCACTCTGTGCACACACACTTCATGCCCATGCACAGCTCACTTGGGAACAGCAGCTCATGGCCTGGATGGTGGCCGGGCAGCTAGGTCCCCCAGCGCCCACCCTCTCCCTGGACCGTCCCCAAGGGCACTCGGCCTCTGCCTCATCTCACTTTGTCTTCCCACCTGCTCACAGCCGGCTGGTGTTGGCCCGGAAACCTTTAGGGGACTTGGTCAAGGTCACGAGCTTCGAGGGGGCAGAGCTGGACTACAGCCTGGGTCTTAACTAGCCAGGCTCTGGCCACACTCCTGCTGCTGCCCCGAGGGAGGTCAGGGGCCTGGCTCGTGGGGCTTCTCGACTGGGACTGGGGCTCCTCCCAGGCACACGCTGACAGGTGCTCGGAGCACCACAGAGACAGCCAGGGAGGTCGCTGCCCTGCCGAGATGGGGAGACAGACCACGGGAATGCTAGAGCTACATACAGCACGTGGACATTAAATCACCAAGTTGGTCTCAAGCAGCAAACGGACCATGAGGAGAGCCTGGGAAGGCTCCGGAGAAACAGGAAAGCTTTTCCCACAGGGAAGTTTGAAGATTCAGGACCACACGGGCCTTCTGGGAGGCTGTGCAGGTGCAGCCCCCGGGAGCCCGCTGCCCGGCTCCGCAGGGTCCCCGCGGCTGGAGCTCAGCGGGGCCAGACCCCCCTTCCCTGTGCTCACTGTGGTCTCTGAGGTAAGTTTTCAGGGAGACCATTCATCCTAAACAGAACTGCCTGCGGGCGTTTCCTGAAGCCCGCTGGACAGCTGGGGGGTCACCATGGACCGTGGACAGCGCAGCGCGGTGACCGCACACCTCCAGGTGAGCGCCTGGGGCCGCGGAGGCGTGCGCTGGGGGGTGTTTGGGGGCGTGCGATGGAGCGTGATGTTGGAGGGAGAAGCTTGTGACCTAGTCCTCTTCAGGAGCCTCAGCCATGTGGTCACAGGCCACTCCCTCTGCCCTATGGTGGGTGTCTGGGGCCCTGAGCTCCCCGTCAAGCCTGAGGACCAATTTTTGGTGGGGTCTAATGCTGTCCTGATGACTTAATGCTTACGTGGTCTCAGTCCCCAAAGGGCTGCCCCTTCCGGAAAGACCCCTGAGGGCCTGAGTCAGGACACGGTCACTGCCACCCAGGCCCTGAGAGTCCACTGGCCAGCGCAGCAGGTGCAGGGCGTGGACACTGTGGGATGGGTCCTCTGTGGGAGCCTCTGGCCTGGGTCCCACTTGTGGAGGGGGCTGGCTCCCCCTGCCCCCCTGCCTGTGGACCCAGTGACCGAGGACCCTTCCCTCTCCTGTGAGGCTCCTGGGCGCCACAGACTGGAGGGCTCGAGTGACTGTTGCCTGTGCCCAAGCACCAGCCTTGGGTCTGAGGTGCCACTGGGCTGCGGGCAGAGAGGGGCCCTGGATGCTGGATGCTGTGGGGCCGGACCCAGGTCCGCCAGGCGGCACCGCACTCGCTCACGGGGAGGGTCCTGAGAGGGCAGCTGACCGAGGCTCAGCGGCACGTGAGAGCAGGCTCCCCTTCATGCCCTTGGGGCTGTCGTGGGGGCACTGCAGGCCATGGGCTCGGGGCTCAGGGCTCAGCATGCTCTGAATGGGAGAAAGACCAGGAGGTCTCAGAAAGTCAGCCACTGTCATCCTCCGGGTACTTGGGGTCACAGCGCGTCCCGAGCATCTGGCCATGGGATGCCGCATCAAGGCATCCCTCGTGGGGCAGATTTGCAATCAGCGGGTCCCCTCCTGCCGCCCCGGCCCCTGCAGTGTCTCTGCTAAGGTACTGTTCCCAGAGACCGGCCTCTCCCACCCTCGCCCCTGCCCCAGCCTGGCCTTGTGCTCTCCGGTGCAGGGCGGCCCCCAGGGACATGCAGCCTGAGCAGCGTCGGGTGTGGGGAGAGAAGGGGGCCCTTTTCTCAGGGTCTGGGGTGAGACGGGAGGGGAGGAGGGGGCCCATGAGGCAGTGTGCAGTCTGTGTCTATCTGCTTGAATCACGTTCTGAGTAGGAGTCTGCTTCTCTCCACGTGGCCCTTCTGGGATGAGGTGAGGGTGTCCCTGCCCATCCGTCCACAGTACGGTCGCTGGAAGAGGGGCCGTGGCTTGTGGCACCGTGATCCGAAACGTGGAAGTTTCTTGCTGGGTCCTGCGTCTCATGTGCTCACCCTTCTCCTTCGAACACCCTCCGACAGTGTCCACTCCTAGCCATGCCCTGATTGGGCCCAAATCGGGCTCACTGGCCTCGTCTGGAGCTCTAGACTGTCTGGCTGAGGTCCCGTGGCTCCCTGTGGGGGTGTCCACAGGCATGGCCGGCAAGACAGCCAGAGCCAAGCGGAGATCTCCCCACGCCCGGGGCGGGGCTGGGACGGCCGCACACTGCTGCATCTTCCTTCTGCTCCTGCCCTCTGTCTGTCCTCAAACCCCGGCTCTTCCTGATCTGATCAAGGGGGCCTTCTTGGGGCAGCTGTCCTCTCCCTGGCAAGGCTGGCCTTGACCTCTTGCCGTGAGGGTGGGCTTCGGAATGATGGCTGAACGGACCATGTGGCCATGGCTTCATGACGTGTCCTGCGGTCTCATGTGCATCTGGGCAGCTCCCTGTGTCCCCTGGGCTAGTCCCAGGGTGCCCTAGTCAGCAGGACCCAGCCTCCAGGGCCCTGAGGTTGGGCTTTCACCTCAGGGTGGAGTCAAGGCTGCGGGAGGCTGTGCCCCTGTACCCCTGTGCCCTGACGGGTCTGAATGCCCCTCCTGGGGCAGGGATAGGGACAGCAGCCTCCGTCCGGTGAAGTGACCCTTGAGAAGGACTCAGGGTCTCCAGGGAAGGCGCCTCCTGGCCTCCCTGAGGGCCCAGCTGGCCATTGTGGTTACACCGTGCCTGTGGGATGACCAGGATCTGGGGGTAGGAGGGTGTCCTTCTGCAGGCCTCCTCTGGGGGTCTGACCACAGGAGTTCGTGCCCTCCTGCCCCCCACTGCCTGTCTCAGCCCTGAAGCAGTTGCCTAATTATGCATGTAATTAGCTGCTCGGCACTCACAAAATTAGCAAGTGACTAATTGTGCCTGTAATTATCAACTGCACCCGTAATTAACCGTGTGAGTGACTTTTTGTTACGCACGTTATTGTGGATGCAAATGTGCTCCTAATAGAAGGCTGGGGTCGTAGTCCGTGGGGAGAGGCAGTTGGAAGACCCGGCTTCGCCAGGGCCGGGGGTGCAGGGAGCACCTGACTTGAGGCTCGCTTGGGCCTGACCGTGCCACGTCGCAGCTGGGCCGGACGGCAGCCACGGACTTCTAAGGACTTCGAACCGTTTACACCCACGGCACAACAGCCTTCGTCGCTCGGTTCCCTGCGCCTCCCACAAGCCAGAGGCTGCCCTGCTAGGGCTCATGGCTGTGCTCCCAGAGCCCAGAATGGCATCTGGGACAAAGCAGGGGCTCCAGAGAGGCCGGGCGGACCGACAGGCCTCACTCTCGACATCACACCCCCCCGGGCACCCACCTGCCATCCGTGAGCCCCAGGGGCTTTGTGGGTGCACGGAGACACATAAGCCAGGGCAAGGCTGACTCTTTAAAAGGGGACTTTATTGACTCCCGGGGAGCAGTGCGCCAGGGCCCAGCTCCGCGCCGGCACACGACAACTCGGCAAAGCTGCTACTCACTTCGGAACCAAGACCACCTGGCACGAAAAACACACGGAGGAAACATCGACGCGCTTCCCTTTTTTTCCTTTTTTTTTTTTTTTTGGTACAAAATGATACAAACGACAATACAAAATCGTTGTGCTGTTGACGGTTACAAAAAAAGTCGGGACGTTTGCCTAACCGCACAATGCAGAGTTGCAGCCTGAACGCATCATACTCCAGGACCTTTCCCCAAAACAACCACAGTCATGCGGGGGCTGTTACACAGTTTGTCCATTTTCAAAAAGAAACATGCAAAAAAAAAAAAAAATCAGAATGGAAAAAGGAGAGGAAAGGAAAAGAAACGCGCTCCAAGGATACACAGAGGTGGCCCCCGGGGGACGTGTCGCCCGAGCAGGACCTGTCTTTTGTGCCCCCCACACTGTGCGAGTGACAGGGCAGGATGCTCTGTGCCCCGGAGGCCGTGTTTGGGGTTTTTTGGTGCTCTTGGTAGCTTCGCCCACAGTTGAGACTCCGCTCCCCTAACCTCCCCCCTTGGAGAGCAGAGCTGCCCTCTCAAAGGACCAGGTGTGTGGGCCGGTGCTCACCCCAGGGAAACCAAGGCATGTCGGGGACCTGACGTGTGGCCGTTACCCTGACTGTTCGGTGGCGGGGGGCCCAGCCCTTGGATGTGCTGAGGCACGGGAAAGGCAGGGAGCGGGTGTGAGGCCCAGACCGACATGGGGGTCCTCGGCTGGGGACCACGAGGCCGCATCCATGCTGCCCCGGCCCACGGCGTGGGGTTTCTCCTGTTCACAGAACGAAACTCCCTACAGAAACTAAGCTGTGCCCCAGCACTTTGCCAGCGAGGTCCCCGCTCAAGGGGACGTGTGTCTACAAGCTATGTGAGAGAGGCGTTTGACACCGCCTGTGCATCTAGCTAACGCTAACTTCACCTCCGAATGGGGTTCCGAGTGGGTGTGGGAGGGCAAGGGAGCCCCATCTCTCTCTGGCCCCCAGGGACTGCTGGGGCAAAGGAGAGGGACAGCTGTCTAGCTGTCTGGAAGCAGGGACAGGCACGAGAAGTCCCCCATCACTGTCCCCCCCAGCCTCAGCCTGCATGGTTTAAGCAAAATGCACCAGGGTCCTGGCGGTGGTGTGGGGCAGGGGTGCGGGGTGAGGAGCCAGAGGGCGGCAGGGGAGACGGGCACTTGCATGGGGTTCTGCAGGATGGGTGTGCGGCAAGCCAGGTCCTAGGCTGGGTCTGGCACCTCTGTCCCCTCAGGCCCAGTGCCCTGGGGACTCGGGGGGCTTCGAAAATTCAGAGTCCACAGCTGCCTCCGCTCCCAGACCATGGTCGCACTTGGAAGTTCAATAGGTGGAGTTTCCAAACACGAAACAGAAGACTCCAGCTCACGCCCCACCAGCCCTGACCCTACCAGCAGTCCCTGGAATGGCCTGGCCCCAGATGCGGGGACAGCTCTCCTTGCCTGGCCCTGAGCCACCAGCACAGCACGACTTTGGACAGGGGTCCCAGCCCCTTCCCCTCGGTGGGCCAGCCACCCCCTGACGCGCAGGTGGCTGTCTACCAGGAGGGGCATCCTGCGTGTGACGTGGTGACCTCTTCTGTCCCTCCGGCCTGGCAGTCGGGGTGGGGTCAGGGTCAGAGCCTGCTACAGGCCCGTCCTCAGGCCACAGGCCCCGCTCAGCTCTGGAAGAACTGTAGAGTCAGTGAGGAGTTCGGTCTGGGGAGGAGCCCTGACACCCAGTGGGGACACAGCCACGCCTACTACACACACCCACCCACCCTCATGTACGCCTCTCAGGCCGAAGCTGTTTGGAAAACAGGGTGACCCTAGCTACGGGGACAGGCCTTAGGGTTAGGATTACATCAAATACCCCCAGACTGAGAGCACGAAGAGCCAGCTGAGCCCGGCCCTTCCCACCTCGCCAGGCTTTTGGGGCTTTTCCTGATGCAGGGCTCTGGGATGGGGATCCAAGCCGCTTCCCCAAGGGCACTCCAATGCCAAGTCCTGCCCAGGGCCAGAACACCCCTCCTCCCCCTTCTTGGGGAGCCTGTGAACAGGCCAGAGCGGTCCCATACAGCAGGGTCTCCCCGGCGGGTCCCTGGGACACAGTGAGGGCTGTTCACCGTCCTGCGCGTCAGACCCCTGTGCAAAGGGCAGCTCCTTTCTGAGGGTCCGAGCAGGTGCTCGGTGCTGACCTGGGTCTCGAGAAGAGGAGAGACAGTTGTTTCAGGTGGGTGCGGTCTGGACGCATCCGAGGGACAGACGGCACAGCAGCGACAGGCGGTTTGGCCACCCGGAGCAGATCTTGGCTGTCCACGTCTGTTCACGAGCATCAGAGGCATCGGTCCAGGGGGAGGGCCCAGGAGAGCGGCTGCCAGTGGCCGGAGATGGCCGTGTGTGTTCCCAGCTCCCCTGCCAGCCGCGGAGCCCTCAGGGCCACTGGGCCTTTGATGGGGGCCTCCAGGAGTCTGACCTTGAGGAGTTGGGGGGCTCACGTCAGGGTGTTTGAGGATGCTGGCTGGTTTGGGCTGTGGCTTCTTGGGACACCGTACTCTTATGGACCAAAGCCAACAGGACCAGTGTGGCATCTGGGGTGACATTTGTCTCCAGGGGAGGCCTAATGGTTGACCGGGGGGCCCCGGGGACAGCCAAGGGCAGAGATGGTGAGCATCAGGAAAGCCCCTGGGCACCACCCCTCCCACCCCAGCTACCTGCACGTCAGGAGTCGGGGGACAGCCAAGAACTTGGTGAAAGCCACGTGCGCACTGTGCTGCCCTTGATAGGCCGACTGGGCTTGCCCCCGGGGAGCCTCCTGCAGCCCGGCCTCTGGCCTCCCTCCAGCCTTGGGGCCGCAGGCCCAGGAGACCCTGACTGTGTACAGTAAGCTCGCGGACTCAGAAGGCCTACTGGGATTTGGACCCCGTTTTCTTTGTAAATTTAGTTAAGCAAATCACCCACTTTTTTCTTAATTAAAAAAAAAAAAAAAAAAAAAAAGCACGTTTTCCCCGATTCCTTAATTGGTGTCTTCAGAGCTGGGACTGGCTGAGGCTGGGGGCGCTCCGGACTGGGTCGGGGGGACGCACGTGGTCTGTCTGCTCGCTTTTCGTCACTCCTGAGTTTGAGGGAATCTGATACATGTACCAAAAGGCACTTTCTTTTTTTTTTTTTTTTTTTTAAAAACAGTGCTTCTGTTCTAAGAAATTCAAGTTAAGACAGTGCCTCTCGCTGTCCTTCGGTGCCGGTCAGCTACTGTGGTGGGCGGCGCGCCGCGGGGCGAGACGTGTTCATGCCAGACAGCTCACTGTTGGGGGGGCTGGGGCGGGGAGGGACCCCCTAACACACCACTAAAGGACACGTCCGCGGGGAGTCGGGAAGCCCGGCGCCCCCCGCGGGCCGCTCCGCGGGGTCAGTCGTCCTCGCCGCCCCCGTACATGTCCGCCAGCTTCTTGAACCTGGGCCCCCACTGGTTCAGGTAGTCGTAGTCTTGGTCCCCGGAGCTGGACGAGTTCAGGGAGCTGACGGAGCCCGCCGTAGAGCCGCTCCCTTCATAGTCGAAGACCAGCAGGGAGTCGTAGGGGGGTGCTGTGGGGTCATTGTCCGCGGCTCGGAGTCCCTGGGGTCACAGAGACACAGCGTTAGGGTGGAGAACGTGCCTTCTCGGCCCAGGGCCTGACGGAATGCAGCTTGGAGGGGTGCCCAGGAGCGGAGTTGGGGAAGCAGGCCAGGAAGGTATCGTATTGAGCCTTGCATACAGAAGGTGGTCAGTAAGTGCTCCTGTGTTTAACGGAGGGGCCTCTCGGAGAGCCGAGGAGGGCTGGGGTTTATGGAAAGGGCCGCCTGTTGAAGGCAGCTAACACAGATGCTGGCACTGCCAGGCCAGTACCATGAGGAGGGCGGGCTGAGGGGGGCGGGGCTAGGTGCAGCCCCTCCTACGGGGGGCAGAGTCCCTGTCGCTGCGGCACAGAACGGGAGTCTGAGGTGGGCAGAAGCCGGAAATCTCCAGCATTCACTATCCGCATGAACAAAACTGGGGGGCGCGGCAGGTGTTGCTGGAGGCCCCTCTCGCCCCCGCCCCCCGTGCGGCCTGGCCCGCCCTCCCGCCCTCTGTGCCCCTGCCTGCTCTGCCCCAAGAGGGTCCCTGCGACCGTGGCGCAGTGCGCGCATCCTGCCCCTGCGCCTGGGGGGCGTGCGTTCCTGCCCCCTCTGGGCGGTCCCCGAGGGTGCGAGCGGTGGCCGGGGTGCGCACGGCAGTCCCTGGCAGCAGGACGCACGTCGTCGCCCAACCCCGCCCTGGGAAGGGGCGCCCTCGCCGCCTGGGGTGGGCATGGCTCGCTTTTCTCGAAGCCGTATTGAAAACCGGCCTTGGACTCGCGACCGAGGAGGCGTGCGTCCGGGCTTCGACTTCGGTGCAGCCCGGGGGAAGCGCTGTGTCAGTCGTTCAGCTCCTGCACCCTCGTGGAGCTTTGACCTGCGGCCCGGGGGCCAGCGTCGCCGAGTCTCCCTGGTCTCCGCCGGACCTGGGGCTCTATCTGCTCACGTCAGTCCCCTTCAAGTTAGCTTTGCACGCAGTGGGGGCGTGCGTTAGAGACCCAGTAGGGACCCGGGTCTCGGGGTGTGGCCGCACCGCCTCGGTCCCCAGCCTGGGCCTGGAGGGGCCTCCTCGTCACTGCCCGGCCGCCCCATCGCGATGCGGCCACGGGACCTCATTCTCTGCAGGGGGGCCCTGCGCAGCCCCCCCGCCCCCACCCCTGCGCGGGAGCACCCACCTCATTGATGAAGTCCCCGATGTCCCCGGGGTGGGGCACCACAGGCCTGACGGGGTACTGGGGCTCGGCGCCCACAGGCCGCTCATCCACACGCCGCACGCCGGGCGCCTTGCTCAGCACGTGCTCCATGGCCTCTGGCTGCTGCAGTTGGCTGAGGTCATAGTCCTGGGGGGCGGCCGGGCAGGAGGGGAGCAGGGGTGTCCTGTTGTGGTCGGGCGCCCAGCGTGCCCGGCATCCTGGCCCGTCACCTGGTCCGCCCTACCCTGATTCGTCCCCGTCAGCCCGGCTGCGAGGCTCGTGTGGGGTCTGTGCCCTGCCGCCCTCGCCAGTCTGATGCCCCCCGGCATGCCCCAGCTCCCACGGTGCGCGTGTTCCTGGGAGCGCCCGCCCCTCTGTCTTCAGGGGGCACGGAGCCTTAGCGGGGTCAGGCGCTGCCCCGAGTCCCCTGACGGCCAGCGCGGACCTGGCGTCCAGCCAGGCAGCCCCCTGGATTCACCCTCCCGGTGCGCCGTGCGTGGCTGCCGTGTCACCCAACAGCCCCTGCTGGGGCTGAGTTCCGCGGCGGGCGGGAGAGAGGTCGCCCCGGGCCAGCGCGGCGGAAGCGGGTGCAGGGGCCTCACCTGGTCCTCCTCACCGCCCCCTTCCTCGTCGTACTTGAGGATGTTGTCGCGGACGTCGTCCTCCGGGTCGATGAGCAGCTGCTTGGTGTGGCGTTCCTTCTCCCTGCGCTTCATCCACACGACGAACAGCAGGACCATGGCTGCGGGGGCAGGGCCACGCGGTGAGCAGGGTGCGTATGCGCGTGGGGGCAGGGGTGCATACCCGCGGCTGGGCCGGACTCACTGAGCAGGATGACGATGCAGATGAGGATGGCCACGATGGCGCTGGTGCCCAGACCCGCCGCGGCCACGGCGCCGATGGTGGTGCAGTCTCCATTCTCGTCGCACGGGCACACCTTGACCTTGATGATGGACGTGTTGGACAGCGGGGGGTTTCCAGAGTCGGTGACGATGATGGGGACATCGTACACGCCAGCCTCCAGGTACAGGACGCGCAAGCTCAGCTGGGCATAGTCACCTGGCCCAGAGTGAAAGGACAGGCTTTGTTCAGTCTACAACTAGCACTCCGTTACAGCAAGGCATCCGAAGGGAGAGACAGAGTCTGACAGCATGACAGTCTATACCTCTTTGGTTCATGCACACACACGTGCGCACATGCACACTCACGTTCGAGCACTCCACAGAGTGAAAAGACATTGGCAATTCAAGGAAAGAGCAATTGCAACTTGTTGGATGAAATCATTTCCTTATTATATAAAGAGTTCTACTAAATCAATTAGAAAAAAAGAAAAACCTTCCCAAAGAAAAATAGGCAAAGTGCTCTCTTGTATTCCCAGAGAAACTAGAAATTGGCGTGACCTTTCTAGATGCAACCTCACAATGCTAGAAAACTTCAGGAGTTGGATGCCCTTTTATACAAAAAGGCCGCATCTAGGGAAGTACCCTGAGGAAAGACATCGGTTGGGGTCCCATCAGTCAGTGGCCAGGGCAGGAAGCAGTCAGAGACAGGAGTGGCTGGGGCTGTAGATGTTGATGGCTGTGCTCGTTCTGACAGTGGGACCAGGATGCCTTCATAGCACCCTCCAGGGATGGACTGGCACATGGCCAGGGGCCCCAGCCTCATGGGACCCCATGGGGGGAAAGGGCCCCGTCTCCACAGCTCACTCTTCCATGGGCCATGGGCCCCCTCGAGGTGCGGCACCCCAGGCGTGTCCCGTTCTCCTGGAGCGTGAGGCAGACTCACCATTTAATCGGGTGATGGTCCAGTTCTTCCGCACAGCGGCTGGGACAAAAGGCAGCTCGAAGACATAGGGGCCGATGTTGGGGTCAACATCAGCATCGGCGGCTGTGATGTTGATGGCGTTCAGGCTGGGCTTCTCACAGATCTGTGCCTCCTTGGGAAGCAGCTCCGGGGCATTGTCGTTGATGTCAATGAGATAGATCTGGAGGGTCCCGGTGCCGCTGGCCGGGGGGATCCCTGTGGGACAGACACAGTGGGATCCTAAAGAAGCGGCTCCCCCACGACCTCAAGCACATGATGATGCACATTGGGTGAAGACCCAGCCCCAGTGCCCTGCCCAGGGACAGCCCCCAGCCCCACCAAGCCCGATGCCCGCAGCTAGACGCCCTCAATCAGGGCATCGTCGGGGGAAGTGCAGGAGCCCAGTAGCCTGCCCCCCATTCTGCTGCCCTCTGTGCTTTCTGCTGCTTTGGCCATGGGTTCATTTAAAATCACTCTGTAATCCAGCAGCTCCCCTCCAGCCGGGGCCGGTGCACCATCTGGCCAGCCTTCAGGACCGGGCTTTGGCAGACCCCGTAGGTCGGGGAAGGCAGGAGGGAGGCAGGCCGTGGTTACCAGGCCCTGGCTTTCACTTGCTATGGATGAACCTTTGTGCAAGTGTTCTGGGCGTTCTTGTGTTCTTGCTCCTGGAGCCGGAGGGCACCGCTGTCCTAGAACCCGCCACAGCAGACCGCCGAAGTCTACCTCAGGACTGTTGCGCATGCGGCTTCCTAACTCTGGGACTCCCCTGCTGCCCCTTCTTCCCTTGGCGTGTTCCTTCTGGTCCCAAGGTCAGTGCTTCACAGCCAGGAGCACAGCTATAAGCCCAGCCCCTCCCTCCCACACCCTGTTTTGTTTTCTTCCAGAACGTACTTCCTAAAATTATCTGGTTGACTTGTTTCTCATTCATCTCACTGGGGCGAGAGACTGCTGAGTTGTCCCTCAATATCCATTTTCCCCTTTGTCCTTAATAGAAGAAGCAGAGCCCCAGATTTTATCTGGGATCATGACCACCCAGCTGTTAGACTACATTTCTCAACAAGCGTTATGATGCAGTGCGGTTTCATGGCTAAGTTCTTTGTGAGCTGGGGATGGACGTTCTTAGAAGGGCAGGAACATGTCCCTGCCTTCCTTGCTCTTCTTCCTGTTTGCCAGAATGTGGTCGTGATGACTGGAGCAACAGCAGCCATTTTGGGCCATGCCATAACTCGTGGCCAGAGTGAGCCTGGTTTCTCAAACCTGACCCTAGCCCCCCAGGGCTGCCTGTCTCCAGTCTTCTTTTATGTGGGAGAAAATAAGCTGCAATTGTGTTGAAATTTCTATCACTGTTACACAGCTGAACCTAGTTTTAGCTGACACACAGAACCTGGGGACGTCAGCCTTTCAAGGGAGGGACTTTTGTCGGGTGTGTCTACTGATGGGTGGTGCCTGGCACAGAGCAGCTCAGCAGTAGTGAGAGCAGGGGCAGTGCTGACTTGGGCCAGGCCCCACTCCCCATCCTTTTGAGGACCCTGGATCACTTAATTCTCACAGCTCTGGGGGAGGGGGTAGGGTTGTCCCCACTCAACGGAGGAGGAAACTGAGGCACAGAGCAGTCAGATCTCTTCCCACCACTAAGTGGTGCTGGGACTTATCCCTGGTTCTAGACCCTTCTCCCTCACTCCCTCTCCCCGCCCCCTGTGCAGAGTTGGCTGGGTATTTGGGGCTATGGGCCTCACCAGCTTCTGAGTGCCCTGGGTCCAGGGAGGGGTGGCCTCAGGGCCTGGAGTTCTAGCACCCACTTGTGGAGATGCTGTCCACACCCCTTGGAAGGTCCAGTGCTCACGACTCCTCTTTCTGCCCCATGTGGGCCCCACCACGGCCACCTCTGCCCGGATCTCCTCACCCCTGCTTGGCTCACTGTCACCCTCGCAGCCCCAGCCTCCTCAGGGCTCCTCATTCTGGCCCGGTGGCCTCACCTCACCCTCTCCAAGCTCCCAGGGCTTGTGCTGCTGGTGTGTGGCTTCCACGGTGCCTGCCCAGTCTCTGGGGCCCCCCATGTCCCCTCCGACCCCAGCTCTGACAGAGGGCTGCAGGGGTCACGGGTGGGCAGAGCCACAGGGGGCAGCGTCCCAGGGGCTGCTTAGGGGAAGCCCCCGCCGCAGTGTGTGGTCAGCGTGATGGGGCTGCTCGGGCAACACGCGGATGTGGTCGGCTGCCCTCCGTTCACCAGGTGGGGAGCTGAGAAGCGGCTCGGGTCTCGTTCAGCCGAGACAGGGCTGGACCAACGTCACGCCGCCTCTGCCATCCTGGCTCCCTGGCACCCACGGGGAGCGCCATGCATGAGCGAAGGGGCGCGGCGTGGCACCCGCCCGTGAGCCTGGTGGTCAGGCAGCGGCTGTGCTCGGACGCCTGCGGAGAGGGCGCTGCGGGGCGCGCTGAGGGACGGTAGGGCAGGGCTCTGCGCGCCTGCGTGGCGCTCGCCTCCCCGCTTCCCTCCTCCGGCTTCTCCGGCTGGGGGCGGGCCTCCCTCTGTCTCCCGGCCATGGAGCCCAGGCTCGGGCGCGCCCCCGGCCGTAGCCCCCCGGGGCCCGGGCGCACCGTTGTCAGCCGCCAGGAAGGTGGCCTCGTACACGTTGTTTTTGATGTACAGGGACTCGCGGTCGAGGACGGCGGCCGTGGTGATCTGACCGTTGGTGGTGTTAATGTGCAGCCAGTTCGCTGGGTCCGACAGCTTGGAGTATCTGAGGAGGGAGGAGGTGAGCCGGTGAGGGGACGGTGGCCCCGAGCCCCTGGCCCCACCCGCTGTGGGGCGCCTGCCTGGACATGGGGAGGTTTCCCTGCCCATGCGACCCTCACAAGGACCCCAGGAGGCAGACGCCCCCCTCACTCCCTCGGCAGACGGGGAGACTGAGGGGCGGAAGGGGTAGGTGGCCTGCAGCGTCACAGCTGGTGAGCAGCCAGGTCAGAACCAGCCTGACTCGAGAGACGGCTGCAGGTGCTGGAGGGTCTTCCACCTTCTTGGGCGGCGACCACGCAACGCTCGTGGCTGGCTGAGGGCCGGCGGCATCGCCTGGACCGCCTGGATCCCGCGGGACGGGGGTTCCGGCTGTCCCCAGGACTGGGGCTCCTGGGGCTCCCTGCCTGGAGGGACAACACAGGTCGGGCACTTCCTGGGGTGCAGGTGTCACCGGGCAGGATGGGACTCCTCTGTGTGGGAAGCAAGGGAGCCCAAGGGTGGGAGGGAGCCCCTTCCTGCGGCCCCAGGCCGGACCCACCGCACAGCCTGCTGCATGAACCGGTCAGGGTCCGCCGCCGAAAACGTGGTCAGCACCGTGCCGGCGGGCACACCTTCCTCCAGGCGGATCAGCTTGTGGTTCGAGGGGAAGTAGGGTGCCTCGTTGATGTCCATGACGGAGATGGTCACCCCGGCCGTGGACTGGAAGGACATCTGGACCCCGCCGGCCAGGGGCGCCTGGTTGGACACCATCACGGTCAGCATGAATGCTCTGTTCAGCTCGTAGTCGACTGCCTGGAATGAGAGAGGCCCGCAGGGGTGAGTGGGCGGGGTGGGCTCGGAGGCAGAAACCGTGCGTGGGTCACCGGGTCGGCGCCCCCTCCTCCCATGATGCTGGTCCCCAGGGAAGCTGCCTCCAGCCTCCCTTGTTTCTGGCTTCCCATGGGACTTGCCAATGGGAGCAGAGTTTGGGGTAAAGGACCCTCCCGTGCCTTCCCATCGTGTCCTGGTAGGGCCATAGCTGGGCTCCTGGGGCTCCAGCCCCCAGGGGGTGGCACCCCTCCCCAGTGCCAGCTCTCAGCAGGTGCTGCTCCTTCCAGGCTGGTGAGGTCAAGGCCCCATGGCTATTTGTCTAGGAGCCCCTTGCTGGGCGCAGCGGGCAGTCGCTTCTGTTGTTCTGACCCCCCAGTTTTTGGTTTGCCCCAGCAGCCCCGGGGCTCTCCCTCACCAACTCTGTGGCTTCTCTTCCCTCTGTACGTGGCTCCTGCAAGAACACGATTCCCCGTTACACCATTTTGGGGCTCCAGGACCGTGACTGACAAATGCTAGAAGGGGTCTGCAGTCTACCGTAACTCCCAGGAAAAGAACGGCTTTAGGTGACCAGGGCTCAGTGCTTAGATGGTGGGTCCTGATGCGATTGAGTTTAAGGACAAGAATCAATGCAAAGGAATCTTCAGCTCACTTGGCCTTCTCCCTGTGGGTAGTGATTTGGGGTTTGTTACTTTTTAAAGCTTTTTAGGTATAACGTAGGGTGAAGTAAATAAACACGTGTAATGTGGTTAGGAAGTAAGATTTTCAGTGTAAGAAGCACAAGTATGAAGTCATCAGAGGGAAGTAAAACCCTCCGGAGTTAAATCTGAAATGAATGACCCTCTGAATCGGCGGAAGGGACGGAGATGGTCAGGGTGGGCCCGTGCTGGGCCGTGCGGCTTCCCGGCTCTGCCCCCGAGAAGACGGGGCTCAACAACAGTGAGCAGCGAGCACCTCTGGGGCCTGGATGCCGGTTTCTAAGGACCCGTCCTCACTGGAGAGACGGCCTGCAAACACATCCAGGTCCAAAGGTCTGGACTCTGTGACTGTGTCGCCCTCTGCGGCACAGGGACTTTGTGGACTGATGAAGCTAGGGGTCTTGCAGTGGGAGCCGGCCCGAGATTACCCAGGTGGCCTGATGTAGCATCCGAGGGTGTTTACAAGGGGGGGCTGGGGTCCTTTGTCAAGGCAGCAGGCAGCGTGGGGACCGAGGCAAAGACGGCTCTGGCTCTGAGGACAGAGGACCAGCCAAGGGAGTCAGGACGTGGCTCGCCAACCTGGAAAAAGCCAGCAATGAAAACACCAGAGCTCTGGGGGGTGGGGCACAGCCTTGCGCGCTCTCTGGTTTCAGCCCGTTGAAACGGACGGATTTTGGACTCCGACTTCCAGAAGTGCGAGAGGGTCATGGACTGTGTGAAGACACCCAGCTTGACACGAGTGGTTACAGTAGCCGCCGTAAGCAGAGAGTGACCGCGGACAGCTGCTGGCCTGAATGGACCATTAAAGGCAGCAAAAGAAGCTTCTGCCTTTCTCTTGGACTCTGCATTAGTTTCCTGTTCCGATTTTGTGGCTTAGAGGGACACAAATTTGTCATCTTGCAGTTCTAGAGGTCAGAGGTAAAAAATCAGCATCCCAGGACCATTAGGTGTGGGTAGGGCTGGGTCCTCCTCCAGGCTCTGGGAGGCCCCCGTGCTCTTGGGCCCGCCTCCCCCTGCAGAGCGGCGGCCTGGCCCCTCGGAGGCCCTCTGTGACCTGTGCTTCTTCCCGACGGCTCCCAGGACCCTGACCTCCTGCCTCCCTCTCCCAGACACGCTGTGAGCCCAGGGCCGCCCTGGATATCTCTGGGCGACCGCCTGTCTCAGAATGCTTACCTCATTCACACTTGCTAAGCGTGTGCCACACAATTCCAGCCAAGGAAGGACAGAATTATTAAAGCACCATTCTGTACTCGCTAATGAAGACATTTACGTGCATAAGGGTCACCAGTAGGCGACAAAACCGGATGGAGACTGGCGGCAGAGGGCACATTTGCAGGCACGAAGCATTGTACTCAGACTGCTGGCTGATCACGAGGGGGCAGAGTCAGTGACGGGAATGATGGGAACTGGCTGTCACCACCTGAGCCCACGGTCCTGGATGACCAGCGTGGGACAACCGGGCACCACGGGCTTCCCGATGCCACCCAGCCCAGCCACAAGGCCCGTCCTCAAGGTCTAATCCCAGGTTACAGTAACTGTGGGAGAGCGAGGAACAGAGTTACCAGGCGGAAGGCATTGGACAGTCTGGCACATGGGGCCTCCCGTTGGCCAGCTGACCTGTGTCTGTGACAGGTCAACACTGGGCGGAATGTTCTAGATTATGAGAGAGTCAAGAGGTGTTGCAACCAACTGCATGATCCCTCTTCGGGTCCGGATCCGGAGAACCACGGCAAAGAGAGACTTTGAGGAAAGTTAAAGGACACAGAACAGACTTGCGTCCGAGGACACGGAGGGCGGACGGCTGCTTTCGTCAGGGGTGTGACACTGTGACACGTGTGACACGTATGGAGGCCAAACATATTACTGAGGGGGACACATCTGACTTACATAGAGATGCGCGGTCATGAGGTCTGGGAGTTGAAAACCTCTTTCAGCAAAAATGGAGATGAGATGGGCTGGAACAAGCTAACAGCTCAGACTGCGGTGCGGACAGCACCCTCCCCTCTGTCTGCTGGGCGCCCGGAGGTGCTCAGGACGCACACAACAGTGTGTTTCTGCTTGGAGAGGAGCTGATCTGCGGGGTCGGGAGCCCGTGTCTGCAGCCGGTAGTGCCTCTCCCCACCAACCCGAACCCCAGCCTCCTCAGGGTCCCCCAGCTGCTCGGCGTTTGGCTTGGGTGAGCGTTAAAGACCTTACTGCGGGTGCTTTGACCCTTTGCTTTCTCAGCACGGCTACAGACGAGGCATTAAGTACGAGACGAAGGGCTTTCTGATGACAGGGGATGGGCCCGGGGGCTCAGGGATGCCCGATGCCAGCCCGACAGGAGGGTCTGGAAGCCGATGCCCTGCAGAGATCGGGGTTCCGGGCTGACCCCCGTCATCCTCTCCGGGCGTGATCTCCTTGTCCGCCCGAGTAGGAGGGGTTCCTGAAGGCCCCCGGGAGTCCTGCCATGAGATGCCACGTCCTTCTGTGGCACACGCCTTGTCGTGCTGAGGTCTTCCCCTGCCCTGACAACCCCTTGAGGAGGGGGCTGTCTGCCCCTCATATCAGTGCGGTGCCGCTGGGGTCCGCCTGGGGGAGGCACCCCCCTTGGCCATCCCTATTGCTCCTCCCCCAGCACGAGGCCCGGCGCTGCTCAGGTGCGTGTGCAGCAGGGACTTGGGCCCACAGACGCTGCCCAGGCTGGACCCTCAGGGGCCCAAGCGGGCAGCCCGTCTGAGGAGGCGCCCACTGTGGGCTGACTTGGCAGCCCGCGCCTGAAGGACAACCCCCGGGGCTTCAGGCCGCACACCGGGGGCCCCTCCCACAGGGGTGGGCGTGGTTCCGCCATCCTGGGCACAGATGCCGCCACATCAGCCCCTGCGCCCACGCTGTCTCCAGGTCCCCACAAAACCAAACAGCTGCCAATGCCACCAGCCCCTCCTCCCGGACCCTCAGAGAGTCGTCTGGGGACAGGGCTCCTCCATTTCAGTGGACAGTTTCATGGAACCCTGGTGGTTTTCCTCCGAACCAAGCACCCGAGGGAAATAACTGTTCCCCTGTTCATCGGTTCATGTCCCCGGGGGACACGGAAGAATGTTGCGTGTCGTGCATTAAGATTGTGTCACCCGTCCGAGTGAGAATGCCTTCCAGAAAGACTATTACGGCCAATAAATGTCCACGGGAGGGTGAAATAAAACACATTTGTAATGGAGAAATCGATAGGTAATTTGGCCCACAGTTTCAGTTAGAGCGGCCGCATATGCTGCCCGGTCTCTGCCAGGCCCCTCCCCAGACGCGGCAAGGACCCTCCGCGAAAAGGCGAGGGGCTGGTATGCGGCCTCTGGAGAGGCTGTCCGGCGGGGGCAGGCCGTGCGGGGCAGGGCGGGGGCGGGGGGCGCGGAGGGACGGATGAGCTCCCCTGCACGGCTGCCTCAGGGCTATTACAGCAGGATGGCAGGGGCTGGGCTGGGGGGGGTCTGCCTCTGGCCCGCCTGTTCTCTGGGGCTCCTGCCAGCGCATACCCCCCGCCCCGCCCATCCTGGGGCTGGAGCTTGCCATCTGATGCCAAAGAGGCTGCTGGCTTCGAGGCTGTGTTCCAGGTGTGCGGCAGGAGAAAGGGCCCGGGGTTGGTCTGAGCCTGGAAGAGGTGGTGTTGTCGTGGCTGGAGGCGGAGGAGGCTGGGGAGGTGGCAGAGGGGCTCCGAGGAGGCTGGGCATGGGGCCTGTGCCCACTGGGGCCGGCGGTCTGACAGCAGAGTGGCCGTGCCCCAGCTTGGCTAGAGCCTGAGAGGTGGCGGGCCAGTATGGGGGCAGGATGGAGCTCGGGGGCACGGGCGGCAGGGTAGGGGTCAGGAAGACCCGCCCGAGGTGACTGGGCACTGCCTTTGACCGACAATGCAGCCAGGATCCGTGCGAGGTAGCCGAGGGCCTGGCTGACCACACATACGTCTACCCGGTGTCTCGTTCACCCTCCGAGCAGTGGAGGCCGCGGACCAGGAGTCCTTCCACCTGGGGGCAGGGGGCTGGAAGCAGCAGCAGGTTGTGTGATGACGGGAAGGCGGGGGCAGGGACGGGCCCCGGTGGCAGAGCGTGAACACGGCAGGTGGCCCGACTCCTCTGGGGGTCCCGTGGACCCTGGTGGGACTGAAGGGACCTTCCTCGCACCCTGGGGAGCCCGTGCGAGCACGGCCGTCCTGTATCCACGGTGACGATGTTCACAGTGAGGACAGGAGCTGCTTCTGTCAGCTCCGCTGTCACCATGGCCGGGTGCTGCACCAGATTGCTAGCCAGGGCCCGCTATAATGTCAGCGACAGCCCTGCATCTGGGGCACAGAGAGGGCGACGGGCCCATGCCAGGGGTAAGCGAGGGAAGAGCCAGCCCAGGAACCCAAGAACATAGGCCTCCCGCCCCAGCCGGCAGCAGACTCCCCCAACTGCCTCAAACCTCCCATGCCCCCTCCTGCCCCCGCTGCAAGGTAATGTCTGAAAACACCGTGTCTCCACCGCGGGGAGTGAAAATAACCCAAAATGCCGTCAAAGACGAAGCACCGTGCCTTACACAGACTTCAAGTGTGGAGTTCAGAGAAAAGCCACGTGTGGAATACCAAGGAGAAAAGGGAACACGGAGCCGTGTGGCCCAGCTGCTGAGTGCGGCTGGGACACGGGGCCCAGTCTCCGCGGGACAGCCCGGCCGCCCATGCTCCCAGTGCTCAGGGTTCCAGCGCGTGTGGGGTGGGATTCATCTGTGACATGGGACAAGCGCATGTCTCCACCGCCACGCTGGAGAGGTGGGAGTCCCCCAGCCCTCTCCCTGCCCCTCCTCATCACACCCCTGTTCCCAACTCGTTTCTCGAGATTCGTCTATAGTCGCCACACCGAGTGCTGGATAAAGGCCATACGGGGAAGGAGAGATAGCGGCCTCTGCCTCTTAGGAAAGCAAAGGGGTGTCTTCAGTTTCAGAGAGCTAAGACCTGCCGTGCACTGCTAAGACAGACTCCTTCCTGGCTGAGCTGGGTTTATCTCAGGAATGCAAGGATGGTCTGACGTTACACAGGCTCTCGATGGGAGTTCACGCATTAGTGGATTGAGGCGGAAATACAGCCCTCCAGGAGGGCACAGGAAAGTGATCTTCTGGGGGAGGGGGCAGGTCAGGCTGCAGAGTCCCTGGCGGTCACGTGACCAGGCCTCGTGAAGCCTGCCTCTGACACGAGCAGGTGGACGCAGTCCTTTGCACCCAGATGTCAGGGGTGGCTCGCACTGAACCCGTATTGCTTCTGTCCATTCTGTCCCGGGTGGTGGCCGGGACAGAAGCCACGACGGCTGGCAGGAAGACCACCCACCTTCACCACGGTGACCATGCCCTCGTTGGTGACGGGGTCTGTGCGGACGCTGAAGTGTCCGGAGGGGTCCCCGCTGATGATCCGGTAGAAGGCGTTCCAGTTGGGCGAGTGGGGCTGATCTCGGTCCATCACGGTGAGGTTTGCCACCACCACCTCCACCTGGTTTTCCGGGACCTCCCCCGCGTACTGCAGAACACAAGGAAAGACAGTATTCTCAACCCTTGCGGGAGCCTGGGGAGGTCAGGAGGGACTTTCTAGCAGCCCCTGCGGGATGCCCTCCATCCAGCTGCTTCTGTAGACGGGGACTCCCACACCCCTTCCGTGGGCACGGTGGTATCCCCAGAGGGCTCCGGTGCCTCCAGCTGTGCCCACCACCCACCTCCAGACGGAACCTCCACTTGCACACACACACACACACACACACACACACGCCTGCTGGCCTCCCTCCAAGCCCCCAGATGGCCCCCTTGCGCCCTGGAGGCCTGTGCGACTGTGGCGACGCAGGAGACTCAACATGTGCAGGACGGGTGCTGGAGAGCTTCGGGGGCCTTCCCCGGGATGGTCCTGGCCAGGGTCCTGCCATCCCCGCGGTCCCACCGTTGGTTCAGGGCTTGGGGTCCGCAGCCACCAATGTGTCATACCAAACACAGAGCCCTTTCTCCTGTTGAACGCCCCCACCCCCGTCAGTGGTTGTGGTTCACGTGGCTGAGTTGGTTGTGTGCAGGGAAAGATGCTGTGTGTGTGTGTGTGTGTGTGTGTGTGTGTGTGTGTGGGTCAGGGTGGTGGTAGCAATCTGGGCACCCCCTTCCGAGTGAGAATCACTGCTGAGTGCCGGCCCCGCCGACGTGTGGCCTGTGCAGCCGTGGCCCTGTGGAAGGGCCTAAGTTTGGCTGAACATTCTGCTCTCAGTGTCTTGAAACTCCTAATAATTTGCAAACTAGGGCCCGGTTCCTTATTTCACACTGGGTCCTGCAGTTTGTGTGGTGGGCCTGACCCTGTGCAGTGTGGCTTTGAGCCACAAAACCTGGCGACAGAGTCTGGACGGAGATCTCGGATGTCTGACTGTGGTCACAGTGGTGCAGCTGACGGCGGCCACCACGTGTGGGTGCCCAGACAGGCGCTGCCGGGGCATTACCTCTCCCGCTGCCTGCGGTAGCCCTGCCCTCATCCCCGTTTTACAGATGAAGCAAGAGAGATTAACACACCTTGGGTCCAACAATGGGGCGCCCAGTGTCCGCTCTAAGGATCCGGCCCCCAGTCACAGCGGTGGGGTCACAGGATGGGGAGAAAGGCGTCTGCACGGGCTTGGCCGATGTCCCAGGCAGCTTGGCTCTGAGCCTTGTCCTCCTGCCCCCGCCCCCCGCTGCACCTGCTGTGGCACAAAGCCTCCTGGTCACAACCAGGACAGCCACCCTGCCTCGTGCCCACGTTGGGGGTGTGGCCCAAATGCACCTGTGCACACCCTAGGACAGACATGGAGCCGCTTTAGCCAGAGACGGTCCTCCTGTCGCTCAGGGCACCAGGTCTGGGCCTTGCCTGCTCTGGAACCAGCTCCCGCCCCTGAGTGAGGGTCTCGTGGGGCAGCCAGTCATGTGGCCTCCGCCACTGAGGGGCTCCTGAGGCCGCAGCCACCATCTGGGGTCCCTCACACACATCCAGCCCTGACCGCAGCCCTAGGACCGGACCCCTACACCCGTCTGCCCAGAGCCCTTGCATGTGCCCTACGGGGCCCTGCGTGCAGCCTTGGTTGGCTGGGTTGGCTCACAGGGGACCCTCTCCTTGAGGGCGAGACGGGGCCAGGCAGCGGGACCTCTCTCCATGTGGCGTCTAGGCTTCCTGCTCTCTGTTGGGAGCTTGGTACCTCCCAGAGAGACTGGGCCTCGATGGTTGTGATGGTTTTCTGCCCTGAACACTTCCGAATTCAAGCGTCAGCTGGTGGTTGGGGAGGGGTTCTGGGGTGCAGTGCATGGAAAACTGGGCCGCCGTGGCTTGAACGCAGGGGCCTGACTTCCAGGAACGGGGGCCGGAGGGCCGAGGGTAGCATCAGTGGCTGCGTGTCGGAGACATTGAGGCTGGTGGCTCTGTCCTTCTCTGGCTTCCACGAGGTCAGAGCACAGCAGCTCAGCCTGTCCTGTCTGTGCTGGGTGGCGTGAAGGACGGCCGCCCGGCATGTGTGTCCAAGGGATGGCGTCTACGGGCAGACGGGTGGGGCTGCCGAGGCCCAGCAGCTTCTGTTCCCGGAGGCGCTTGCTGGTGAGAAGGAGGGGAGGTGGGTGCAGACTCCCCAAAGGACCCGTGTGGGCTTGTTGTCCCCCACTGTGAGAGGCACGGGGGGCCCGGTCCCCAGGCTTGTGGCAGATGTGTACGGAAGACGCAGACAGGGGCGAGTGGATGAGGCGGTCGACGCGCAGAGCAGCGACGGTCCGAGCGAGGGAGGAACTGTGAGCCCCCACGAGGCCGGCTGCCTCCAGGGCCAGAGCACAGGACTGGACTCCCAGCCTCCACGCTCCACAGGGAACCCCACAGTCCGCCGCGCAGGCGCAGTCAACAGCCCCCATCTGTCTCCTGGCACGGGCAAGCCTTCCAACCCCGATACCATCACCTTGTCAGTGGGAAAAGCTGAATTGATCCCAAGTGGGATCTCGTCCAGCGGCCCCAGTGCTGGACGGGACGGAGGCCCTCCAGCTCGGTCCCACTCAGCAGCACGAGGCCCCGTCGTGGGATTCGGGAGCACCAGCGCTCGCGGGCACCCCGAGCGGACGGCCTGCCCGTCGCCGTCGCCGTTCCCGTTTCTCCAGCGGCCCCGGGGGCCCCACTGTCCCCGCGCCTGACCCGCCGGCGGCAGCAGCAGGCTGGCAGCCGGGCTCCACCCCAGCCAGGCTTCTGGGAGGCACCTAGGGAGTGTGAGGGAGGCTGGGGGCTGGGGGACAGGAGGGGTCAGCCCGGGGCGGCTCAGGGCCACTTCGGGCTGTGGGTGTGTGTGCGTGCGGGGGGTGACCTGGTCCCTGGGAACTCTCGGGAGGATCCCAGGTGGGGGGTGATGCCCTCCAGTGGTCCTCGGGGGAGGGGGAGCTGGGCACAGGAAGAGGTGGAAGGACCTTGGGAGTGGGGGGTTTGCAGGCCTCCAGAGTTGTCCCCCGGATGGCCTGGAGGAGGCCGACGATGCTTCGACGCAGCCCCTCTGTGTTGGTGGGAGTGAGGGGGGCAGGGTGACTGCAGCGGCCGGCAGGGCCACGAGGTCAGAGCCCTGCTGGGACACGTCTGCTCACAGTGGCGGCAGGCCTGGGTCACTGGAGCCGTCCTAGAGACCTGCCTCCTGCTGGTAGACCTTGCCCAGCCCTTCCCTGCTGGGCCCCGGGCTGTGCCCTCTGCAGGGAGGTCACCATGTCCCCAGAGCAGGAGGCCGTCTCCACTGGGGCTGAGTGAGAATTATTGGTTTTATCGTCCACAGAATGGGCACCCCATCTCTCCGAGGACTCGGGGATGGAGGAGACCGCACACAAAGCTCCTGGGCCATGTCGGGCCTTCTGTGCGGGGGTGTGCGGGACCTGGCCGGGCTCCAGGCCCCAGGGCCCAGCTTCCTTGTTGCAGAGGGAGGGATGACCAGGCTCACCAAATGTGGGTCTGGGGCCACAACACCTAACTCTCCTGAGGGGCTTGGTGGGAGTGGAGGGCTAGCGTTGGGGCTGGCAAACCCAGGGGCCAAGTTCAGGGCACCGCCTCCTTTGTTAATAAAGTTTTATCGGCACACGGCTGTGTCCCTTCGTTTACATAGTATCTGTAACAGAGTTGAGTAATGGTGACAGAGCATGTATGGCCCCAGACTCAAAAATAATGACTCTGTGTCCTTGACAGAAAAGACTGTGGATCCCTGCTCTAGACCCCTCAACCCCACCACTGCAGTAATTTAGAAGTGGGCATGCGGCCGACACCGGCTGGTCGGGGCGTAGTTCTGGTGGCCCCCATCTCTGGCCTGGGTGCTGTGGCCACACCTGCCTGAAGGTGTTGGGTGGGGTTGCCATCCACAGCCCGAGAATGCCGCTAGCTCAGAGGAAGCACGGCTCAGTGGAGGCTCCTGGTGGCTGTGGGAGCCTGGATCCAGCTGTACCTGATGTCAGTGTTCCAGCCGTAGACGTTTCCAGCTTCTGAGACACGAGGTGTCTCCTTTCTGTTTAAGTTGCCAGGACCGGTGTAGGGACAGCTGTGAGGCTGCCTGGCTCTCTCTCCCCTTTGGAATCCCCATCTTTATTTTCCAGGACTTGCTTTCTCAGCTTCCTCTCCAGCCATGAGCTGGTCAGGTGACCTAGGACCTTCTAGTCAGAGGCACCTGCCTGACTGGTTCCCAAGTGAGGCAAAGGCCTCTTGCTTTGGCATCTGCCGGTGGCAGTGCCCCGCCCAATGTGGGGCACAGACGCTCTGGCCCTTACACCCGGTGCCGCTGACAGGAGGGGCTGCTCCTGGTGGAGGCTCCATGCCTGACACCCCTGGCCCTCGGGTTTCGTGACCGTGTGCATCCTCCGGGCACTTCTCTCTTGGATCAGACGACCTGGTGTGGTCACCTGAGAGCCGGGCCTCTCGGGTGCACCTCCGAGGGGTAGCACGCCGTCCTGGGCTCCACGTCGGCCTGCTCCGGAATGCGGGGGGCATCCTTCCCCGGACTTCATGGTGCGGGGGAGACCTGTGTGTCCCAGAGTGCGATTCCTCATACACTCTGATGAAGTTTATTCCCAGAGTCTATTTTAATTTGTGCAAGTTTAATAAAGGTTCACAAAGAAGGGCCTTAAGCTGATACATCTGGCTTAGGATTTTCTTATTAACTTTCCCCTGGCCGTAATGAGTTTTTAATTTAATTTTTTCAGATTTTCAGGCACAGGGAAAGCCTCTCCCATGCCTCACAGGAGACGAAGACAGATATTTGGGAAAGAAGGAGTTTTAAGATCATCGGAACAGAGTGTCTTGCCCAGATGGTAATCCCGAATCCAAACGTAGCCTGGCCCGAGGGACAGAGAGGATTTCGTCCAGCACAAATCCAGCTCGGAGGCCAGAATCCACAGAGCTCCCAGGGGAAGGTCACATTAGCATACAGGAGGATTAGGGTGAGAACAGTGAAGCCCAGTCAGGATCCAGAGAGGACCAAGAATGACAGCCTGTCCACACGCAGGACCCACGAGTCGTCCACGTGCCCACGCCACGCGGGACACACCGGGACCCGAGGCTGCGCTTCTGTTTCTGTTGGGAGCGAACAGAAACTCGGGCTGGAGGACCTGACCCTCCCCTAGCCGCCCCTTGGTGAGCGGGACACCACGCTCCCTGCTGGCCTGCGGTCCCTAGCCGCCCCTTGGTGAGCGGGACACCACGCTCCCTGCTGGCCTGCGGTCCCTAGCCGCCCCTTGGTGAGCGGGACACCACGCTCCCTGCTGGCCTGTGGCCCCTAGCCGCCCCTTGGTGAGCGGGACACCACGCTCCCTGCTGGCCTGCGGCCCCTGCAGCGGCATCTCCTGGGAGGAGGGCCTCTTCCCTGGCCTGGAGCTCAGGGACCCGTCGCTGTTACTAGCAGAGCCTCGAGAGCTGGTGGGGGGGCCTGCCTGGCAGGGACGCGGCTGTGCCTCTGTGGGCCTCGGAGCAGGGTGGGGGGTTGCGGGGACTGGGTGGGCGCTGGGGGAGGGTCCCAGGGGTGTTTCTCCCAGGAGACACCCCAGCACTGTGCCTTCAATCCTCCGTGGCTTCTGCTGGAAAACGTATGGATGTGCCTCTGTCCATTGCGATGGTTCTATCAATTTTTTTTGAAACTTACTTTTCTGTCCCGAAAACTAATGACGGTGTCTTTTGGGTTCTGAGCCCAGGATCAGAATCCGATGTGGGGTGGATCAGCAGCTCCTAACCAGAAGCTACCACAGGCAGTCTTCCTTGGCTCTGCGTGTGACGGGGGAGGGCCCGAGGTCTGGGGCCAGGAGGCCTTTCACCGGCCAGCCTCTCTGGGCCTCCTCCCACCCCACGGAGCTGGCGCGTGTCGGGCTAGATGACACATGGGAAAGTGCTCCTTCCGAGGACAGCTCATGGGAAAGGACCCAGCAATCGGTTAACACCGTATCTCGGACCCTCTGCTCCCCAGGGGAGAGTTCACAGAAGGCGTCCGCTGACCACAGACTGGGCCACAGGTTCGAGCCCCTTGCTCTTGCCCGGGGGGGAACCACGCTAAGAGCCAGGCGCCAGGCACTCTTGCTTGCTGTCTTGATCAAGTCTCCTCGTGCTCCAGCCACGTGCTCCTGACCCACGTGCGGGTGCACACCCCCCAGGCAGGCGCTGGTGCTCCGTCTCGCAGGTGACGGCGCAGAGACACAGAGTCTGGGGACCCAGGGGGACGAGGAAAGTGTCATCTTTAGGAAGTGGACACCGGCCTGGCAGGAAGGGCTCGAGGTGTGATGTGATGTGAGCTGGGGCTGGGCGTTCTGGCCTCCGGCCTCCCCGGTGCTCGGAGAAGCTGTCCCGATCGGTTATCTACGGCAGAGTTCCACACCGAGGGCCTGAGCACAGTGAAGGGCCATGAGTCCGTTCCAACCCTGAGAGGCCAGATTCTTACTCTCAGGAACTCAGGCTGAGCTGGAATCTCTCCCTCTCCTGGGTTTGTGGACGAGGTGAAAAGCTAAGCGCCCTGGGGATTCCCAGGGTTAGGGCCACAGAGGGCCTGCTTTGGGGCAGCAGGGGCCCAGGCAGCCAGGGTAGGAGCCAGGGTAGCCAGTCCCTGGGAAGGTTCCAAGGCTAGCCTGGGGTCTAACCGTTCTGCTCAGGTCCCGGCGGTGGAGGGCTGGCTGCCGTCCGTGCACTTACAGAGCAGAGGACAGCGTCGTTCAAGGCTTAAACTCTTCACAGACATCAGTGGATGCTCCTGACCTCACCTCGGGACTGTACGTCACTTCAGGGCGGAGTGGGGACAAACATTCAGAGAGGTCCAGCTATCAGCCCACGGTCACACAGCGAGGAGGGGCCGAGGCGGGGCTAATGAGGGGATTCCGGACTCCAGGAGACCCTCCTGAGGGCCTGTGAGGGGCTGGGCTGGTGGAAGGGGCCCAGGACACTGGGTGCCCAGGATTCTCCCCCAGGGCTCCAGACAAGGCCAGACAGGAGGCTCCTGGGGGCAGAGTGCAGGTTGTGTCCTGGGGCCTGAGCCCCTAGCCCGGCAGAGCCCGGCAGAGCCCGGCGCTCACCCCCGAGAGAGTGTGGAGTGGGCCGGTGGAAAGGCCCGGAGGCCCTGCGGCAGGCTGCCCTGTACCCCGCGTGCGGCGCAGGCAAAGGGAAATAGCTTTGAATCAACATCTAAGAGCGGGAACTGGACCGTGCGAACCCCTTCTTCTCTGCAGCTTCTGCTGATGGTTCTTGGTGAAGACTGGTAACAACAGCCGGCCTCGGCCTCCCCACCCGGCCGGCCAGTGCCACGCAGACATTGTCCCGTCCGCAGAGGCGTGTGCGCTTCAGGAGACGCGCTCCATTCCTGCCCTCGTGGGGACGCCCGGCAGAGGGAGGCAGGAGCGCACGGTCGCCCCGCCCTCCCTGCTTCGCTCCGTTGCGGGCCCCCCCAGGACGGGTGTTTCCGGGGGGCCCGCAGGTGTTTGCACCGCGGCCGCCTGCGGAAGGGAAGACGGCGTCCAGACTCGGAGGACCGGCGGTCACAGCTGGACCGGGGCTGGCATAGTGGGCGGAAGGCGTCCTCCAGGAGCAGGTGTGGGGCAGCCCGGGGCCCTCGCTGGAGCTGCAGAAGACGCTCCACCCCAGAAGGGGATGGAGACTCACTCGGGGTCTGGGAGGAGAACCACATGGCCCAGAGGGGGTGCCCCGAGGAAGCAGGCGCCCTGGGTCTGACTGTCTCTCCGTGTGGCCTCGGGCCACGTGGAACTAGCCTTCTGGGCCTCAGTTGTCTCTGGTGGCTGTTGCTCTGACAGCCTCCACGGCCACGTCAGGGGAGACCTCTCAGGAAACACACAGAAGCTTCCGGACGTGAGGGCCACGGCGCACTCGACTCTCGGTCACGGTCGTGTGGCATTCTGCGCTCACAGCGGCGGAGGGGGCGGGCGCCCGGGACACGGCCCCCGTGCCAGCGTGGGGCTGTCCTTCTCACTCCTGACCCAGCCGCTCTCCCGTGAGCCCGTGTTATTCCCCAGCAGGCGCTGTGGCTGTGGGGCTCTCCCCGACGGCAGCGCGTGCGCGTGGGGGCACCCGGTGGAGGCGGGACGGGCTGGGAGGGACGCCTTCGCCACGGCCGGTCACTTAATACCTTGTGAATTCTGCACCGGTGTGTGAGTCACCTAACCGAGGACGCCCAGTGAGCTTTAAAAAGGAGAAAATGAGTAAGTGAAGTCGGTGGTGCCATGGGTTTGCTCACGGACGGCCCAGGGGTCTGCGCTCAGCAGACTCACATGGGTGGGCTCCAGAGACGCGCTGTTGGGCGGAAGAAGCCGACTCCACAGAATCACGCGCTCTGCGTGACGCCATCCGTGTGACGGGCGAGACTGGAGTGTTGGCGAAGGTCGCCTTGGCAGTGGACGCTGTCAGGGGCTGCTCTGGGGACCGGCAGGAGGTTGCTCCTGGCTCCTGGTGGGAATGTTTCCCGGAAGATGTGTGGTCACACTACATTCCCGTCACACAATGAGCAAGACCCCTTCTGACGAAGCAGGGGACCCACAGGGTCTATCTGGGTGCTCGTGGCTTAGAGCGGATGGGGTGTGCCTACTTCGGGTCCTGGTAAATTAGACGCCAACCAACCATCTTGGGGGGAAAAGAAGGAGTCAGCTTCTGTGGGGGCAGGAGGGTGGGCTAGGGCTCTGGTCTGCTCTCGCCGGAGCCCGCTGGTTTCTGGCCCGTCCCTGAGGCTGCCAGCGTCTGTGCGATCCCCGGTCGGTGACACCTTCTCCGGAGAGCCTGGGTGCAGGCTTGGACCAGGATCGGGAGGCAGGCGGGGGCTGTGAGCATCCTGTTCCAGTCCCTGCGGGTTTTAGCCAAATCCCAACTCCTGGCAATGCCTTCTTCAGCGCTCCACTGGTGTGCTTTTCTCCAAATCCGGTGGTGGCCAGAGGTGACCAGCAGGGCTGGACAGAGTCCTTTACCTCGGCAGGTCACCACGTTGCCTCATGCCTGAAGGCACATCCTTCACTCCCACCAGAGACAATTGGCTTGGTTTCCTTCTGCCCTGGTTTCCATGGTGACAGTGGAGGTCCTGAAGCTGTTTCCCAGGGGGACTAGGGGTCCTGGTGGTCAAGAGGGCTGGTGCCACTGCTCCCCGGACATCTGGAATTTGCAGGCTGGTACCAGGACAAGAGCGTGTCCTTGGGAACAGTGTCCTCTCACCTGGGCACCAGCTGTGCGTCCTTGGAGACACCAGACTCAGCAGATGGTGAGCATCTGAGGTTCCCACCCCTGCCCCACCTGCCAGAGCCCGGCTCAGGACGGGCTCCAGTCCCCACTGCAACGTTACCTGGGGGAGGTCCCCTGCATGGGTGCTCACCTGCACTGCTGCCCCCAGGCACCAGCACGGGTGTCGTGTGTCCTAAAGACAGCCGTGTGTTCTCCTCATCACAGAACGAGGCGCAGGGTGGACGGAAGGACAGCGGGTCTGCACGGACAGGCTTGGGGGAGGCCCTGCTGGGGGCCTGGAGCCTAGGCATCATTACTCCAGGTCCCTAGGGAGATGCTTCGACCATGTACAAAATGTCCAGGATACTGGCCCTGAGCCTTTCCTGACCACTGGCCCAGGACTGATGGAGGCAGAAGCCGTGTCCCCTCAGCCAGGTGGGCTGGGGCTGCGCTGCTCCCCCTGCATGCGATCTGCCATCTGTACACTAGATGGTGCTGTGCATCCGCAGGTGAGGTCGCGTGCCAGGGCTGGGTGCGGGAGGTAGGGGAGCAAGGGTGTGGGTGCGGGGGATGGGGTCTGGGGACTCTGACATGGGGGCAGGAGACCCCAGGGCGTGGGGTGATGGGGAAGCAGGATGAGGGAATGCTCGGATATCGGGGGGGGAGGACTGGTTCCCGAGATGCCCTCCAGGCAGTGACCGGCTCTGGGGAGCTCCGGGGAGCAGGCGGGGTCTCTGTCCCCACCGCCTTCCCTGCTCCTTGCTGCAGAGTCAGCACGGCTTCTGGGGTCCAATCCCAGCTGCTCCCACTGAGAGGCTAGTGGGGTGGCTTTGGGCCAGTGACTTGGCCTGTCTGAGTCTCGGCATTTCCCCCGACCCTGCCCAGGTTGGGAGGCTAGAGCTTGGCAGGGGAGGGCTCCCCGGCGCGGCTTGTGCTGTGCCTGTTACTGTCCTTGCTGTCACCCCCGCGTCCCCTCGGCCCTCCCGCGGCGGCTCCGAGAGGCGATCCCGAGACCCTCGGATCTGCCGTAATCTCCCAGTGTCCCTGCGACTCCGAATGCTCAAACCTGGATGTCCCCCAAGGGCCCTGGGTCACTTAGGTCCGGAGCCGCTGGGTGTGGGGCTCAGCGACGGCCCACCGGCCAGGCCTGCGGGGAGGAGCTCGCCGGTCCCTGCCCCCTCCGCCTCTGTGCGCGGTGGGCTGTGGAGCACAGCCCAGCTCCTCCTGCAGGGACCGGCCCGTGCCCGGCCGAGGCCCCCCCCGGGCATCCACCAGCAGGTCCCACGGAGCACACAGCCGCACGTGTGCTCCAAACGTGGCTGAGCCCCAACACCCCTGCTCGGCTCTGGAGTCAGAGTGTCCAGCCCATGCGGTCCTGGGCACTTCTCAGGGCGTCAACGGTCGCTCTGTGTCAGGCCTCCTGGGGCCGCATCACAGCCCCTGCCCGCCGCCCCCCCGGAGCCCACCTCCTTGGCAGCTCCTCCGGTCGCCCTCCTGCTGGGGACTCCTGAGGTGGCTGGGCTCCGTGTCAGCCTCCTGCTGCCCAGGGCCACGGGCGCGCCGCTGTCGGTCAAGCTCCTGCCGGCACCCGCGGTGAGGAGGGCGGCGGCCCTGACCGCACCGGCTACCCAGGCGCGCGACTACTCACCGTGCTCGCCGTGAATTCTGGCGGGTTGTCGTTCACATCCGTCACCGTGATGATGGCCGTGGCCGTGTTCGAGAGGCCATAGTTGAGGTTCCCCTCCATGTCCGTGGCCTGGACGATGACGGTATACTGCTGGACTTTCTGGAAGGGGCAGGAAGGGGGGGCACGGCGCGTCAGTTTACAGGCTGCTGCCCCTTTCCCTCAACGCGCGCTCCCTGAGGCCGGGCCCCTGCGGGCGGGATGGGCACACCGGGCCCCTGGCCGCTCTCGGCCACTGTCCTGGCGCAAGGACCTGCTCCTTCGCTGGCTGCGGGCAACGGCGCTGCACGGAGAAGCCTGGCCGCCTTCACCGCAGGGCCCGGCTGTGGTACGTACAGATGGTGTTTGGTGCCAAGACAGAAGGGAGGAGAATGGGGGTCCCCGGGGAGCACCGTGCGGCCTGGGGCTCGGAAAACCAGGGACGGACACTTGCAGAGAGGGAGGCTCCCGCAGACGGGCCAGGCCCCCGTCACCTGCCCTCTGACTGGTCTCTGTGGCTGTGGCTCCCACCCTAGTTCTGACTGTCGGGTCCCGTGCTGTCACTTCATCATCCTTTCTGTCCCTCCCCAAACTGAGCTCTGGGAGACCGCCACTGCCCCACTCACCCCGTGTCCCCAGAGCCGACGGCCATGCCCAGCACAGAGCAGGTGCTCCGAGAACGTGCGTTAAACGTTCCTACGTGAGCATCGGTGACAATGCACAGGCCGAGGAACGGTGAGACGGACTGCGAGGCCCCGCAGGCCTGACACGACCTCTGGGTATTTGTGGGTGGCTGGGAGTCACTTTGAGGGAAATCACACGGTCCGACGCGTGTATAGGACAGGTCAGGTCAGCTCATTAAGGCCACGGGCCACATCTACCTGCCGCTGCTTAGTTCTGGCAGTAAAGTTGTGCTGGTGCAGGACCACGTCTACTCATCTACACCCTGCGCTGGTTTTGCACAATGGGTGAGTGGCGGTGAGACCACATGGCCCGCAGAGCGGGGACATGGACCGTGGGGCCCTTTTGCAGAAGATGCGTGTCGTCCTGGGCCCTGACGCCAGGCAGAGTCAGCCAGGAAGCTCGAGGGCAGGCTTGGCAGGGACGCCACGAACTTTTCGGGGAGCCAGGGCTGGGGAAAGCAGGCAGGTTCCGGAAGAGCAGGGATGTGCTGCCTGGAGGTGACAGGGTGCACGGGGACGGGCCAGGCGGGCGGTCTGGCTGGGCTCGGGGTGGGGGTGGGGCTCGGGGCTCAGGAGCGCCACACGCTTTCTCACCTAGACTCCGCTCACCGGTCGAGCCCACATTCCCACGCGACCGGGGCCGGGTGTGCGGGGGCTTGCGGGGCTCTGCTCCTGCCCCAGCCTCCCCCACTGCCTCCCCCTGGCTGTCATTTCCGCTTCTCCGTGGCCCCTGGGTCTCTCCTGCAAGGGGACGACTAGCTGGGGGCTGGGTCGTGGGGAAGCGCCCTCAGGGACAGGGCCCCTCAGCAGGTCCCCCGGTGCCAGACGCGAGCGGAGGGCGGCGGGGCGGTCCCCACCCGCGGGGGGCCGTGGACGGGACTCTGGCCTGCTGTCCAGCCCGCGGGAGGCCTCCAGCACTGTTCGTGAGGGGACTGAGCACATGTCCACCACAGCTGACGTTTGGGAAAATGGTAGAACTTGCAACCAAGGAGACATGAAAAAATCATAGAAACAGCTCTCTGCCTGGTGCTGCGTCCCGTTTCAAAAGTTTTCTCTCAAAAAGTCAGTCTTCATCTCTCCCCATCCTCCTCCCTCTGTCACCCCCCCTCCGGCCCCCACCCGTGTGCCTCCCTCCACAGACCCGCTCCTCCACGCCCCACCGTCATCCACACCCCCCGCCCCCCGCCGTCCGCCCGTCCGTCCGTCCGTCCTGCCTCGGCCTCTTCCTCCCTCCTTCCAGCCACCTGTCCGGGGCGTCAGGTGAGCCGCTCTGTCGGAGGCGGCCGACAACCTCTCATCTGTTCCCGGCGCGAGGGACGCAGGAAGGGGTCGAGTCTTTCCCTTGCAAGTGCTCAGAGCTGGTTCTTTTTTTTTTTTTCTTTTAAGGGTCTATTTATTTGGGAGAGAGGGAGCACAGGCAGGGGGAGCAGCAGAGCAGCAGAGGGAGAAGCAGGCTCCCCGCTGAGCAGGGAGCCTGATGCGGGACCCGGTCCCGGGACCCGGGCGGTGCGAGCGGCGGGAACGTGTGTCCGAGGGAAGCCGGCCCAGCACACAGCCTCATGTCGCAGCCGGGACTGCTGAGGGGCACCATCACCCCAGGGCCTCACAGCACCCTGGGAGGCAGGGGGTGGCGGCGGGGATTCCCCACGGGACTCCCCGCTCTCAGGTCTCTGTCGCTCACACAGTACAGATGGAGCCAGGGGAGCCCACACAGCCACACGGCGGAGACTCTTTCTGGATGTGGGTGGACGGCGCACGGAGAGCGGGGCTGCCCCCGACAGCGGCCCGCGCGGGACTCCCCCTCGCCCGCAGGCCCAACGCCATTCAGAAACGCAGCAGGCCTGACCCGTGCTCCGCCCGAGGTGGGAAGATGACGCCCCTGCCTTCCGGGCGTCGAAGCGGCTCCCTGTCTCCCGTCGCAGCTCCACCTCCTCTAGGGACGCTGCCTTGTCGTGCTGGGGACCGCCCCCGTGCAGCGGCACACTGGATCCGAGCCCCAGGTCGCCACAGGCCTTGGCGAGCGGTCCTGCCCCAGAAACCTCGTTCCCTCCGTGCTCGACGCGGGCCGCGGCTCCGTCCCCGCCGTGCCCTCCCCGGGGAGGACAGCGGAACCAAGTCTGATTTTCTGACGGGGCGGCGGGCAGCCAGCTTTGGAGGTGGTTTTCCCGTCTCACCCCACGTTCTCTTGTTTAATCAGATCTTCTCCCTCCTGTGGCCGACTTTGTCTCTGGTGCCGAGAATCTCAGCAGCGTCCTTCCTGCACGTGGACGTCCCCTGTCTGTGTCCGTGTCCTGCTGCCATCCCTGCCGGCGGCCGCGTGCACCCCAGGTGTTGTCAGTGCCCTGTTGCGTCGGCCCTGCGGGGGCTGGGACTCGGGCTCCGATGGGCTCTGTGTTGAGCCCACGGCGGGCGCTCCAGGAGGTCCCCGCCTGTGCTCTCGGGGGACCCAGTGCCTGCAGGGGCCGGTGATGTGGGAGCGACGCCCACCCCACTCCCCGGGGCCACCCTGCAGGACAGATCCCTGGACCTCGACACCCGAGGTCCCACCGGGGCCACCACTGTACTGTTGTGATCTCAGGCCACGCCTGGCCATCCTCATCCGTGGGCCTGCAGGGGCCCCCCGACCCAGGCCAAGCCCTGCGCGAGGCTCTGTCGTCAAACTACCCCTTGCGCCGAAGGCTTTCCTGGGCTTCAATACACACACCAGAAACGAGGTTCGCGCAGCTGCCAGTCCGCGGCCCTAACAGGAACCAGTCCCAAACACAAGGGCGTGGCTTGAAAGGTCTCCCCGTGAGTAACTAGGCCCAGCCCTCAAAGGGCATCTGCGAGCCAGGAAATGTCTCTGCTGGAGGGGCCTCCCCATCACCTCCCGCGACAAAGAGGAGAAACTGAGGCCCAGAGACAAGCACTATGACAGGCTGATCGGCCGCCCGGTCCCCTGGCTGGTCCAGTTACAGCCAATGGCTCCCCTGCTCCCCCGCTAACGCCTGGCCTGGCTCCGTTCCCGGAGGAAGCAGAGGCCTGCCAGTTCCAGAAGCGGCAGCGACTCTGCCCCCTCCCCCCAGCCTCTCCCCTCCCCAACTCTGCTGCTTCTCCAGCACGTTCCCACCCCAGGGCCGCTGAGGGCCACTCCGTCTGCCCCGAACTCTGCCCCTTCCCACCGGCCAGGCCTTTCCTCCTCCTCAGTGGGAAACCAACCCACCCGCACAACCCCTGCTCGCCTCCTACACCCGGTCCCCCCCGGACCTGCCTTCCTACCCCACACCTGGTCTTCCCGGAGACTCTGCTTTTCTTCTCCGCATCAGCGTGCTGCCGCCCCACAGACAGGGCCGCCAGAGCCCCGTGCGTGATGTTCGCCACGCTCTCTGCCATCTAGAACCTGACGTGGGGACAAGGCCACTCCCTCCAGGCATGGGTGACCGTCCACGGGCATAGCTCTGGGCCACAAGCCCCTTCAGCTTGTTTCCAGCTGGGCCAAGCACTGGCCTGGTTTGAGGACAGCAGTGAGGTGGGGGAGGGTGTGGTGTGAACAGTTCCATCTCGGAGGACTGCAGGAGCTGGGCGCAGGAGGGGCTGGACACTGGGGACACCCCTGAGGCGGACCCCACCCCCTCAGGCTGCGAGGGGTCCCCAGAGCAGCCAGAGGACAAAGCACAGCAGGCAGGGCGGGGGCGGGGGCCTGGGATGGGGCCCGAGTTGGCTCTGCAGACGGAGGGCAGGGGAGGCCGTCCGGAGGAGGGCAGGCCCCGAGGCCACGACGGGTGCTCTGGCTGGAGGTCAGCTGAGGCGAGCGCAGAGAGGCGAGGGGTGGGGACACAAGCCCTGGTGTCCAGGAGTGCCGGCCAGCCCAGAGGCCGGAGGGCGCGCGGCGTGCTTCTGACGACCCTCCGCACGGAACCAGCCCTGCCGACACCTGGATTTTGGGACGGTCACCTTCTCTCTTGTACCAAATCCCCTCTGGAGTGGCGTGCGGATCCTGAGGGAGGTGGCTGGTCGCGGGTGTCCCGGACGCAGGTACCTGTACGTGACCGTCCCACCACGGCCTAGCAGGAGGGTCCGGTGTACTCAGAGGTTCCACGGATCGATTAAACTTGTTTCTCCGCCCAAGGCGTATTTCATTTACGTGAGGCCCAGCTGGGGGCCCGACGGAGCGCGGGACAGTGTTCAGTGCTGATTTAGCGCCGTGGTGACCCCACAGACCACCTTCGCTGTGGCGCTTCTACCTCCCAGCGGCTCCTGGGGTGCAGGGGTGCAGGCCTCCCTGCTTTGTGGTGAATCGAACCGAGCCTTGCTGGGGGGGGGGCATGGCTGCTGGGCAGTGTGCTTGGGGCCTGGCCATCTGGAGTCCCTGAAGCCTGCTGCCCGGCTCTCCTGGGACAGAGATGACCCCGGACCCAGCTCTGGACCCACCGCGGTCTTCTCCACAGGCTGAATTAAGCAGTGGGCTTCTGCTCTCCGAAACAGCCCGCAGTGGAGCCGGAAGGAGGTGGCTGCGGGGAGAGGGGGCGAGCCTGGGCCTCTGGAGCCTCTCCCACGGGAGGCCAGCTGGCGACAGTCGCTCTCACCGGTATGCAGCTGCCCCTCCGGCCAGCCCACCTGCCGCCCCGGGGAAGCCCTGCTCTGCCCGCTCAGCAGCAGTGCCGCACTGAGTTCATTAAAACATGATCTGCCCATTTTCAAGTTCAAGAGAAGGGAAGAAAACCGCACGTGGTGGTCCCTGGGGTTTTCGCTTCCGCCCCATAGCTCAGCATTTAAATTTTTCAGAACATCCATCAATAATGCAGCCGGCTGACCTGCCCTAGAAAAGCTTCAAAGCTTCCCGCGTGGCCCTGCGGCTTGGACGCCCACGTGCTGGTGGAGCCTGGGCTGCCACCCCGCCTGAGGACGGTGTCCCCACTCCCGGGCCTGTGTCACCTGCCCGGCTAGAAGCATGTCTTCCTGCCCACACTGGGCATCGGCAGCGGGTCCTCTGCAGCGGGCTGGTGGCTGGAAGGTGGGTGTAGACCGAGGCTGAGAGCCTGGTGTCCACAATGCAATGCATAGAACCTGTCGGGTCTCTCCTCCCTGACCGAGGGTGGGGTTCTCCTCCTTGCTGGGTCAATGCCAGTGTCCTGAGGCTCCTGCCCTGGGCCACGTGCCCCCTCCCGCTTTCCTGCCTGTCACTGCTGTCACTGCGGGAGCTGAGAAGTGAGTCAACTCAGGGCCTCCCTCCTGCACTTAGAGCTCCTGTCGCTCAGCACCCGGGTGTCTGATCTGACCCTGGGAGCCAGCAGGAGGGCGCCTGGGGCAGCCGCTGTGGGAAGAGGGGGCACGGCGCTGAGGCAAACGGGCCGTAGGTCCTGAGCACTCACTCACTGCGAGACCAGTGACCCCGCGCCTGGCCCTGGCCCGAGTGAGCTGGACAAGGTCCAGACAAATGCTTGTTCCAGGCCTCACTGCCGCACGGTCACCACAGCCACTGGTGGGGACACTCCACCTGTGCGTCCGGCTACGAGTGAGTAGACACTCACGCACCATTTGGGACGGTGTTAGAAGGGACGAGCCCGGACACGCACTACCCCGTGGATGGACCTCGACGGCACGGCGCTGAGGGAGTAGACACGAAGCCACAGTCTCCCGGGCCCCCCAACATGAAACGTCCGTCATTGGCCTGTCCATCGAGATGGTGGAATAGTGGTCGCCGGGGGCCGGGGGCTGGGAGGCGGGAGTGCCTGCTAGTGGGGACAGTCATTTTGGGGGGATGAAATGGCCCTGGAAGCAGGTGGAGCGGTGCCTCACTGCTCTCCGCACACTCGGGGTGTCTGAGGACGCCTGCCCCGCCCGGGGCTGCGTGATGCTGCGGTGCCCCCGACAAGCCTCAGTGCACGCCCGTCTCCTCGTCCCCCACCACCGGGTTTGCTTTCTGCTGCATGAAGCGGCAGACCTGGGTGAATCAAGAGGAAACGCCAGCACGGCAGGGATGGCGTCCTCCCTCGCGGTCGGCGTGGGGAGTGAGGCGGGAAGGGCTCCGGGTGCTGATCTGCAGTGCTGGGTGAGCGGGCTGCTTGGCGCCCACCCCCCTGGCCTATCTCCCCCTTCCTCTGCTGGGCCAGATAAGAGATGAGCTCTCAGGAATGATCACTGGGGATTGAGGGGTTGGAGACTCTGGGAAGAATGAGAACGGGTGTCCTGTCCAGGGAGATGGGGCTGCCTTGGTCCCTGAATCCTGGCGTGCCTTCTCCTCGGAGCCCCTCCCGGCCACCCACAGACATAGCATCTGCGCTGCCCAGGGCTGGGACAGGCATGGCCATGCACACACACCTCACACCTGCCCAACGAGCAGCCATGTGCCCTAGCTCTGGAAGCCAAGCGATCTGTGGGGCTGGATCGTTCTCTGGGTGGGGCTGTCCTGGGCACTGTGGCATCTCCCCCAAGCTGAGGCAACCGAAACTGTCCCCAGACTTCCAGTCTCCCTGCGGTGGGGAGGGAATCACCCTGGTTGAGAAGCATGGCTCTAGGGGAGGAGACAGCCAATAAATAAACAATACCTGTCCCATCAAGGGCTGTGTAGGTAAGGGAGGCGGGTGAGGGGGCGGAGGGCCTGGGGGTGTGAGGGCTGCTGGTTGATACAAGCTGGCCAGACAAGGCTTCTCTGCTAAGGAGATGCTTGATTAGCCAGCTGGTGGGTATCCAGGGGAGGTATGTTTTCAGCAGAGGGGACATCCGGTGCAAAGGCCCTGGGGCAGGCACTCTTGTGTGGCAGGGAAGGTAGGCCAGTGAGCAGGGGTAGGGTGAGCCAGAGGGTGGAGAAGGAGCAGAAGCTACCGTCGGACGTCACTGCGGGGGACACAGGAAGCCACAGGAGGGTCTGAGAAGACGGAGGGTCAGATCTCTGCGTGGACAGGATCCCCTGGCTGTTGAGTGAGGACAGATGTAGGGGCGGAACAGAGGCCAGGAGAGGGTCTGGCCGATGCCAAGCACAGATAACCGGGAGGCCGGGGCAGCGCCGCGGGAGAAGGGTGTTTCCCACGTTGAGGGTGCGGTGTCCGTCAGCACGGCTCGTGTGTAACGCGGGGAACGCAGCCCCGGCCTGTGCACGCAGGACCAAGCTGTGCAACCCCCGGAGTTCCAGGGGGCGGAGCTCGAGGGGCGGGGAGTGGGCGGTGCTCTGGGGGCGGTGCTCCAGGGGGCGGAGCTCTGGGGGCGGGGCTGCTGTTTTCCTCGAGGTGCGGTCCCTGTCCCCCACCCCGCGCGGCTGCGACAAGAGGACGCTCCAGCTGTTCTCGTGGGAAGAGGCCACCGCGTGGCTCGGGCTCGCGGGGGGCTCTGCCGTCCCGCCTGGCGTCTGGGGATCCAGTGGGGCGCCCGGCCCGTGTGCGTGTTGGGGCCCCGCCGCCCGCGCCCCCCTCCCCACCGGCCGCCCCCGCGTGCGACCCAGGAGCACAGAGGCCGGGCGGGGCTCGTCCCTTCCTGTCTGCTCTGCTGCCCTTTCCGGGGTGTCCACCATCCCCGACCCTGCCGACTAGGCCGGCGCTGGGAGCTCGCACGGGGCTCCGGAGCAGCCCTGAAAGCCAGCGCGGACCGCCCGCCGCCGCCGGCCTCCCCCGGGGGTCAGGGTTTCCGTGTGTCCGTGTGTCCGGCCACTCGGGAGGGGAACGCGCGGGGCCCGCCGCTGCTGGACGCTCCCTGAAGCCGAGCAGGGGGACGGCCGCACCCGGTCCATGCCAGTGGCGGGGAGGGGTGTGGGGCTGGTGCTTCCTGGGGCGCCGTGGGCGAAACCTCCTCCGCTGGAGGGTCTCCAGGATGACAGGACGGTCCTGCTCTTGCTCCTAAAACCCCGCGAGGCCACGAGACACTCGTCCCACTTGTGTCAGGACACATTTCAAGTCGAGGAAGCGGACTGGCGAGGGTCAGCGTGTGGGGACAGGGAGCCTGTGGTGGGGTGCCCAGTGACCCAGGGATCTCTGCCAGGGTAGGCAGTGGCGGATCTGAGACACCCGTGGCACAGCCACGGGGGCAGGAGCGGAAAGCTGTCCTCGCGGGGTTGGTCGCTCTAACCCACTGTAATGGGGGACGTGCAGGGAGCGTGCAGGGGAGCGGGTCAGCGGCAGGGCATCTCTGACTGGGCACACAGGAGACACCAGAGCCCCCCCTCCCCCGCCCCCAACCTTAAGGAGGCCTCTCCTGACATGTTAGTCATGTGAGAATGCTCTGTCTACACAGCTCTGCCTAATTAGACACGGTGGCAATTCTGTTTGTGGATTTTGGCTTTGTCAAGACAGCTCGCTCTGCCACCCAGATGCTGTCTCCAAGGTCATCTGCAGTGTTTCTCCCCCAGGATGCTACTGTTCCCTGGGTCGCGGGGATCAGTGTTCTCACAGGGAGACGAGGGGAAATGTGCAGACTTGTGCAGGTGTCTCGTGGGGAAACATGAGCTTTCTGCAGGGCTGGAGCCCCGGGGCCTGGGCCCAGTGGCCTGAGGGTCCACCCGCCGGTGGGATAGCAAGCCATCTTGTCCTGCCTCTATCAGCCATTCACACTTTAGTATAAAATTTTGGGTATGATCTTTCATGGACTGTGGCAATCTAGTATAAAAGTCCCCGAAGAGTGAGGACACCTAGGTTGGAGGGCTCGGTGGCTGTGAAGCAAAAGTCAAAGCAAATATGGATCTCTTCGAGCTCAAGGTGACAGGGGTCCCAGCTGTTTCCCTGCCCCTGGGTCTGCCCATCTGCCGGTCCTGCCCTTGTCATGCCCACCCCTCTGATATCTCTACACATTTCTTGAGCCGCTCCAGTGCCTCAGGCACCCAGCTGAGCACTGGGCAGTCAGTGGTGCCTGAACAGATTGGGCCTGCCCCCCAGAGCTTGTGTTGGGAGGGGAACTCGCAGTAAAGGAGCCAGTGAGCTCACGTACAGTCTCCTCTGAGCGGGGGGAAAAGAACCTGCCTGGTTCAGGGAGGAGGAGGGCACGAGCCGTGAGCAGAGTGACCACAGAGGCCTCCCTGAGGGTGATGTTTGGTAAGACAGGAAGAGCTGGGGCCTCAAGCACGTGGGGACAGGAGAGAGGCCCAGCGAGGCAGTGGAGGGGTGGGCCGGTCCTCAGCACTGGAGGAGCAGGAAGCTGGGTGGGAGCTGCAGGCGGCATAGGCTCAAGGTGCTAGGGTGCCTGGCGTGTCTCCGGCGCTGGCTCCCTCCTGCAGACCCCCCGCCGCTCCTTCTGTCTAGGGACCTTTGCTTCCCCAGCTGGGGTCCATGCAGGCCTGGTGCGCACACAAGGCTGTGCCGGCAGCGGCAGGGAGTGTCCACCAGCTGTCTCCGGACAATCACAACCTGTGGTCTGCGGACGTGCTAATTAGCGCAGACAGCTTGTGTCTAATTATTTCACTTGACTCGTTCAAGATTCAGAGACCATCTGCTCTGGGAGGGAGGCGGGGAGGGGCAGCTGGCGAGGGGCCCTTGGCCGCTGAGCAGACCCTGAGGCAGCTGGCCCGAAGGAGAGCCCCAGGCCCCTGGGTGGGACGGGGCTGAGAGGCAGAGGAGGCGGCAGACCCGCAGCAGGGCCTGCACGCTATCCAGGCCTGAGCAGTGGGCAGCTTGGTGCATTCCAGAAGTTCCCGAGAACACAGGGCAGAGGCTGGACCGCGGAGTGCTTGCGGGCCCGTCCTACGTCAGGGTCACAGGACTTGCGGCCAGGCGTGGGGAGCAAGGGTGGGGCATATGGGGTACACAGTGGCGCGGGGGCTCCGACAGGATGGGAGGGGCCTGGGCTGGGGGGCTGTCTTGACTGAGGTACGTGGGCTCTCTCCGCTTGAGGCGGGAGGGAACCACGTAGCTCCTCTGGGGGATTCTGCACCCATCAGTCCCCTGAGAAAGTGCGTGGCTTCAGATCTCCACAGTCCATTCTCGGGGCTGAAGGAGGTCAAGGGAGGACGGAGGACTTGGCTTCGAGCTGAAGGACAAGGCTGCCGGGGCCCGATACAGGCCATGTGTGGCAGTGCGGGACCCGCGTGGACAGAGCTGGGCTGAGCAAACTGCGAGACGGAGCCGGGCTCTGGGGCCAAGGGGAAGACTCTGAATTTTGTTGCAAATGAGAAAGGAGGCCACGGAAGGCCTCATGCTGGGTGAGGAGGGGCCGAGACTCGGGCGGCAGGAGGTCAGTCCGAGGCCTGAAGCCGCCTGCTCCTTCACGGACAAACGAAAACCAGGCAGGCCCCCACCGCCCCTCCCTGCGCAGCCGAGCGGGTCCGAAGGGAACGGAAGCCCGCCCTCCAGAGCCCGGCCTCTGCGGCTAAGAGCCAGCAGCGTCTCCGAGCTTTCTGAGGGTTGGGAGGCCTTGCCTCCTTCTGAAGCCAGACGGGTCGTGCGGACAGAGGCTCCAAAAACGCCTCTTACCTCCGAGCCGGTCCTGCGGTGGGGGGAGGTGTATGGCGTCGGACAGAGCAGGTGAGAGCTGAGCCGGACGGACCCCGCCCGCCCCTCTGTCTCCGGCGCCTGAAGTCCAAGCTCGTGAAATACGGAACAGAAGCCCTCTGTGGAGGGCGAGGCTTCGCTGGGGCCGGAGTCGGGGGCCGGGGGCACGCGGGGTCACCAGCACTGAAGCCTGGTGGAGATGGTGGGGCCTGGAGCTCTGAGGTCCGGGCTGGCGAGAGAGCCCGACTCCCCCTCCCCCGCCCCCCGCACGTCTGCCACCCGCCGAAGGCTGAGGACCGCAGTGTACCCCGGGAACCCCAAGGGGAGGACTGCCCCTTCTTCAGCCTCTCGTCACAGCTCAGGCGAGCTCATGAGCATCTGTGTCTCTGGGGGCTCCGTGAGGCCGGCAGCCCCATGGGAACACGGAGCAGAGGGCCCACGGACATAGGGCCACCAAGGGTGGGTCCCGGGATGCTGCCCAGGCTGTGGGGCACCTAACACGTGGCTGGCAGAGGTGAGGACCGATTCTATGTAATGGTAAAGCCTGAAATTTAAATGACTGTGCGTGGCAGGGGGCTACCCAGACCCCGCTCTCGCAAGGCCGCCTCCTCATCATCCCTGAGTTCGAAGACTCCCATTACAATTAGGAACCCCAAGACAGGCGGGTCAGGCCTCTAGTGTCTCCCCCAAATTCATGTCCTCCTGGACCTCAGAATGTGACCCGATTTGGAAATAGGGTCTTTGTGAGTTAAGGTGAAGTCACGTTGGACTAGGATGAACCCTAAGTCCCATGACTGGTGTCCCCATAAGAAGAGGGAACGCAGGGAGACACCCAGAGAAGACGTGTGGCCCGGAGGCAGAGGTTGGAGTGGGAAGAGGGAGAGGCGCAAGCGGACTCCCTGCTGAGTGTGGGGCCAGCCGTGGGGCTCGAAGCCAGGACCCGTGAGTCACGACCTGAGACAAAGTCAGATGCCCAACGGCCTGAGCCAGCCAGGCGGCCCGAGGTTTTTGACCGAAGGAAGGACCCTGCTGAGCAGCGTCTGTGACTGCTTGTGACAAGTTGCATGTGTGCTGCCTGTCCCTCGGGAGAAGTGGGTGCCGGTCATTCCTCCCAAAGGGCAACAAATAGGACCAGTTCTACCAGCCCCCAAGGTTCAGAGCAAGGTCACCTCCTCTGAGAAGACTCCCCTGATTTCTCCATTGTGAGAGCATCTCATCAGCACATGACTTTGTGCAGGCAAGCCCCTGCGCCACCTGCGGCACCTTCATTTTGGTTCTGCTCCCACCCTCAGCCCCCGCGGCCTCGGTGGGGAGCGGCCCGTCTCCCCAGCTCTCTGTCGCCTGCGCCTCACTCAGCACCTTTGTCGGGATTTGCTAAACAAGGAAGGAGGACGCGGCGTGTTTATTCCTGTTCGGACCTCTCTGACGGCCTTCCGCGCAGCATCCGTCACAGGCTGCGGCCCACCGCCCCAGCTGATGGCAGCAGCCTTCTGGGAGCTGGGGGAGCAGTCCCTTGTCCCGTCCCCGACTGCAGGGCCTGGTCTGGCCGGGGCAGGCGCTTACCCTGGCCCCTGGGAGGTCCCCCAGTCACCCACGGAGCCCGAGTTCCTGTCCCCTCCCTCTTGCACATCTCCACCAACACTGGGCCAAGAATATGTCTGACCCCGTTGATCGGGAGCCGCCCAGCGAGCCTCCCCACCAGTCCTCACCCACCACCAGGGCCCATGCCTCCCCTCTGCTGAGCCTTCCAGGCTGGCATCTCTGTGCCCATTTCTCAGAGGGCACTGAGGCTGGGGTTCTGGTGTCCCCCTAATGTGTTCATGACCAGGCTGCTGGCGAGGGTCACCCTGCAGTGTGCTGAGCCACGAGGTTGCATAAATTCTCTCTCGTGTGACGCTTCTGCCCCCGGACCCGCCGCCAACTGCCCCCTACAACTGAGGAATGCCAAGAAGAGCACCTGCTGCCTTCACAGGGTGGGCTGGTGGCGGGGGTGGCACTTCCCATGCTACCCCCTGGCATTTATCTGGAAGGTGCAGATGGGGGCAGCTTTGTCAGGGGTGAGGTCTACACTCGAAGTGTTTGGTGCCCCCATCTCCAAACCTGCCAGGATCACCAGGTGTGGGGAATCAGTCTGGGGAGTGACAGCTTGCCGCAGCTGGGCTCTGGAAACCCACACTCAGCAAGGTCCCGGCTCTGGGCCCCCGGATCAAGGTGAGGTCGCCCAGACCCAGGTGCTAAGTCCTGCAATGCTTCTGGGGAGGGGAAGCAGAAGGGCATCAAGATGAGTGTGGCCAAAGGCTCTGCAAACGAACCCCGAGCAGGGGAGTGAGAAGCACAACTTGTTTGCTCCGAGCTCAGCCAGGGTCTCCTCCCAGTGCTGGGAGGAGTCAAGTACTTTCAAGGGTAAACTGACTCATGCAGTCTTTAGAGCAGACCGGCCTCTGGTCACCACGCAGGCAGGAGGCCGCCACGGGAGGCACAGAGGCAGGAGAGATGACACTCCTCTGGGCAGTGAGAGCGCTCAGAGCCGCCCTCCGGGGGCCTTCACCGGAGCTGCTGCTGACCCTTCTGGGGGTCCCGGAGGCAGGTGACTAGGACAGTGTCATTGACCCAGATGGGAACATGTGGCCCGGTGCCTGGGCACGGCCCTGCACTCGGTGAGTAAACGCCTCTCCGGCCGCCGCCGCAGCAAAGCCTCCTCACCCTGCCTTCTCCTGAGGGTCTGGCCCTGGGTGGGGTGGACACTGGGGTCCACACGGATGGGGTGAGGGAAGGGGGTACAACACAGGTGCCGGTGAAGCTGGGAAGCCCTTGTCCGTGGCACCAGATAAGTCACTTTGGCTCTGACAGTTCCCGGCCCGAGTGGAAAGTGGCGCCCGTCTGTGTGCCCCGTGTCATCAGGGCGGGAACACCAGCGTCGGACGCAGTACGGGTGTTCCAGGCAGGGGTGCGTCCTCACGCTCCCAGACAGTCGCTAACGGCCCCCAAACCCAGGACCCCGCTGTGGTCACCTCCTGAACAGCACAAGGGTCGGACCTCGGCCCCACTCACGCCAGCCGCGCCTGCTGGGAAACCGTGTGCAGGACCTGCTCCTGGATTCGCTCAAAGGGCTGCGCTGAACGCTTAGGAACGGCTTTGTTGAGCTCTTTTCTCCGGGCCAGGAGCTGCAGGAGACAGGCCTCCGGGGGACCCAGCCTGGGCTGGGGTCAGCGTCTCCCACATGGGCTGCAGGGGCCAGGCCACCCTCCCCCGGCCCCCCCAAGGCCCCCCCTCACCTCTCGGTCCAGGCCAGCTGCCACGGTCACAATGTCCCCTGTCTCGCTGTTGATGGTGAACATGTTCTGGGATGGGCTCTGCGGGGTTTGGGTCACGATGCGGTACCGCACCATCCCGTTGGCCGTGGTGCTGTCGTCTGCGTCATTGGCCGTGACGGTCATCACATAGGTGCCTGGGACAGAGAATGCATCTCAGATGGGAGCATCTGCTGTGTCCGCCGTCGCCTCCGCGCACACCCCCGGGCAGACCTTGCCAGCCCATCCGGGTCTCTCGGGGGATGGGGTCACCGCGCACCCTTCCCACAGCCCACATTGTTGGAGGAGGGGCTAGAAAGCAAACCCGCCGCCCCTACTTCCCCAAGGGGAACCTTCCAGAGCCCAAGGTCCAGAGCATCGGGACTGGCCCAGAGAGGAGGGAAGAGCGCCGCCGGCCGCGGGATCAGCTTTTCCAACTGCGAACGCGGCGCCTTCTCCCCGAGCCACACGGCTCAAGACCCGGCTGTCAGGGTTTGCCGGGGCTCCGCGGAGCGCACGTGGGGTGTGGTGCGGCAGGGACGCGGAGGCTCCTGGAGAAGGAGCAGGGTCGGGCATGGGGCGGCTCTCCGGAAGGCGGGAGTACGTGCTTGAGGGACGCGCAGGAAAGGAGCTGACAGGGGTCCCTGCAGGGGAGGCTGTGCGCAATGCAGGGGTGGGTAGCCTACGTGCAGGGGTGCCTGTGGGACACGTGGCTGTCTGCGCCCCAGAGCCGCCCCACAGCTCAGTGTCTGTTTCCCCGACCATGCGCAGGGCTGGGCTCTGGGGTGGCACTAGCACTAGGACGGCCCCACCCTCTGCGGGCGGCACCTGCAGGTCCCGTGGTGTCCCTTCCCTGCCTTGCGAGGCCCTGGTTGGGTCAGCACATCCTCCCCCTAGCCACAGTGATCAGTTTAGCTACAGGCACCTTATCCATCACAGTCAGCGATAACCACGTTTGCTGGGATTTCTGGGACTCCAACATGCTGTGCCTGCCATTGGGTCTGCCAGGGTCAGTGAGTAAGGCTGGGGACAATGGTCACTTTCTGGCCACAAATGAAAGGGCTGAAGGACAGGGCCATCTCAGACCCTCAAGAGGGACTCTGGTGACAGCTTCTCCCTAGGAAGCCCCTGGATCAAGCTGCACCTGAAGCTATTACCTAAAGATTTTTAAATAAGCAGACTCTTTTTTTTTTTTTTTTTTTAAAGAACAATTTTAGGCCAATGGCAAAATTAGGGGGAAGGTACCCTATAGACTTTTTGTATAATCGAGCCCATGACCTCCCTTTGCACCTTATGCCGTTTTAGTTTGAGTTTTTGTCACTTGCAACCCAGTGTTCTGACTCTGCCTTGATCCACTGGAGTCTTGGGCCTGGAGGTCCTTGTGCTGAGCAAGTGCTTTTAGCTCAGTTCCCAGCTCCAGAGCAACGTGCTTTCCGGGGCCCTGCAGGGGCATGGGGAGTGTGGACACCTGCCCTGATGCAATCCTTTCTTGGGAGCTGCTGTCTGAAGCTTGGGCTGAACTGGGCTTCGGGTTTCAACTGTACAGCTCGGGGGAGGGGCTGTACGCATCCAGAAACCCCATTTCAGCTGGACCTCAACTTCCTCATGAGCTCCTTGATGAGGTCCCTGCTCCCACAGTCCCTGACTGGCAACCCGGGGAATCAGTTTCAGGGTGGGGGAGTATTCCCAAAGCTTTAGAATCTCAGGCTCAGCATCAAATTTGGGGCCTTCGAAGAGCAAGTTCTGGAGGCAGAGTGTGTGCAGGCTGGATGTGGCCGAGGCTCTTGGTCTCCAGAGCCCGCCCCGTCAGCCTGCGTCCCTCCAGATACCCTTGGGTCCTGGGTGTGCAGGACTCGGGTCTGAATGTCCAGCAGCAAGACTGGTCGTTCAGTTTTGGGCTCGTCCCAACATCGCCTTACGTGCAGGCATCCAGCTTGTTTGCTGCCTTCAGGAGTCTGCTTTTCAAAAAACCAAACGAGAGACTTCCAGAAATTCTTTTCTGATTGCAGAAATGAAACACACCCGTGGAGACTGGCGTGTTGTCACGGGAAACTATCAGCAGGTACAACGGCGGAAAAGCCGGCGGGGACCCCCCCGCCCGACGCACCAGCCGTGGCCGCTCGGCTCAGGATCCCGCCGCGGAGCCCGATTCTCAAAACTTTACCGCGGACACACGTCTGGCTCCTTCTCTTTGAAACAACAACAACTTTATTACTGATCCAAGAAAGGAAAGTCAGGCATTTTCACGTTCCAGAAAGGCAAACACTCTAAAAATAACAACGCTGGAGACCGGCAGGGAAATACGGGAAGGGGCACCCCCACCCCCCACAGTGTCCAAGCAGCTCACGGCCTCTGCTTCGGGGTGGTTCGCCGTCTAGACCCAAATGCCTTGAACGCGTGTCCACCTGACAAATCCGCCTCTAGGAATTCATCCTGTGGGAGAATCACCGACGTGCGACAGAGGATTGGTCTGTGCCCCCAGCCACCGTGCTGGCTCGGATCCTGAGAGCAAAGCCCCAAATCCTCCACAGATATTTATTAAATATCTACCGCGGGCCAAGCACCATGTTCAGCATCGCACGTCTGCGTGCAAAGCAGATGAACAAAGTCCCTGGTGCGCGGGTGGGTGTGACTGTTAAATCCCGGCATGTGGGCCCCCCCTCCCCGGGATGGAACATTCTGTATCTTGATTTCGTCAACCCCAACATCCTGGCTGGGATATTGTGCTGTGGTTCTGCCAAGACGTGACTGAGAGACGGAACACACACCTCCCGGCAGCCAACCCGGGCGCAGACAGAGCTCTATCCCACCGCCCGCGGGAACCAGCCCGGGGGCCGCCCACCGCCTGCGGGAACCAGTGGGGGAGGTAGCAGCTCCCTGCAGGTCAGGCCTGGAGGAAGTCAGACCCTCCATCTCTAGTAACAATCCAGGAAGCCAAACAGTCATCCTACAACCATTGGCCCAGAACTGTGGGGACTTGATCAGTAGCTGAGAGCTTCCCCAGTTTTTATCCCGGCTTTGACTCAGGACCGGCCAGAGAAGTGGGCCTCCAGCCCGTGACTTGGGATGCCCACCTGCCACTGGGCCAAGCCCGCAGCCCGCTCCGTGCATAGCCTAGCAGCCCCTTTCCCACTCGATGCTCTTACCCGGCTCTGGAGAAGCAGAGCTCCTGGGGTGGGCTTTGCTCTCGTCCGCGTCACTGTCAGGGGACCGCAGGCTGTGGGGGCTCTGCTTCGGCGGCACTTGGCGTACGCGCCTCTAGCGATCTCCAGTACGAACCTCACGTGGAAACCCCCTGACCTGGGAGGCCCCCGTCCGGTGGTGTGGACAAGCCACGGGCACGATCGGTAAGTAGACGATATTAACCACAGGACAGCGGGTGTTGCTTAAATAAATTATGATGCTATCATAACCTCGCGGTCACGGACTAGCGTGAAGCCATCAAAATGTTGTGAACGGTATTTGAAATGTTCATGACAGATGTGCGACTCGCTGGAAGAGAACGGGGCCTCTAGACGGTTCCGCGTGACCCCAGCCTCTAGAGCAACAATGCGCTTATGCAAAGGAGGGGAGGCCAGAGGGCGTGTGGCGGGCGGGCCCTCGCGGGCGCTGTGGTGTCCCTGTGGGATTCTCTCTGTATCCTCCATGGGTCCTTCAGAGGCTCTCACTTGATTATCAGAAAGTAAAAAAAAAAAAAAAAAAAAAAAGGAAACTAAGAAAAAAGGCAACTGAGAAACAGAAGACGTGGTTTTCTGTTTAGAGCCTACATCACGACTCGGTTTCTCCCAAGAAGGAGCGATTCTGAAAGGCCGGCTGTGCCACCATTCCGTGGTCAAGGGGCCAACGCGTGTCACTGGGGCTCCCTGCCGTGCGTGGGAAAGGGACCAGGTCTGTGGAACAGCAGAGACGAAATAAGAGCTTTCAGGGTCCCAGGGCAGAGCTGGGGCCAGCGGAGAGGGGAAGATGCAGGAGGAATTTCTTGCTGAGAGCCTGGAGGGCCTTCGGGGAGGGGCGGCCTCCCTTCCTGTCTGCACGTGGTCAGACCTCACTTGTGTGTGCTGACCTGGGGCCAGGTTCTAACCTGGGTTGCACCCTGCCCCTGAGCTGTGGGTTCCTTTGCCGCTGTCTGCCCCAACACACGACGGTTTCCTGTTCAGACTCCTGTTCCGGCTTTGGTCACGGTGTTCTTTTCCCCGAGGCCCGGCGGTCCTCACAGCCTGCGGTAGTCTCTGTGGCCTCCTCTGCACCCTTCCGTGCTGGGGTTTGGGGGGATGAACCCCATGCCCAGCCCTAGAACTAGGGCCCTGACCGGCAGTGGCTGATGGCCATGACCTTGTAACCCTCCTAAAGGCTTGGGCAGGGCGGGTGGTCTTCCCTTGGGCACAGGGCAGGTGCGAGAGGGCTGGGAAAGTGTGCCGGGCCAAGGGCACAGCTCGAAGCAAGAGAACTTTATCATCTCTCAGTTCTGGAGACCAGAAGTCTAAAGTCAAGGTGTCAGCCTCAGTTGGTCCTAACCTCTCCTTCTTAAAAGTGTCACAGTCCTAGTGGCTCAGAGCTCGTCCTAACTAATTATGTCTGCAAAGGTCCTGTTTCTCAGTATGGCCACATTCCGAGGTTCTCGGGGGACCCAAATCTGGGGGGACACCATTGTATCCGATACCGGGATTAAGCTGGGGCTGAGGTGGGGGCGGCTGACCCCTGGCTAACAAGGCACGAGTCGAGAGACCTTTGCAACCAGGTGCCTTTCTCTGGCCTTGGATGACTTCTGAGGCCAAGCTGGGCACAGGGCGGGCCTGGGAGGGCTCCGTCCGGATCAGACCCCGCCGCCGCATCATCACTGAGCTTCCTACAGCCTGAGAGTCCTCTTCTGGAAGGTAGGATTCCCTTGTGGAGTCCTGGGGGGAACAGAGGAACTGCCTATGACCTGGTGCCTAGGACGTGAGCCGGGCCTGTCCCCGAGTGGCTGGACGGTGTGGCCCTGGCCTGCAGGGTGGGCTCCCGGCCCTCCTACCTCCGGCCAGCCGGGTCGCGCCCACACACAGCCTTGAGCCCCAGCAGCCCCCGTTACACGGTGTGTCCCACGCTGCATCGGTGCGAGCCATCTGGCTGCGGTCCCGGGTGTGCCGGCACAGAGGAGACGCTCGCACCGGCTGCTCACGTCTGCAGGCGCCGGCACGTGAAGGTGCATCCCCACTCCCCGGGCCTGGAGCGAAGCATCCTTCCAGGACTTTCTCTGGGCACTGCCTCCGGCCTCTCTTGCCAGCAGCGAGCTTTCCATTTTTCTTGGCAAATGAAACAGAAGATGGGATCGTGTTTGCGTCTAAGTGGGATGCTGCCCGCCGTCCGAGGTACGGCGCGTCTCTTGCCGGCTGCACCAGCAGGATCGGGGGAGAGAGCGGAGGGTCGGCTCTCCGCGGAATTCAAGTTCGAGCGCTGCCGTCCGCCTTAAAGGATTAATTTCACAAGCCTTAAACTGCAGTTTAATTTGAAAACTAATTCAGCCCCATAATTGGCTTTCTGCTCAAATCACTGAGGCTAAAGATTTAAATTCTTAATATTCAGATGACTTTCAAGTATCTGGCGCCATCTGAGCACTAGTCCGTGGCATTCGTCTCGGGAAGACCTCCGCCGGCACCGAAATAAAATAAATAAATGGGCCACTGATGGAATAATCTATTTGAGCAAAAACTCTGCATTATCTCGATGAAGGTTTCTCTCACTTCATTTTCAGCATATAGATTTCTCTGCTATTTTATATTTTAAGGTGACATTAGTTTCAAAATTTATAATATAGGCCCTCACACAGTTACAAAGGGTTAGGGAAATCAGGAATTCCAATTAAAGCCTTTTTTAGTTAAAAGACAATCACAGTGGAATATTACCCTTTCCTTGCGAGGTTCAAGAAGCCCGCCTGGGAGGGCTGATGGCCGAGCAGCTCCGAGCTCCAGGCCTGTCCTGAGCACCGGGTAGCCTCCAGAGGGTCAGGGGAGGGTTGGGGGTCCATGGAGTCCCGCCCTCGTCTGGGTGACAAGAGCTCACAGGATCTCTGCCCAGTGCTGCAAGCTGACCAACAAACCAAGGAACTAACTCAATGAGTAATGGGGGATGGATGAGGAGCAGCAGGGCAGACACCTGAAGGGGTGACATGTGAGCTGAGGGGGCATCCATGGGCCTGGACATCCAGGCTGAGGGCAGAGCATGTGCAAAGGCCCTGAGGTAGGAAAATGCTTTCCTTTCCCAAAGGCCTGGGATGTTTGCTTCTCTGCCTTTGCCGGGGTGTGCCTCTGTATCCCTTGTTGGCACATAGGTAGCATATAGATTTCTGGGTTCCTCAACCAGACGATGGACACCTTGAGGGTGGGGTTTATACAGAGAAAGGCCCTCTCACATACAACGTGCTCTTCTGTGGGAACACGGCCCGTGCTACGTTCTGGCCTTCTCCTCTTCCCGTCTCCTTCCTTCTGCCTGATAGCGGATGCGGTAATTGGAGGTGCAGCAGCCACCTTGTGACCACGAGGTGAGAAACCAGAGGAGGAGGCCTGGACAGCTTCAAGCTCTTCCCCAAATCCCTCCTGGTACTGTGGGTTTTCTGTGACTTGTGGCTAAATGCCTTCCTGACACAGACCGGAGAGAGGAAGCAGTTTGTACCACGCTTAGCACTGTGGCTTCCAACCAGACTGCCTGGGTTTAAACCTGGCCTCCTTTCTATGCCTTTGTTCCCTTATCTTCAAAGCGGGAGAAGAAAAGTGCTTAGGCCGTAGGGAGTCGTTCACGGGAACGTACATCCGAGGTGAGACGGCACAGAAGCACGCACGTACACGGCCGTGTGGGCACACGCAGGTCAGCTGGCTGACGGGCGAGTGAGGTCCATGCTTCGCATCCTGTCACTGTCCTGACGTGGTTGTGCAGGACGGTTCCCGCCGGCGGAAGCAGGTGTCTCTACTATTCCTTACAGCCCCGTACGGTGCCCACCGGCTGTTTGCTCCTACCTGGTGTCCAGGCCCCTTTGCCGGAGCAGTGATCCGGTTTTCCCTGGGGGAGCCACGCCAGCCACAGGCTCAGACCCTGTGATCGGAGGGGTCTAGAACTGGACTCTGTGCCTGAAGGAGGCTCGCAGTCCATGCCCTGGTCGTGGGGACCAGCCAGGCCGGATCCTGGGGATCTCCCAGCGCCCCTGCTGGTCTCCAGCAAGAAGCGGTCCCTCTCCCAGGGCTGTCCGCAGCACACGGTCGCGTCTACAGCTGCTGAGGCATCTTGTCCACAGCTTCCTCGAGACTGAGCCGGCAGCAGAGGGGAGAGTCGGACCGAGGTAAGCAAGGCCCTGGCCCGTCCCACTCCAGCCCCAGCACCCGAGGCTGCTGCCCGTCTCTGGACTTGGCTGTTCCGTGAGCCAATGTGTTGCCTTTCCCAGGGGGGTTTTGAGGTGGGTTTTGGAGAACCTGGAGATCGAACAGCTGAGATCAGAGTAGTGGACACTCTTGGCTCCAAACCTCAATGACCATGGCTGTACTAAACAGGACGGGTCACCCTACGGCTCTCATGCCCTCAGAGCCGGTCTCCTCCAGCAGCGACAGAGAGGATTTCATACCACAGAGAGACACCGGGGCTGGGAAAAGAGGGTGGGCGGGATGTGGGCTCTGCCAGGGACCCCGGCCCTGAGTCACTGCGCTGCTGCCCCAAATGAACCACCCTAATCTTAGAAGTTTTTTCTGGGTGAGTCAATATTGAATACATCTTTCTGTTTGTTTTCCCTTAGAATGTGCACCTGAAACCCTTCCTCAGCCCGTCATGCCAGAGAATAATGACTAATTTCTGGTCAGAGGTTTTCCTTACCCCGCAAAGGCACCGTGTGAAACCTTCTATTACGGTGATGCCCTGCCGGAGGGGAAGGCCTGGCGGAGACTGGTTCTGAGCCCCGGAGGCCCCGCCTCGGGAGGCCCCGACGTGCTTTGTTTGGGGCCACCTTGCCTTGGCCAGGCTTTCAAGGGAGCAGCACGGTGTCGCTCCGTCCCTGGCGCTATACCAAGCCGCGGCGTCCCCGTTCTGTGTCCCCGTTCTGCGCTGAGGACTGTCCCAGGATTAGAGACAGAAGCCGGGTCCCTTGAAAGTCTGCACCTCATGCAAACAGTCTATGAAAGGCACAGCAGGAACGGGAGAAGAGGACCTGTCCCGGGAGCCACACGGCCTTGCAGGCTTGCCGGCGTGCTCCGTGCATCCCGGTGGCTCTGTGGAGCTGGGACGGTGGTGGAGGTGGGGTGGGGTGGGGGCGCTGCTCCAATCTGCAGGCTTAAAGGCTTATCAGGATTTTGAGGAGACACGGCAATTTGCTGCTTTTGTTTTCCTAATGAGTAAAGCCGGTTACACATTTGGGAAGACTTTCTCTATTGATTTGTTTTAGAATAAGACGTGGGAGATTTGATTTGTTGTATCTGGGCACCTTCACAGAGTGTGCTGGGTCGTGGGGACAGAGGCCTGCCGTATCCGCGTTAACAAGAAAGCCCCCCATTGCCCGACCCCCACGCCCCCACCCCGGCTGCCTAGGGACCGGCCGCGTGGAGTTAATTTGCCCGCCGGCCGCCTGTCCCTGCTCCTCAGGGACCTTGGGGAGGAGCTGCCCGAGGTGCAGGCCAAAATAATGTCACCTCCCATTCCCTTCAGTGACACCAGGCTGGCTGGCATCTCGTGGTTCCGAGACAATCAATCGAAAACACAATTCACCTTGTTGAGAAGGCTGCCCCGGGGACGGAGCTGTGACAACCTGCTCCGGGCGGAGCGGTGACGAGAAACGCTTGCCTGGACGCGCCACCGTGGCCGTGGCCGGCCCCTCCGAGCACAGTACTGCCCCTGGGGACGCGGGAAGCCGGCTGGGCTCCAGGCTCCGGGTGCTGGAGCGTCCGTGTGCCCAGAGCCACCGGCCTTCCCAGGGGCCCGGGAGCCCTGCGGGGACGGGGTTCTCGCAGGCCGCCCCGGCGGGGTCGCCACTGAAGTGCGGAGGACCTGAAGGTCACGCGGTGGTGGCCGTTGCTCTGACCTGCCTGTGCCACCCGCATCCCGCTTCCCAGTGGCTCTTCCTGGAGGCCCGGAGGGTGCTCAGCTCGGCTCCACCTGCCCAGCCCCGGCATGGACGCTGCCCATGCCCGCAGGAGACAGCCGTGCCAGGCTGTGCTGCTCGAACTGGGGCAGAAACCCGTCCACACCCACGTCCCACCTATGACACCGAGTCCTGGGGCGGGGGGCTGAGTGCGTCTAGATTTCTGCCACGTTCCCAGGGGCTGCCGTTGCGCCCCAGGCCTGGGCTAGCCTCAGCTGGGGTGCTGCCGCCCCCACCTCCTGGGACCTGAGGCCTGTCTTTGCTAAGGGGGACGGGGAGGGGGCCCACTTCTGGCAGAAGGTTTAGTGGGGGCCGTGGCACACGAGCACATGGCCAACGTCACTTATGGCAAACTGAAGTCTGGGGGAGGACCGGCCCTGGGTCAGCTCTGAGGGGAACTGAGGCCTGCGGGTACGCAGGCTCACCTCTTGGGGCTGCGGGGGTCTGGCCTCCTCGTGGGCTTCCTACGAGGCTTGGAATAAAATGGAAGTGTGGGCCGGTGACTTTGGATGTTGGGTCTTCTCTCTGACCCCGTCTCCGGCCCCAGGACCTCTGCCCCTGCCTTTCCCTTCCCCACGCCCCCCTCCAACCACGCCCCCAAACTTTCTCTCCAAGCCTTGTCATACCCAAGCTCTTGGCCTACAGGTCACCTCCACAGAGGGGCCCTCCCTGATCTACAGGCGCCTCCATGACTCTCAGTGCCCCGGGGACCCTTCTGAGCCTCACGGTCCGTGACGAGGCTTTACGTAGTTGCTTTTGCTGACTTCTGTCTGTGTCCCCTCTGCGCCGCGGGGCCCGTGACACAGGGCCCTGCTCCCGGGTGGGGAGCGCGGCCTGCGGCGAGCGTGAGGCAGTAACCCAATGAACGGGCGCCGCCGTGGGTGGGGGAGGCTCCTGGGGCCGTCTCGGCTCCCCGAGCAGGGGCCCCCTTGACGACTGGCTGCTCCCCCCGCCGCTCGCCGCTCCTCGGGGGCCGGGGGCTCACCTGGCTTGGAGCCCTCGTCCACGGAGCCGTTGTAGACCTGGTTGATGAACTCGGGGCGGTTGTCGTTCATGTCGATGACGTAGATGTACAGGTCGATGGGGTTCTCCACCTTGTTGCCGTTCATGTCCACCGCATGGGCTCTGAGCTGGAAGGCGGCACAGACACGGTCAGCCTGGGGACGGCCCGGGACAGGCGCCCGCCGGCCCACAGCTCTGGGCTGGTGCTGACGGGAGGGCCTGGGCCCCTCAGGGGACTGTCTTGGCAGGGGCCGGGCCTGGGACGCGCCACGACACTCTTCTGAGCCTCGGGGCTCCCTCTGAGGAAATGCGAAGGGCTGTGAGAGGACCCTCGATGTGTGGATTTTTTTTTTTTTGGTACAGATTTATTTATCCATTTGGGAGCGAGAGAAAGCAAGCAGGGCAGGAGCAGGGGGGAGGGAGAGGGACGCGCAGACCCTTCACAGGGCGCAGAGCCCGACGCGGGGCTCGAACCCGGGACCCTGAGGTCACGACCTGAATTGAAACCAGGAGTCGGGCGCTTCACCGGCCGAGCCACCCAGGCACCGATTGTTTGGATTTTTCGTTCATTCACTCATTCGCCATTCATTCATTCATTCACTCGCTCAAGCGGTGTCTTCAAGCATGTGTGTGTACCAGCCACCCGCTGGCCCCTGCTCGTGGCCCAGACCCGACCCAGCCCTGGGGCTTCTCGTGGAGCAGGGAGAGGGACCCCAAGAAGGAAGCGATGGTGCAGGGGGTTGGGTGAACGGGCAGTGACCGGCTGGGGCTGGGAGGAGGCCAGGCAGGCCTCGCAGAGGAGGTGACTTCGAGCTGTGGCCTGACGAACGGGCAGGGAGGAGGACAGGCGTGAGGTCACACGGGGGACACAGAGTGGCTGAGGCGTGGGGGCAGCAGCGGGGGCTGGGGAGGGTCCTGTGTCTCGACCTGGGATGTGGGGGAGAACCAAGGGCTGGGAAGGGGCGCGGTCTGCTGAGGGCTGCCCGCGCCGGAGGCGTGACTGTCCCCCGCCTCTCCCTGACGCCTCCTTCAGCTGCCCACATCGACCTCCAGGTCTGCGCCACAAGACGGCGCCACGCCAAGGGTGCAAGTGGAACGTGCGCTTGAGGCCTGGAGTGAGAAGCGTCTCCGGGCTGGGGCCCTGCACGATCCTCTGATCCTCGTGTCACGGCCGCCCTGCCCGCCTCTGGGAAGGGGGAGGAGGAGGCCGCATCCCACACCTGCCCCGGGAGGCTCTGGCCAATGGTGTCCGCACCAGCCTGGCCCCAAGTGCAAGTTTACCCTTTACGTGGGGTGTTTGAGGAGAAGCTGGAGGCCGGCTTCCTCTGAGAGCCCAGAGGCCTGCGTTGTGGCAAGGACACAGATGAGCCCAGTTCCCGGGGGGCCTCAGCCCGTGTGCCAGAGGTGACCGCACACTTGGTGCCTCGGCTCCAAGCACAGAGCGGAAGGGCCGTGACGCGCTGTTTTGGCCCCTGCCCTGCCCCCATCTTCCAGGGGCGGCCAGCGCACCCTTCATCCTGTCCAATGCAGCCCAGCGGCAGCCCGAAGGTCAAGAAGCCGCTGAAGAAAGGTCCTTGTGAACTACGGTTAGAGGCGGTGTCTTCTCACCAAGCGACGCTGCTGGCATCGGCACAGTCCGTGGCGGGCAGCGGCGGCCCGGTGGGGAGGGCCGGGGCTCCTCCCGTCGCACCCCTCCCCCTCCCCCCAACTTCTCATGACATCCGTGGCTTCTGCGGGAAGTCTCTGAGCTCCCCACCGTCACCCACCTCTCAGGCTGGGCACATGCTGTGGGCTTGGTGGGGGGAGGTCCGGCCTTGCTGCGGAGACAGGATGGCACCTGGGGAGTCATGGGCGCCTTCTGGGACTGGCAAACCTGCGCCTCCCTGCAAAGGGAAGTTCCTACCCCGGCGATGCTCTGAGCAGACATCTGTCCCCTCTTGCCACGGGAGCAAGGCAGGGCAACTCCAGCGCAGGGGCTTGGTGTCGCGTCCCCATGGGGACAGGAGCGGGGTGGGACTGGAGCCACCTGCCGCCTCTTCGAGGCTCACGCTGCTTGGTGTCCTAACTGCGGGCCACCAGCTTCCTCCTGGGGCCGCGGAGCACTCCGCGTGGGCCCTGGAAGCACCTTTGCTGGGTGCCGGGGCCTCCTGCCGTGGCCAGCACCGGCCGCACACCCGCTCAGGGCAGGGCAAGGCCCCGGCGCCCGCGTCGGGTAACTGCCTGAGCTTCTGGGAGCACCCGCGAGGCTGTACCGTCCCGATCTCTGCTCTACGGATGGGCCAAGGGAGGCGCAGGAGGAGTTGGAAATTTGCCCAAGACGAGAGCCGTGGCAGGACTCCGTAGCAGGTCTTACTTATGGAATCCTCAAAGAACCTCCTAGAGATCATTCTGCAAAGCAAAGGTGACCCCTCTCTGTTTCGTGCATTTGAACGCTGATGTGCTGCTGGTTGTCTCAGAGCGACCCGTGTCCCTAGCCCATCTGCTCCCTCTCAGGTGGGGACAGAGTCAAAGTTGCCTGAGGACGTAGGGGCGTGGAGCCCCAGACGTGGACGCAATGGGGGGTCGCCCTGTGATTGGGCTCTGTTTCCAATGCAGGGGGAGCGTCCGGGCGGGACACGGTGGCCTGGCTGGCGGCCTCCCGGGAGTCGTGGGCTGGGAGGGAGTGAGGATTCAGAGCCGCTGGAGGAAGTGGAGGGGCCGCGTGCCGGGGAACGCTGGGGTTAGAGGGGGTGAGAGGGTCCGGGCCGGCGGCCAGCGAGGAAGGGGATCTGGATGGGCAGGAGGCAGACGCCTGCAGGTAGGTCACCTTGGTTTCATATGAGCCTGGACCGGGACACACGAGCCTGGACCGGGCGCTACACTAAGCCGCTGGTTTGTGCTCGCGTGGTAGCAGCAGAGAGGGCTAACGCCCCGGCAGGCTGGCCCAGCTGCCCCCGAAGGCCCTGGTGGGTGTCCTGTGAGGGCTCTTGCCTGGGTCCAGACAGCCCGGAGCAGCTTCCCAGCCCTGGGGAAGACGGGGCAGTTCTCGGCGTCTTCTCCGCGGCGGGACAGAGAACGGAAGGATGGAGCATGAGCTTTCACTCCAGAGCGGGGCAAATGGATTCAGCCGCGTGGTCTCCCTGCAGCCGGTCACCCCACGGGGTCTCGGGGTGATGCTGCTGGAGGCGGCCCTGGGAGACATGCCTCGCGTCTGAGAGGGGTCTGAGGGTTAAGGTGGGCAGTCCCCGGAGCACGTTTCCCGGTTCACAGAGCCGGCGGGGACACTTAACTCCTGGCGGCGTGGTGGGTTCCCATCTCCCAAGATGGAGCCCCAGGAGGCGATGGGCGACGGAACGGAAGGTGCGCCCGCTGTCCGGAGGCCAGCGGGTCACCTGGAGGCCCGGACACGGAGCCGAGCATGCAGGGACGGGTGGACGTTCCCCCCACCTCCTTCCCCACCACCTGCGGCCAAGTTCTCTGCCTCCTCTCGGGCCGGCTGGAGTGAGGAGGGGCCGTGGTCCGCGGGCGTCCGGAGAGGACCAGGGCTCGGCCCCAGGCCCGGCACGCCACCCCAGATCCCAGGGGACGGCCAGCCCGTGACCCCCGCTTTCCTGGGCGGGGTGTCCCCGAGCCCTCTAGCTGCGGATGCCACATGTCTCCAGGCAGAGCCTGGTCCTGAGCGAGGCCTTGAAGTCACATGGGGCAAGAAGGACCAACAGAAACCGGGTGTGTGTGACAGTACGCGGGGCCCATGTTCCTTGGCAGGACGCCAGCTGCTGCCTCGGCGCCTGGTGGGTCGACCAGCCCGCCCATGAGCAAAGGGGGCTGGCAGGCGACACTCACTCCCCGGAGACGACATCGGTGTTCAGACGCCCCCTTGCGCCCCTGTCGCCCGGGCTGAGCTGTCTCGGCTGGACGGTGGAGCCGGACCCTTGCCAGGGAGCCGGGACTTCCAGTGCCGACTTTGGTGTGAAATGTTGCCGGGAAACAGTTAACCAGAAACACCGAAAGCGGGTCTCCTTTGGAGCTCAAGGTTTTCCAAGGAATTAAAATACAGTGAAAGGGAGAGCCTTCCCGCTGGGCGTGGGAGGGGTGGCTCGGCAGTCGGCGGGCGGGGGGCTGCGTCCGCTTCGAAGCGGGTTTGGTGCACAGCCCGCCAGCGCTGCCCATCCTCGAAGAGGGCCACCGCTTGCAGGCCAGGCACGCGGGGCCGGGGTACGGCCTGGGACCACGCAGCCTGCAGGCCCAAAGCTCGGGAGGGGCCGTGTGTGGTCAGATGCTCTGCTGTCACCGCCTTGAAATCCTCAGTCCAGATGGGGGCGGCCCGCTTCATCCGGCACCGGGCCCTGGACTCTGCAGCTGTCCTGACATCAGGAGCTGAGCGGTCTCGCCCCGGGGTGGCCCGAAGGCTCACCACCAGGCTCACCAGGCATGCAGAGCTGCAGGTATGGGAGGGCAGCCCGGCCCAGGGGTAACGATGAAGACTTTCATTCAGTCCAGAAGGTCCCTAAGAGCCAGCCGGAGAAGACACCCGTACTGGGGACAGCAGGGGTCGCTGGAGCCCCAAGGAAGGCAGGAGAGGAGCCCCACCAAGAGCTCCCCACTCCCCAAACCGCGGAAGCAATGGTGTGACATTCCAGCGGACACCAGAGCCGCCTGGGGACCTCCGGAGGGGCAGGGGCACCTCAAACGCAGGAGGAGGGGCTTCTCCAAGCGACTGTGATAATTACAGATGGATCTGTCTAATCTTGAATGAGGTGAACCCGAGCATCAGCAAGTGGCCTCTCTGTGGGGCCGTCTGGAGACAAAGCCCCCCATGTTGGAGGAGGCTCTCCAGGTCATCGGCTGATCAGGGACACGGACTGCAGCACGGAGGGACCCGGACCAGGTGGGCGATGCCGCAGCCCCTCTCCCTTCCCTGCTCCTTCGCTGGCAACATTCACTCCTCCCCAGTCACTGGCTGAGCATCCCTGTACACCCTGGGGCAGAAATGCCTGGAACAAGGCATTCTAGAAGGGGCAGGTGCCTCTGGGAAGGTAGACAAATGTGTGTGGGGGGAGGGCAGGGAGGAGGGGTCGTGCATCCCCAGGGTCTGGGGACACTGGGACACTGGTAAGTGTCTGGTGTGGGAACGACCAGGCCTTATTTCACCAGTGCCTCAGAGAAGGCCCCCGAGAGCGCCTTCCGGGGGGGAGGCACCCCTGAAATCGCCTGTCTGGAAGCCGGCGGCAAAGTGTGCCTGAATGCCAGCGGCTGCCTGCTTCTGGGGTCTCTATGCGTGTTTTCCTCTACATTCCCTAGCCCCGTAAACACAACCATCAGTCTGCCTCAGAAAGGATACGACGATTTCCGTTAGATACTCAGGCTCCACGACAAGCTCGTTTTCCAACCAGAGGATGAGACAACCTATTTCCCTTACATCTCCTTCTCCCTGACCCTGGCCCCCACTGTCCGAGAGGCAGTCAGGAGGGCAGCCACAGGCCCATCGCCAAGGGCATCTCTGGGGCAGGACGCAGAGGTGGGTCAGTACCCACACCCCCTCTTCTCTCAGCCTGTGGTCTGGCTGCTGAAGAGTTGGGGGACCCAGTCTTTCTTAGGGGCTTCAGGTCAAGGAGATTTGATGCCTCTTAACCCCAGTACAATGTACGCTCTCCCAGAGTGAGGCCGTGTCTTCTCATGCTATCATTGCAGGCCTACTGCCAACCACGGGGCCTGACACAGGCTAGACCCTTGAGAAATGTTCCCCGGATGGGGGGATGGTTGGGTGGATGCGTGGGTGGGCGGGTGGATGGACAGATGCTTGGGAGGGATGGAGGGATGGACAGATGGACAGATGGACAGAGGAATGGATGGAGGGACGGATGGTTGGAGAAATGAATGGTGGAGGGATGGATGGAGGGACGGACAGAAGGTCGGATGGATGGACGGATGGGTCAGTGGATGGGTGGATGAGTAGATGGATGGCTGTGAAGATGGATGAAAGAGTGGTTGGATGAAGGAAGGACTCAATGGAAGAAGGGATGGACGGATGGATGGACCAGTAGATGGAGGATGGATGGACGGATGGACCGGTAGATGGAGGATGGACGGAGGGACCGGTAGATGGGGGATGGATGGACGGATGGACCGGTAGATGGGGAATGGATGGACGGATGGACTGGTAGATGGGGGATGGATGGACGGATGGACCGGTAGATGGGGGATGGACGGACGGATGGACCGGTAGATGGGGGATGGACGGACGGATGGACCGGTAGATGGATGATGGATGGACGGATGGACCGGTAGATGGGGGATGGACGGACGGATGGACCGGTAGATGGGGGATGGATGGACGGATGGACCGGTAGATGGGGGATGGATGGACGGAAGGACCGGTAGATGGGGGATGGATGGACGGATGGACCGGTAGATGGGGGATGGACGGACGGATGGACCGGTAGATGGGGGATGGATGGACAGATGGACCGGTAGATGGGGGATGGACGGACGGATGGACCGGTAGATGGGGGATGGATGGACGGAAGGACTGGTAGATGGAGGATGGATGGACGGATGGACCGGTAGATGGGGGATGGATGGACGGATGGACTGGTAGATGGAGGATGGACAGACGGACAGATGGATCATGTGTAGATGGGCAGAAGAATGGGCGGATGGAAGCAGGAATGGGTAGAGGATGGATGGTTGGGCGCGAGGTGACGTGGGATACGTAAGAGGCCGAGACTGAAACTATGAGCCGAGTTCTCCTTCCAAAGGTAGAAACCCAAGGCCCAAGGTACTCACGTGGTAGGAGGCGCGCTCCTCCCGGTCCATGGGCCGAGTGACATACATCCGTCCGGACATGGAGTCGATGCTGAAGACCTCCATGGGGGGCTGGTCGGCGCCCACGCCCGTGATGCTGTACCGGATGGGGATGTCGTTGTCTTTGTCCGACCGGATCTGGCAGGGGGAGCAGGAGGAGAGGCGTGTCAGCCTGCCGTGGGGAGCAGGGCTATGCTCCCGAAACCTACACTCACCCGGCCCCGAATTTCCTTGCACCTGACTATCTCGCGGTACTTCGGGACCTAACACTTTATCCACATTGGGAACCGGAAGGTCAGTCTGAGATCAGGGCATCGTAACTGCACGTCCCGTGGCCCAACAGGTAACGGGGAAAGGTAAGACACAATATTCCAAGGTAAAGTCTCTGCAGGGAGCGTGGGTCACGGGGTAGAGACCTCCACCACCGCTGAGGAAGCCTGGAAGCAATGGTGGAAAATGGCCACCACTGTGACGCAAACGCTCCTTCCGTCCGCCACCAGACTGGACGGCGGACAACGGAGCAGTCATCGTAGAATCCAGAGGTAAGAGAGGTTGGGACCCGGCCCGTGTACGTGCCCTAAATTTTCACCTGTGTCCCACCTTTTCGCTCCTTCGACGGAGGCACCAGGGACAGGATCCGGTCCCTGAGGGGCAGGGAGGCCCCGTGACCAGCCTGGAGACAGATTTCACTGCGAAGCCTGTCGTCAGGACGGCCACCGTGCCACATACACTCACAAGTGTTTGCACAGAGAAGCTGGGTGTTGTTGAAAAAGCAACTTAATAATGTTTCTGTGGCTCCCAGCTCGGGGGGAAGCCAGCGGGGGCTGGAGGGGGACACTGAGGAGCAAGACGAGGCCCCAGTTCCGTGTTCTCCGGGCGGCGGGGGCCGGGGACGGGACGAGCCGTCCTGGGGACACCGCAAGGACAGCAGCAGAACGAAAAGCGAGACGCACAGCGTGGTGACAGATGGCGACTGTGCTCCTCGCGGCGAGTAACCGCGAGTCGCCCGACACCAGGGGTGTGTTGCACAACTGAGATTACCGTAATACCCTATGTGAGGCACGCTTCAGTAGAGCACTTAAAAACGGGCAGGAGGAAGCGACGATCTCGTCACAATAAAGGTCGCCTGATGGAACGGGGTCACCAGCTGTAAGGGAACTGGCTTTGCTGAGCCCAGGGAGCGTGGCCCGGAGACTGCGAAGGTGTGGAGGCCCGGTCAGACCCACAGACTGGAGTTCACCGTCGACTATGGCTGACTCTCGGACACGGGTTTCTCCCATGCCGGTCCGTCTGTCCACGGATGTTTTCCAGTAAATACGGTATAGTTTTCCCTCCTTATGATTTCCTTAACGACACAGAATGTCCTCCAGCTGACTGTGCTGTAAGCTCACAGTCTACAACACACCAACACGCGACGTACGTGCTCACCGCCCGTTTACCTGGTCCGCAAGGCTTCTGGCCGACAGAGGGCTGTCAGCGGTTAGGTTTCTGGGGACTCAGAAGTTCACAGGCAGGTTTCTGGCCGTGGCCGACCCTGCATTGTTCACGGTCAACCACACACCTTTACAGAATCATTTTTTTGTTTTTGTTTTTTTGTTTTTTAAATCAAGCAGCAGGTTTGTAACAACATTTCATAACAAAGTGGACCACAATTAAATCCTCTGGCCCACGAGCAGAGCCGGACCGGACATTCTTCGTTCAGACGCCCCCGAACTCAGGGACACGGGACAGATGGGTGCTCGCCAGAGCTGGGGGCCCAGGGTGGGCGAAATGAGAGAAGGGGCCATCGGGGCCCACTTCCCGGTCTGGAGTCAATGAGTCAGAAGCGAACGGACAGCAGGATGCGTGCAGCACGGCTATGTGACCAGCCCATGGGGCTCTCCTGCATCCTCGCCTGTCCCCATAGTTGTCACCACAAGAAAGTCTGCTTTGTACCCGTGCAAGGCGACAGGTGCTGCGTGGACACCTTGGGCGACGGTTTGGAGATGCCCCTTCCTCCCGCCACACACCCTTCCACTCCGGCACACCCCTCCCCCCCCACGTCCCTCCTCTCCAATCGCATCGCCCCACCCCCTCCACAAACCATTCCCCACCCCAGACCCCCCCCCCGCGTACCCCTCCCTCCGCAGACCCTCCCCCACCTGCATGCCCCTGCCTCACCATGAACCTCTCCCCCACATATCCCTCCCTCAATCCCACACCCTCCCCCACCCCATCCCTGTGGGGACCATCTTTGTTCCCGACTCCCCGCTCCTGGCTTCCCCCGCAAGGCCCTGAGCAGCAGCACCCAACAGGCGCTCAGGCCAGGCCACTGAAAGAAGGGCCAGGGCCGGGGACACATGCCACTCTGTGCTGTCCTTCGGGGCTGTGGGAGCGCTGGAGTCACCCCCGCCTCCTGCAGATGAGGACGCGCTGGGCCCTGTGCCTGCCGCCCCGTGCCTGCTCGCTCGCGAACCGCGCTGGGCCCCCAGCACAGGAGTCCCCTCCGTCTTCATCCCCTGTCCCCCTGCTGCCCATCAAGTGGCGTCGTCCCGGCCACCCGGCTCCAGCCCCAGGGGTCGGCTCACAGGAGGGCAGCCCCTCGCAGGAGAGCCACCTCTTCGACCCCACGAGAGGGACCCCGTGCCAAGGTGTACTTGCCGGGGACATGGGGTGGTGGTGACAGTCTGGGTCCCAGAGAGGACGTCCCGTTCTGCCGACCGGGCCTGCGGTCTTGCTGCGTGTGTGGGACTTGTCACGGCGGGTCGGGCCCCATTGCAGAGACAGGGGACTGTGTGATTAACGGGAAAAGCTCAAGGCCAGCTGCCTGTGAAGCATCCGTCTGCCTTCTGGGAGCGAGGAAAGTTCTAGAAAGGTCGGTGATTTCTGCGCTGAGTCCACAGCTCGTCCCAGACAAGCGGCGGAGCCGTGCAGATGGAGGAGGCCCTTGGGCAGGAGCCAGGGGTCCCCCGGACGCAGGGCTGCCTTACCGCTCCCCTGCCGGCACGCCTCTGCCGCGTCCTGTGCGCCGGACCGCCCATCCTTCACGGGCATATTTAATCACAAAACCTCTGAAAAGAACCCGCCACATATTTAAAGAGGTTTTATTTTTTGCGAAGGAATCTCATTACGTTTTGACCACCAGGTGCCTTTGCTTAATTCCCCGGGTGCCTCTCCGTGTGCGCGTCCGGGGCTCTGCCCCGGCTTGGGACGCTCTGAGCCTCCCACAGTTTACCACATTAAGAAGAAATACTGTACAAATGAATTCAGCAGATCAGGGGAGAGCAGTTTCCCCTTGATTTGTGTCTGGAAAATGAGAAAAACATCACAGCAGCGTGCGAGAGAGCCATGAATAAAGAACACAGACAGGCGTTTCCATCACCCACCTCGCTTTTATGATGCCACGGAGAATCGCGCTCTTTTGCATTTGTTATTAAAGGACAGAACAGATGGTAAGAGGTTAGTTTAAAGTGACGTCTACATTAAAGTAACTTATGGTGCGGGCGATTGTGCTCGCCCGGGGACTTCTGCTTGGAAGGCCGGCTCTCGTCCTTCGGAAAGGCCGGATGAAATGAAGGATTCTGGCAGAATCTTCCCCAAGGAGGAGATATTTGCCTAATCTCAAATGAACTTGAAACTGGAGAAAAGTCACCATGTGTGGTTTTGAATCGCAAACACCTTGGAGGTTTATTCCTGAAGCATCGAAGGGGAGGGGTTCACGTCCAGATTCCAGCAGAGAAAGCCCCAGGCCAGGAGACGGAGGCACCCGCCCACCGGAGAGCACCCGGGCTTCAGGCTGCGCCCCCAGCCCGGCCCCTGCCCCCTGCACCCGGCGGGCCCGAGGTACTTCAACAACCCCGTGCTGCGCTGTGGGCCAGGCCCTGCGTCGGACGGACGCTGCCCTGCCCTCCCACGGCTTGTGGTCAGTGGAATCGGAGACACCCAAACAGGGTGACGCCCTCTTAGTCCACAAAAAGAAAGTGTGCTGGAGAGTGTTGGAGAAGGAATAGGCTCTGAGAGGCTCCAGGGGAAAAACTTAGAGGCAAGTTCTTGGATGTTTGGTCTTGTGCTCTGCCTCGTCCAGTACTGGACGTGCACACCGCACACACATCACACACCCCCCAGCACGCATGCCTGTGTGCACACCCCCCCCCCCACAAACACACATGCTTGCACACTCATGCACACAAACACGCATGCTTGCACACACACGCACACACAGCTCAAACCCCTCTCCCTGTGTGCAGCCCGCGTCCTGCAGGGTGCCGGCTCCGGGTCCCCAGGGCTTTGTCTGGCCACTGTGGCCTCCCCCGAGACTCCCGCCCTAACATTTGCAAGCTGCTTCCGAGTCCTTAGCGTCACGTTCTCCAGGAGGATGTAAGTCTTCAGTGAAGTGTACCAGCTCCTTGTCCTCGTTTGGGATTAAACCTGGCGACTTTCCCAGGGAAACAGATGGCGCACCCTCGTTTTCGTTACCGGAGTTGCAGTGGTCCCCACTTCTCCGACCCCCCGAAGCGCGGAACCCTGATGGCGACTGCATCCCCTGGCCGGCCCCAGGACTGTGCAGGACGCAGGCGGGAAGACCGACACTGAGCAGGCGCCACAGCCGAGAGGGGCGATTTGCTTTTAAAACGTGATTCCCACCGGAGCCCAGAGGTAAGAGGACGATTCACTGGATGCATTTGTAGCTCCCGTGTGGCCGTCGCGGGGCCCCAGGTCCGACTGCTGGGGCTTCGCTGTTTTCACGCTGACAGAATCAGGGTCACTTCAGGCTTATGGATCTACTGTCCTGTCTCCTCTGCGTGAACGCTTGCCTGTCTTCCCCCCCGTGTGGGCACGAAGGATGGGCCGCATTCCTCTCTGGGCCGGAGGAACACAGACAGGGCAGGTCTGTCTGCTGGGACGGCGTGTGCAGGTCTGGCACCGTGCGTGTCGCAGGAACCCGGCACACCCTGGGTGGAGGAATGAAACCAGACCAGGACAGACGGCCTGGCAGTGGGGGAGGGGGGTGGGCAGATCCAGACGCAGGCCAGGGTCACTGCCAGGTGCCTAAGGGAAGCCCAAGGCCATGGTGGGTGGGCGGCACGAAGGGCTCCTTGGAGCCCCACACGATGAGGAAGCAAGCGTGCAGCGGACGTGCGGAGCGAGGCCTTCAGGGCGCTCGGGCAGGGGCAGGTGGGCAGCACAAGTGTCCCGAGGGGAGAGAGAAGGTCCACTGGGGGCCTCACGGGCTGCTGCACGAGGGCGGAAGAAAACGAACAGAGACATGAGATGGCAGAGGCGAGTCGGGGAGAGGAGAGGTCTGGTCCCTCCTCCCCGCCCCCGGAGTGGAGCCCAGAGCAGAAGGGGGTTCCTGGGAAGGTCTGCTGCCCCCTACACTGCCCTTGCGGAGACCTCTGGGTGCCTGGGGGTGCTGGGGAGGAGCCAGAATAGGGGTGTGGCCTCCTCTGCCTCCTCTGGCCTCTGGAAGGGCCCCGTGGAGGCTGGGGGAGGGGCTGGCCCAGAGGGTGGGGTGTGCTGCCCCCTCGCCCACCGGCATGGCAGGACGCAGCTGGCCCCGGGACGGTCTGCCGTTCACCCACTCTTGACTGAGTTCATCTCTGCCCAAAGCAGGGCTTCCTCCTCCACGTCTTAATGCCTCAAAAGCCGTCACCGTCAGGAGACGAATTCCCCCATCCCAGAACTCGTCCCGGGTCACTGAAGAGGACGCCCAGAACGTCCAGCCCCAGCAGACCGCCCTATCCTGTCCACCCTGCGTCTGGGGGCCACCGAGGCCCAGAGAGGCAAAGCCGTGGGACCAGGTTCCACAAGTCACCGGGGACCAAGAGTGGGTCACCTGCCTTGCTAAGGAGCCTCTAAACACAGCTGCGGAGTAAGGCTGGGGACAGCCCGGAGGTCTCCGAGACCCCCTCGTGACGCTCCTGACTGCCGCTCTCCCTCGGGGTGTGGGGGCCGCAGAAGCGCCGTGACGCGGAGGTCCGGCCTGAGAGCTTCACTCCAGCTGCTTGGGGAAGCGAAGAAATCGTCACCAACGACATCAAACTGTTCTCCTCAAGTGACCGGGACAAACTCAGGCCGCGCGAGGGAGGATTCTTGTCTTCCCCCACGCCCCCTCGACGCCCGGACGTCACGGTACAAAGGCTTGAGGATGATTGCGCTCCCGCATTTTATCGCGCCTTCTCCGTGTGTGATAAAATCCAGCTTCAATCATTTTCAATTAGGTCCTTGTAATGAACAGAAGAACCCAGACTGTGATAGGAAAAGGCATTCGATGTGCAACACGGACACCGTACCTTTCACAATTACTTGGAGTTTTACAAATCATGAAAAAAATCCTCAAAGCCATATGAATACTAATGAAAGCCATGAATGTGTTCCTACAGAATTTGCCTGGTGGGGAAGAGTGATTAGATGCTTCTCAAAACGCCCTTCCGTTTGGCCCAAATTAACAAAGACAGGTAGCTGCTTCATTTGTGGTTTGGGATTATAGAAGGTAGCTCTGCTGGCCCGGGAACTGCGCAGTGTCCACTCCTGCTTCTTCGGGGAACAGAGGCCTGATTTCCTCTGGGGGGTCATCGCTGCCCATCACGAGTGGTGCTGGGGAGTCGGTCAACGTGGTCTGCCCTGCCCCTAGCCCACAGGCAGGCGGCCAATCGGCTTCTCATTCCCAAATGTGCATTTTTTTTTTTTTTTAAGAATTGTAAAGCATTAATTTATTTGGGGAGAGAGCGAGTGAGCGAGCGCAAGTGTGAGCTGGGACGAGGGCAGAGCGAGAGGGAGGGGAGCATCTTAAGTAGGTCCTGAGCTGAGCACGGAGCCGGAAGCAGGGCTCGATCCCACGACCCCGAGATCACGACCTGAGCTGAAACCAAGAGTTGGATGCCTAACCGACAGAGCCAGCTGGGCGCTCCTCGAATGTGGCTCTTGAGGGACAATCTGGCTGGGGCCCCTCCGCTGTCACACGCCGTCTCTCTGCCAAGACCCAGAGCCCTGGAGCCACCTGGTTGGGTGCCTTCCCCGCCCGTCCTCAGCAGCCCAACATCTGCCGCCGTGTTCTTTCTGCTTTCAGGAGCTGGATGGTCCCCGCTGCCTGCGGTCGAACCTCTGCCTGCCCCGGTGCTGTCTGCAGAGCCGTCACTCAGCACGGGGCGGGTAAGAGTGAAGCAGACGGGAGGTCACCGGGCTGCTCGGGTATGAGCCTGTGGTGCCGCCCGTCCTGACTGGGCATCCTGGGGTCGCAGTGGGGCTCCGTACGGCAGAGAGCGAGACAAGGACGCTTAGGTGAGTGATTGGGAAGAGAAGGGCCAGGAGGGAGGAGAGGGACGTGGTGTCAGCTGGGGTCTGGCTTCAGCCTCATCGTGCGGGGGCCGGTGGGTGCCGTCCTGCGGCGTGACCCGCAGCGGAGGGGTCCAGCCTGGGGGCCGGAGGCTGGTTTCTGGGCACCAGCCCATGGCGAGCGGGCGCTGGGGGGGGGGTCCTCCCAGGCGTCTCCCGGTGCGGCGTGGCCAGCCCTCCGTGGAGGTGTCCGGCTGTGAACTGTGAGCACGACCCAGTGTGGGAGGGCGTGTGCTGGCCCCCGGGGACCTGAGCTGCTCCAGGAGCCGGGCCACACCCAGCTTCATCGCCTTCGCGGCCCTTGTCATTGCCGGCTCTTCCCGGTGTCTCTGTTGTCGCGCACGGCCTTCTCCCTGTCCCCAGAAGCCTGGACGCTCAGAAGGGAGGGTCGCCCAGTGACCGCGCAGCCCTCGGCCTCGAGCCGTGTTCAGTCAACAGCCGTGGTGGACGCCTCCTGGGAGAACCAGCGGCTCCGAGCGGGGCGGCCCGGGGCACGTCCGTGGCTTCCCGGATGCCGCTCGACCCTGAGCGCTCACAAGGGCTGTCGTCGGCGCAGAAGCAGAGCGGAGAGACTCACCCTTCCGGCGACTCAAGCCGGGGACAGGCTCGCCGGTCAGGGAGACCAGGACAGAGCCGAGTCCACGGTGAGGCAGGTTCCTCTCGGGGCCTTCTGCCTCGGTCTGATCCAGCCCGGCATCGACGCGGCGGGAGGGCTTGGGGCTCCGCGCTCCCTCAGGCTTGTCGCGCACAGCTTGCTGCTTGTCGCTCTGGTCTCCGGATGAAGAGCCGGGGCTCTGGGCGGGAACTCTGCTCCGTGAGTGTTTCCGGCGTGTCCCCGCCTGTCTCTCGGAGGCCCTGTCCACACAGTCTTGTTCCAATAGAGTAGGACGTGTCGGCCACGGTCGTGGGCTAGCCCTGGCTGGGGGATGAGGGATGTCACACGAGACGGGGTCCAGTCCTGGGGAATTGGGGGGCAGGGTCGGGAGACGGAGGCCATGGCACCAGGGCCCTGGGGGGAGCCCCGAGGGCCAGGTCCCAACCGTGGGACGGAGACCAGCCCCCAGGCCCCGAAGGAGAGGAACGGTGGCTGTGTGGGTGTCTGGGGACCACGAGTGAAGGGGGAATGAGGCTCCATGCACCTGAGATGCGGTCGGTAGCAAGGCTGCCGCCAGCCGGGTGTGTCTGTGAGGGGCACCCCTGCCTGCCGGGGGGCGCCCAGTGATCGGTGCGTGGAAGGGCATGTCACCCCAGCCGGGCCAGCAGGAGTGACTCCTGCCGGCGTGCGCCTCTCCTCATTCTGCTTCTCCTGTTCCTCTGGGAAGAACTCCGCAGGGACACAGGACCGGGTCTTCCCCTCCTCTCCGGCTTCTTCCTTGGTCAAGTCATCGGCCCTCTTGTTTCCTTGTCCTCTTCTGGAGACGGGCTCCTGAGGTGTCTTGCACCGCGATCGTCAAGAGTGTGTGAGACGCAGCAGCCGGGGATTGTATCGTATCCGACCCGCACGCAGCACTGAGGGCCGAGTGCTATGATTATTCAGTATCTTACCGGGTGCTTAGTCCGGACCAGGGCAGAGCAATGTGCTTTGTTATACTGACAGTGGAGTACTGTGCTTATCCAGTACTAAGTACCATGTTTGGTCAGTACTGAATACTATGCTAAGTCAGTAGTGAGTGCTGCGCTTCGTTACAAGGGTAAGCACTGTGCTATCTCAGTACTGAGTACTGTGCTTAGCAGAAATGGACACTGTTTGGCCAGGGCTGAGGGATGACTACTGAGCTCTCCAAATACATGATCACTGAGTACTGTGCTTTGTGAATTGAGGGCTGAGTGCTGAGCCCTGCTGAGTTCACGCATTGCCAGTAACGGGGACTGAGCATTTTGTCGTGTCGTAAATCTGGGCTGAGTATTAGACTTTACCGATAATGGTGCCTGGTATTTCCGAGTCCCCTCCAGAGAGCCCAGCGTTCTGACGGACACACGCAGAGGGCTCTGCAAACGACACATGCAGAGGGCTCTGCAAACGGGAGGCGGGTGACCGAACAAACCAAGGGACCGGAGGACCCCAGAGAAGGGGATTCAGTGCCCCCTCACTACGCCGCGCCTTAGAACCCTGTCCATCGCCGGGTGTCAGAAATCGCTCTTGAACTGGCTCAGGCAGCGAGGTAACATACTGAGCCCTGGCTGAGAGTGGAGTGGGTTTCAGGCACAGCTGGATCATGGCTCAAGGGATGTCCCAGCGCAGACTCAGACCCCCAGGTTCTCTCCTCCCACGTCCATGGCCACATCCTGTCAGCAGAGGCAGTCGCTGGGACAGCCTGACGCTAACAATCCCATAGCGAGGGCAGCAGCCCCAGCATCAGCGCCGGAGAAGCGGGGCACGGGAAGGCAGTCGTAGTAACAACAGCTGGTGAATGAGGACGCGGGTGCCAGGCAAGACACTTGACCCGCAGAGACTCATTTCTTCCCCGTAAAACTCTACAAGCGGTGCCAAGACCCTTCCCCATTACAGACGAGGAAGCCAAGGCAGAGGAGTGGTCACTTGCCCAAGACCCCCTGGTTCGTATGCACCTGAGCTGAGTCCAAAGCCAGGGGGTCCCCCACCTCCTGGAGCCTGAGCGCTGGTGCTCTGTGCTGTCTCTGCAGGGGAGAAACCTCTTCCCCACACCCCCGCCCATCCTGCACCCAGCAGCCACGGCTGGGGATGGTCATGGGAGGACTTGCCAGGCTGGGAGATGACAGCGGAAACAGCCACTCCATCTGTGTGACCAAGAATGGGCAGGGGGGTCCCCCCCGTGACATCGAGGTTGGGGGAGAAGGATGCCAGGTGTGTCCCAGAAACTCCCGCCCAGGCTGGCCCCTCCTGGGCAGGCCCTGTGTGCCCGGTGCTACATCTCAATGACTGGAAGCCACCAGCCCCCCAGCCTTCGTGGGGGCGCTGGCAAATGTCTGCGGGGCCGGGGGACTCCGAAGGGGGGCCGCCACCTCGCTCCCCTTAGTGGTGGAGTTCCTCTGCCTCTGTGGGGCAGTGATGGGAGAGTTCTCCAGAGTTCTTGCTTTGTTCCAGGAACCTGGAGAGGGGCCATGGTGGGGGGGCAGGGACGGGGTGCCAGGGGAGCCAGGGGAACGGAGGAAGGGGAGGGTAGAAGTGCAGGGGGGGCCGGGGTCCCCAGGAAGGTGGGAAGCCGGGGGGGAGGTGCAGGGGGGGCCGGGGTCCCGAGGAGGTCGAGTGCACTGCTGTGCGGGTGCCCCAGTCTGATGAGCACAGCGACTCGTTGCGTAAGTCGCGCCAAGATGGCCAACGGGGAAGCGAGAGAGGAGCTGGCGTTAGTAGGACGCGGGGGTGTGGCGGCGCACCTGCCGCCCGGCTCTCCGCCCCAGCGTGCTCGGCCGGCTCGGCCCCCGGGCGGGCGTCAGGCCTGGCTGCCGGCGGACGGACTTACTCCGCCCCGGAACGGGGGCACGCGCGTCTAGAAGGGGGGGCAGCCTGCTCAGCTGCAGGGATGTGAGCCAGAGTGCTGGAAACAGGAGCCCTGGGACTCTGCCCCCAGGTTTGTTTTATTTTTTCTTAAGATTTTATTTATTTATTTGGGAGACAGTGAGAGAGAGCGTGAGAAGGGAGGAGGTCAGAGGGAGGCGCAGGCTCGCCGTGGAGCGGAGATCCTGATGCGGGGCTCGATCCCGGGACTCTGGGATCATGACTGAGCTGATGGCAGTGGCTTTACCAACTGAGCCACCCAGGCGCCCTCCCCCTAAGTTTTTATGCCCCCCACACCCCCCGCCCCCAGGGTTGACTGCCTTGAAAGGACATGGCTATGACCGGGATTTCGGCCAGAAACGGAGGCCGGGCCTCCAGGGTCACAAGGAGGAACCCATCACCATAATTCACCCTTCTAACTGAAATCCCACGTTCTCTTCATCCTCAGCTGTGGAGGGCTGGGCAGTGTGATGAGGCCACGAGAGAGGGTGGCAGACAGTTCTGTCCGGCGGCTCGAGGGGGCTGCGCGCGGGAGGCCGTGGCAGGGACGGGGGAGCAAACCCATTCACAGAGAGGTCCCTGTAAGAGCGGACGGCAGCGTCTCTAGAAAGCTCGAGACCGGACCTTCTACCCGGGGCTGCCCCTCCCTGCCCCCTGCTCTGATCAACACGCCCTCCGCAGGCAGCCCGCCCTGACCGCCCGCTCCAGGCCGCCCCATCCCAGTCCCTCCTGCAGGATCATCTCTAAGCCCTCAGGACCCCCCGGAGCCTGTGCTGCCTCCCCTTTGCGGGCCCTGACGCGGCGAGGCCCAGTTGCTGGGAGAGCTCCGGGGGCAGCAGCGGCTCCAGAACCGCACGGTGAGCGGGTGGGTGGGGGGGGGTGAAGAGGAGCTGCAGGCCCCACTGGCCCCCGAGACCCAGTCTGAGACACAGAGGCAGGCCCGTCCCCGAGGGACGCCTCAGTCCGCACTCGCTGGTGTCTCTCTCCCCTCTCCGGTGGACTCGCGGTCGCGGCTCGGCACCGGGCCCCACCCTGAGCTCTCGCACGTGCTCACCTCACAGACCCCTGCGACACCCCAGGACAGACACCACTTTAGATGGAGACTTCCAGGGTCAGGGAGGCGGAGCCGGGCCGCGAACCCAGCGCCAGCAGCGCCAACCCCCTCCCCAGTTGGTCTCCCCTCCACAACGCCTGGGCTCTCTGGGCACAGGGAGGAACAGGACCAGCCGGGGCTCGGCAGTCCTGGAAGGCTTCGTGAAGGAGTCGGAGCTTCCGCCCCCGTCTCCCGGGGTCGCACCCGGTGAGCACACATGGGTTCCCCGGACCTGCGCTCAGCAGGAGCACCAGCGAGGAGCGCCGGGGCCCCCGGGGGGACGGCCCGAGTGCGTCCTCTGCCCGGAGGAGCAGGGAGCCAAGGCTTCCCTGTGGCAGCGCCCTTCCTGCTCGGAGGGGCCCCAGGAGCACTGAAGTCTCCATCTGAGAGCAACGGTGCCCGTGTCGTGCACATTCTCGGGGAGCAGGTGGTCAGCACGCTGGTTGCTACGGAGTTGGGGTCTCCCCGTCCCAGAGGACACGTGTCCCCCTCAGGCCCAGCTTCCACTGCTTTGGGTCCCTGATTCATGTTCGGAGCCAGGGTCCATGCCTTGGGCATCTCTGAACCGCATTCCCCACCCTAACTCCGCCCACTCCAGGGTCCTGAGCGGCCTTCCTTCTGCTCTGCGTGAGCAGGAGAGCGCTGTAGAGCTCAAGGACTCCGGGTTCCCACGAGCATCTTAGGGCACTTTTGGTTTGTTTGCTGAGCACACTGACCCGAGTACTCACTGCACCCCGCCGTGGAGCCTGGGAGCCCTGTCCCCCCATCCCGCCCAGCTGGGGCCTGCAGAGAAAGTGGGCGCTGCCCCTGGTCCGACAGGACCGGGTTGTGCCAGGCCCCTGAAAGGCAGAGCCATCAACCCCCCAAAACTGCGAGTGTGGCTGCAGTCACGGCAGGAGCAAGGTGCCCCTCTCATCCAGGAGAATGACCTGTCGATGCCTGTCCGCACCGGGGCTGCGTCCTCAGGGCTCCTGGAGCCCACGCCCACCCCAGTGGCTTGTCCCCAGGACCTACTTGGTGGGGGAGTGCTCACTCGCCAGCCAGCTCAACGGGAGGCCCGCGGGCTACCTGGAAGCCAGGCTGGCGTTTCCTCAAAAGGGAGAGAGTCGCCACGGGAGCCGGTGGTCCCCCTGGGCCAACCCGCCCAGGGACTGGAGATGGGCGGCGGGGATGTCGGGCCGGAGCGGTCGGAGCAGCACTGCTCCCGGTGGCTGAAGGTGGACGCGGCCCCACGCGGATGGAAGGTTGAACGAGATGTGGCCCAGCCGCGTGACGGAGTCCTGTTCGGCTGTAAGAAGGGGTGAAGCATGGGTTTCTGCTCGAAGGTGGGTGGACGCACGGACGCGAGTCTCGGAGAGAGAAGCCAGACGCAGGGGCCCACGTGTCCTACCCCTCCTCCTGCACGCCACGGCCTGACTAGGTGAATCCCTGGAGACAGAAAGTGGATTCGTGGTTGCCAGGGGCTGGGAGAGGGAGCGGGGGCTGAGTGCTTCTAGGATGAGGGAATGTTCTGGAACTCCGTGGAAGTGACGGTTGCACGACGCTGCGAATGCACTAAATGCCTCAAAGGTAAATTTTGTGTCGTGTGTATCTTACCACCATTAAAAAGGGGGGGGGGTAGGCCAGAGAAACCATTATTCAAAAAGTTCTAGAACAGCTTCCTGATTTATGTACAAGTCCCCAAACCTCTGGACACAGGTGTCCCTTGAGCAGGCCAGGGGAGGCAGCCTGAAGTCCTCACACAGGCCGACCTGCTGGCAACCTGGGTGTCCCCTTTCCGCGCCGTGGAAACCTCCTGTTTGTTTACTAAGGACCGGGAAAGCAGCATGGCCTGTGTCACCTGCCGTTCTGCTGGCCGTGGGGACCCGTTAGGATGGTGACGAGGACCCAGATTCTGGCTCAGCATCTCTTGATGTAAGGCAGAAGGGGGTAGCTGTGCTGTATCCCTCCAGCGGCTGCATGATAAAACCCACAAACGCTCCTGGGGCGCTTGAAGGACCAGAACATGGCGGTGTTGGCACCGATCCTTCTCTGTTGTGGGGCTGTCCTGGGCATGTAGGGCGCTGAGCAGGGTCCTTGGCTTCTGCCCACTTAGATGCCGGTAGCACCCCTGCCCCAAGGCGTGACAACAGTGTCTCCAGACACAGCCAGTGTCCTCGGGGGAAAGAGTCACCCCTCACTGAGAATTCCTGATTTAGCTCTTTTGGCTTGAGGCCGTCCAACCCTGAGCTCACCGGCTCTGTCTGGACTGCAGGAAAGAAGGGCCCAGAAGCAACTCCTTTCTCATCTTACTCGGGCCCTGACGAGCGGGAGGTGAGGACGGGCGCTATCCCAGAGCCACCTCCAGAAGCCGGTGGTCTCAGTGGCCGGGAGCCGCTGACTTGTCTCTCTTGGTGAAACAAACAGGGGAGCCCACGCAGGCGGACCCGCTCCTACTCCCTAGAAAGCCCCAAGCGAGCAGGTTCTGCACCTTGACTCCAGCCGACTAAAGGGAGCCCCCCACCACTCTAACCGCTCCCCTTCCCTCTCTGCCCAGCTCACAAGCTCTGTGCGCCGGCGCCCATCCCCGGCAACACCTCATTCAGAACTAAGCGCACCGTCTTAGCTTCCTCCCACTTACCATCCGTGGTCTTTGTTTCAGGGGAGGCAATTTTGCAGTTCAGGGAGGATTTAATTTGCTTGGACCAAGAAAACACAAACGTCCGACGCATGCAGGCTCCGACCTCCCTGGGGAGGTGGGGGTCGGCTTCGGCACCGGAAGCTTTGTTCTGGGAGGAGCTGGCAGGACCTGGACTCAGTGCCCTGCTCTAAGGACCCCTCCCCACAGAACCTTCTGTGCACTCCTCCCCGGGGGGCCCCTGGGGGCTCTGGGCAGTGAAGTCTCCACAGCTGACCTCAGCCCAGGCCAAGCTTAGGTAGGTACAGGCACAGGTGTAAGTACAACCGCAGGATAAATACAGGTGCAGGTGCAGGTGTAGGCACAGGTGCAGGTGCGGGTGTAGGCACAGGTGCAGACAGAGGTATAGGTGTAGGTGGTTACAGGTGCAGATGCAGAGGTACAGGTGCAGAGGGAGGTATAGGTGTAGGTACAGGTGGTTGTAGGTACAGGTGCCGACAGAGGTATGGGTGAAGGTACAGGTGGTTGTAGGCCCAGGTAAGTTCAGGTGCAGGTGCCCGGGCAGGTGTAGGTACAGAGCTACAGATGAGGTCACACTGTTTGTGTTGTTCTGCACTTTCTTTTTCACTCACTGAAGTGCTTTCTGTATAAATTCTTCCTTGCGGGGCCTTATTCTTCTGGGACGCACACAGCATCTCATTGCATGACTGCACTGTAATTTATGTGGCCAGGCAGAGAGAGCTTTTAAATACATTCTCTTCTCTCATGTCTTTTAAAAAAAGATCTACCAGATGAGAAGGAGAGATTCAGGAAGCGCACAACAGGTTGTTTGCTACAAGGAGAGGTCCTGGTGGGGAAGGGGTTGCTGTGGCTCAGCATCAGGGTCAGAGGAGGGACCCCAGAAGCTTGCAGGGGACTGGCACACACAGTTTCCCTGTGAAGTCCTCTCGGATGTCTTCCCCATTAATCTCAGTTTATTCTAAGCTCGGGAACAACATACAGTGGGTGATTAACAGAGGATTATGAGCAGTAATGGCCTTGACCTGAATTGGGAGAAGGAAACCAAGTTCTAGAAAACAACCGTCCTTTCTCTGGGTGGTTTCCCACGGTTTGCTAGGACATGGGCACAGAGAGGAAGAGCCAGATCCTCTGCCAGGAGTCAGCCCGTGCTGTGTTTCCGGTGCACCACCACGTGGCCCAGCCTCTGCAGGCAGGTGGAGAGGCTGCACGCCTCCCACTGGCTGCCTCAGGCCAGCTCTGGCTCGACGGCTGGTCCTTGGCCTCCGGTCCTGGGAACGTGACCCCTACTCCAGGGCTCTCAGGCTATGAGAATCTAGTGCTGGCCGGGAGGAGGTGGGATTATCAACAAAAGTCTTACCCTGAACCTGATGCCAACCTGGATATTTTTCCTGGACTTGCTGTGTAGCCTACACCAACTAACTCTGTCCCCCAGCCTCTGCAGATGCCCTACGAGGCCTTCCCCCCCGGCTTTGACCATGTGTCCCCTCCTTTATGCTTCCCAGACACACATCTCAGAGATGCACACTAGGTGGGAGCGTGCTATAGGCCCGAGAAGTCCCCCAGGAGGGACATCTGCTTCACTCTGGTCAACCCAGCGTGTGCCAAAGAAATCTGACCAGTCAACATCCTGCTGACCCCACCAAAACAGCCGTTATCTGACCATGGTTGCTCCGGAGGACATACTTTGGGAAAAGCCCTTGTGAAATAAGCTTTCGTTAAAAAAAAAAATGGTTTACTGGGGGCACCTGGGTGGCTCAGTGGGTTAAAGCCTCTGCCTTCGGCTCAGGTCATGATCCCAGAGTCCTGGGATCAAGCCCCGAATCAGGCTCTCTGCTTGGCTGGAAGCCTGCTTCCTCCTCTCTCTCTGCCTGCCTCTCTGCCTACTTGTGATCTCTGTCACATAAATAAATAAAATCTTTAAAAAAAATGGTTTATTAAAAATCAGCACAGTGTAGTCCTAAACAAATGCAGATGTGTTTTTCCTTGTTCACGTTTTCGAGTTATCGAATTCTCTCAAGTAGCTGAGAATTGCTTGTACTGCGCTTTTCATAAGCTACTTTAAAAATCAAATTTTTGTGTTGGTAGCTGTGCATACCAAGGAAAGGTAGACCAATTCCCTCTCCTTCAGACAGTAAGAAGGAGAGCCACAGAATGGTGCCTTGTGTATCCTGTTTATTACCTACGGTGATGACAGTGGTGACGGTGACGACGATGACGGTGTTGGTGGTGGTGACAGTGATGCTGATGGTGACGTTGGTGATGGTGGGGATGGCAGGGTGATGACGGTGACCACGATGCTGGTGATGGAGATGCTGGTGGTGGAGATGCTGGAGATGGTGACACTGATGATGACGTTGATAGTAAAAGTACGTTTGAGAACCAAGTGGGCAGCTGACAATGTAATGGAGATGCCGCAGAGCTAGTTGGGTAAGAGTCAACTCTGGGTTCAGACCGCTTGGGTTTAAATGCTATTTTCTACCTTCTGGTCTTGGGTGAGTTCCTTAACTTCTCAGTCTCAGTTTCCCCATTGGTAAAATAGAGACTCATACAGGACCTACGTCTAAAGTTTGGATGAGTTTTAAAGAGGTCTTGGATGTGAAGCATGTGGATAGTGCCTTGTCCACTGTAAGTGCTCAATAAAATTCTTATGCGTGAGTCTGGTGTTGAGTGAGAGTCAGAGGCTGGACCTGAATTACTGCCCTCATACAGAGAGTTTTGGGCTAAGTCGTGGGGTAAAGGAATAAATGGAGGAGGAAAGGAGAGGACTCACCAGATCAGTCTGCAAATCGAGTGAGAAAAATCAGCTGTTATGCCATAAACTCAAACATTCTAACTGTAACTGTTAGATATCAAAGTGACCATGGTGTTTCAGGAGAGGGCAGAGCTTGGAGAGACCCAACCTTTCAACATCCTGCTTGAAGAAGCCTCGTGGTTAAGCTTCCACTCCATCCTACAATTTTAGGTATATAATGGACGCGGCCTCAGTAACCCACATGATGTAATGGTTCCTTCACGAGTGTAAGTGGGAAGAAGACTGCAGATCAGAGAGACTTCAAATGAAAGGACTCTTTCCCTTCTAAATAACCCCACAATTGGATTAAATGTGACCTGGGCCTTTATCTGGCAGTGGCTTACTATTTCTTATCAAGACTTATTTTCTCCCAAGTTTTCATGCTGGCTAATTCCAAATAAAATAATGAGATCAGTGTTAGAAATACGAACACATGTGCACACAGGCTCTCATAACAGAGGCGGATGGCTCAGCTTGGGGAAGAAAATGATGGGATTTTTGTCTCCTTAGGTAAGACCTGTGGCTCTATAATGATATTCCCCAGGAGTCTCTGTGTTTTAACTCCGTCCTGCCTCTCTACCCTCATCAATTCACTGAACACATGATGCGCGGGCAGAGGGGAGGGAGACCATCTTTTCTGTACTCTTGTCCACCTCTGTAAGATTCGATGGCCACTGCCCATTTCAAGCTGTATCAGTTACCCACAAATCCAGCTACCCACCAGCAGGCGGCACTTACAGTGGACGTGGCTTTGCAGAGCCGTGGTTGATGGGACCACCCTGAGGTGCAGAGGAAAGCCAGTGAGGAATAGAGCCACAATCTTGGATCTCCAGAGGACAGTGGGATTCTCTCTCTGGGGAAGCTGTTGCTCCACACATTTGGTGAAAAATTACAACGAAAGAAAAGAAGCTGATGTGTTTAACGAAGGCAAACAGAATAATGCTCCTTTGAGACGCGCCTTCTTCCAGCAATTTCTTCCCTACCCTACAGACATTGTCCCTTGAAATCTCAATAAAACACACTTTTTACACCTAAGAAAGCTGGCCCACAACATGGCTTTACTGCAGAGTAATTATTGATTACGCCGTGCTTTGGCATAAAATTTACTTAGTGGAGAAAAGCATGCCTTATTTTTAAAAGGCTTTACATGAGCTGGTAACATAAATGTGTTACATGTGTTTATTCTTTGCTACCAAATATTTCAGGGGCCATCAAGGAATTTAGCAGTTCAGGTGAGTAGAGAACACACACATTCATGGTGAAAATATCATATGGACAATGATAAGCATGGGTTTGGGAGGCAAATAGTTCTGGGTTCAGACCTTCACCTGGACACTTGCCAGTGCACCTTTGGATAAGTCTGACCTTCCTAACAGTCTCCTCATCTATAAAGGGATGGGGTCGCCAACTGCATAAACATTGTCAAAAGGATCAAAACGATGATGCTTATAATTTAGAAGACTCATAGAAAGTACTCGAGATATGGTGGTTGCAATTTCCTCCTCCTCTATGACCTTCGTCATTGTTACCATCATCATCAAGTTCACCACCATCATCATCAGGTTCACCATCATCATCATCATCAAGTTCACCACCATCATCATCAAGTTTACCGCCATCATCAAGTTCACCATCATCATCAAGTTCACCGCCAACATCAAGTTCACCACCATCATCATCAAGTTCACCACCATCATCATCAGGTTCACCATCATCATCATCAAGTTAACCACCATCAAGTTCACTGCCATCATCAAGTTCACCATCATCATCAAGTTCACCGCCATCATTACTACCATCACCACCACCACCGCCACCACCGTCACCAGCACTGTCATCATTGTCACCACCAGCACCACCAACAGCATCATAGTATGCTCACTTGCCTAAAAGCAGGAACAGCAAGAGGCACTGTAAATATGTCACCTAACCACACTGTGAAAACCAACGAAACCCAGAAATAGACGTATCCAAGAGGACTTGTGGGGCGACTCAGAGCATCTGAGCGTTTTGAGAGCTTCAGACTTCACACTTCTCAAGGACTCTAGATGCTCCGGCCGCTCTCACAAATGGTGGACGTGCAGCCCTTCCGTGATGAGTTAGAACTTTCCTTATTTCGTACCTGCAGGCCAACATGTTTGCCAACAGGAGACTGCCAGGTGGCTCAGAGGGGCCTTCCCTTGGCGCTCGGGCGGCGAGGTCACCCAGCTGGACTGGATGCCCGGTGGCTCACTTCGACAGGGCCTCATATAAGGGATGGCGGCCCCAGAATGTGTCCTGGGATCCGGCAGGAGGCCCTGTGGGCCAGGGCCCAAGGCTGAGATGCCCACCCAGTGCCCCTGCCCAGCGACCTGGGCAGTCTGCTCACTCACTGGCTCATCGTTTCCTGGCCCAGAAAGTGAGGGTTTGGATCAAACCATCTGTAAATCACCTCTCCTACTTCTCAAGTCTGCTTTTATGATGACACAAAATGCAAATTTGGGGAAAAAAGAAAGGAATACATCTCAGCGGCCAGTGCATGTTTCTGAAGCGGGAAGTTTTAGGACCTGCTTTATTTCTCCCGGTATCCAAGTGACAGTGTAATCTGGAGTGACCTTCAGTGGCTTTAACTCAGACGGCCCGGCTGTAACTCCAGGCGTGTCACACAGAAAGGCTCCGCTCCCCTTCGGGGGAGGGGGCGGTGGGCAGTGAGACAGCGGGCCTTCTCAGGGGAGGCCGAGGGGCCGCAAGTTTACCGGGAGTGGCCGTGGGACTGTGCTGGACTCTGGGCGGCTCTGACAGCAAGTTGTGCAGACATTCGCTGCTGAGTCAGGGCGTGTGCGAGGGGCATGGCAGTGCCGTGTCTTGCCCCAACGGTGCCCAGTCTCCCACCTCGAGGAGGGCAGGGCTGTGAAGGTCAGAACAGACCCAGTTCCTGGAGGCCTCAGGGAGCAAGCCGCATTTGTCCCCGGACTCTGCGCCAGGGGCCCACGCGGGACCGGCTCTCGGTCCGGCCACCGCAGCCCAGCCAGAGCCACCGCGGGGGGCATCATGGTGGGAGCGTGAGACGGGGCATGAGCTGTGGGGCCGGGAATAGCGGAGCTCTTAGGCCCGGTGAAGCCTGATGGGGTCACTCCTGTTTCCTACCGAGAGGCAGAAGCCCGGTGGTGCCAGGGACTCAGGCCCTCCCGACAGCCTGTCTGCCCTACTACCGGATTTTTGGCTGCTCTTTGAAAAACTGGGACATTTGGGCACACTCGGCTGATGGTAGCATTCAGGGGGCCTGAGACGGTCCGCCCTCCAATGCGAGCACCTGCTGTCTTGTCCACCAGGATCCCCACTATGCCCTGTTGTCTCACACCCAGACTGGCTCCAGGCACTTGACCTTGCGACAGGAAGCTCGCAGCTGCCTCGACTCCCCTGGTGCATCCCCCCAGCCTCTCGGTTCTTACGGTTTAATCCCAGATGAGTGGCAGTTTGTGCGAGGGAAGCTGGCCTTGTAGGAGCTCGTCGGAAGGGGCCTGGCCGCAGACTGGGGGGGCTCAGAGCCATGACAGTCCCACACAAACACAAAACCGCCCCTGCTCTAGCTTCCACACTCTCTCAAGTTTGGAGAAACCATGGGACATTGTCCCCTCCAGCGCTCTCCGCCGTGACCGGTCTGAGCCTCAGACACGGAGGCAGAAAACGTCTGCACACAGCATCGGGGACGGTTGCGCCCTGGGGGCCTTGGCAGTTGCACCTGGCCTCCTGGCCCTGCACGCACATCTCTGGACAGTGTCCCTGGCCAGGGTGGCCTGGGTGCCCCACTCGGTCCCTAGAGAGGGCCCTTTGCCTCTGCAGACAGCCCCGCTGTCAGAGCCTTGGTCTCCACTCCCTTCCTGCTGACAGCCTGTCAGAGGGTGTAGATGGGGTCTGGTGGCCCCACGCCCCTTCCCCGTCCACCAGTGACCTCTTTCATGGCTTTGTTTTCATGCCCCCACTGCATCCTGTCCAAGCCCTTCCAAACACCAGAATTGTTCGACTTGTGCCACAGTTGTATGGAACTGGGCAGAATATGCCAGTCGTGGGCTGTCAGGCCAGAATGGCACGGAATCTCACCTCCTTCAGTCTGCACTTCATACCTTTATTAAGGCCATCTCTGGAGATGTTCAATTTCCCCAGCAGACTGCAGGGCTCATTGTCCATCAGAACCTCGTGCGTGTTTTACCTGGCTGCTGCCAAACCGGTCACAGTCAGTGTGATGCTGCTTTCGGGAACGGGGCAGGGATGAGTGACCTAGGACGGGCCGCTGCAGCCAGTTTCCCGGAGCCTGGGACTCCGATCCCCACCTATGTGGGTTAACTTTGTGTATCTACTTGTTTGGGCCACAGGGTGTCCGGGTATTTGGTCCAACGTTCTGGGTGTTTCTGGGTGCGATTCCCGTTTAAATCAGGGGACTCTGGGCAAAGTGAATGGTCGTCCCTAAAGCTGGGAGCCTCCCCCAGCCGGCCGGAGTCTGACTCGAACAAATAGATGGGTCTTCCCCAAGCCAGGGTGGCTTCTCCCACAGATGGCCTGCGGGCTGTCCGCCTCCCCGTGCTCCCGAGTCCCCAGCCTGCAGCTCCTTCTGACCCTCCTGGTTCTGTTTCTCCGGAGAAGCCTGCGGAGCGCCCGTGCCCTCTTCCCACCCCCGCGGGCATGTCGATGGCACGGTGGTGCTGGCTGCCGGGTGGGTTACGCATGACGTCCAGCCTGCTGCTCCGGCAACGTTACGTTCAAAGATCACAGAGGGAGGTAGCCGTCTGCCGTGTCCTGGGTCTAACTGCGGGCAGGTGGTCCTCAGCTGGGGGGGACAAGGACAAGGCAGGGCAGCTGGCCGTCTCGACCAGCCCGGTACCTGGACCACTTCCCAGTGACAACCTCTGTGGGGGATGCGGGGGTTTCAGGGGACACGCCCTTTCGTGCTTCCTCAGGGAAGTTTCCACTGACCAGCTCCGTCCTTGGGCTGTGCACAGGGGAGGCGCCCCGTGTACCATGGCCAGGGATGGCTGGTCAGCCCTCTGTCTCACGGACACCACAAACTCCAGGTGCGTCAGCCCACAGCCCCCTTATCTGTTTTCATTTTAGCACCCTAATAAAAATGCTGATAATCTAAACACAGCAATAACTCTGCTCCGTAAAAATGACTGTCTCCTCGTGCTACTGCTGTCATCAGAGGCCCCATAACACAACACAAGACAAGATGGTTACTGTATTGAAATGAAAAAATGACAAAGGTTTTTATTACATGAGTGATTTTTCTAGGCATCAAGATGCTTTTTATGCTGTACTCGAGTAATGAACACATAATTCACCAACACATTAGAGCACCGACCTTACAGCTAAAGGCACAGTCACTGCAAATAAGTAAATTATTAATGAGATATCTAAAAATATAATCATAAACTTCACCTTCCTCCCTAAAAAGGGAAAAACATCTAGTCACTATTGAAGCCCAAGGAGCCAGGAAGGGACCAACCGAGAAGCTTCCCTGTGTGGCATGGTCGATGGTCAGCCAAGCTCCCGTCTCCTCCCTGTCTCCCACCAAGGAATCTAGAATCGTACCTCCCTTGCAGCTCAGGGAGGTCTGAGAACAATCTCTGAATTGGCATAAGGGTAAGTCTGCAGCAGGGAAGGGATCCTGCTGTATTTTTACTTTCCTGTCACTACTTGAGGTGGACAAGATGGCAGGAGCCTTGGCAGCCTTATTGCAACCATGAGGACATAAAGCCAACAGCTAAGGGTGGTAGAGTCAGGAAATAAAGGTTTTGATCCTTAAGTATTACCAAGCCCGTGACCCATCACCCACGCTCTCTTCACTTCTCAGAATATGAAATAAAGAGCCCAGTACTCAGGCTGGGTGCTCTGTTCCCTTGCAAGGAAAGTGGCTTCAAGGATACAGAGGAGCAGTGTTCTTGCTCTGAGGCAGGGGGTTCCCCAAGGGAAAGCAGGGGCTGGCTGGCCAGTCCCAGGGCCTGTTTCCAAGGTGGACGAGGGTCCCTGTGTGTGGAGTCCCCTATAGGCCCCCTCAGCATGGAAGAAGAGGAATGACTGACGGGAGAAGGGAAGGGAGACGCCCATGTCCATCTTGGGTACTGAAGGCAGATGCCTTGGTGCTGTGGGTCCCAGGTGCTGGGATCCGGAGGTGCTGCAGGGAGCCCCCTAGTGCCTGTGGGGGCTGGGAACTCAGCCGGGTTATACCTGCAGCCTCTGGCCACCCCAAAAGGACTTCTGCTGGGCCTTCTCCCTGGGGCCCCCAAGGGTGTTTAGTGTGGGAGAGGCGAGGGGCTGTGGAGGCAGAGCCTACAGCCCCCATTTCCCGTCTACACCTCGAGGCACACGGCTGTGCGCAGCCCCGTCAGCTCATGCTTCTGTGATGGAAATCAGAAATGGTTACGAGCGGTGGACGGAGGGGAGGCCTCTACTTTCTGCTTGTACTACTTTACAGAAAAGCAAAGGTATTCTAAGTGTGTTTGCGTGTTCTACCTAAAACCACAGGTCAGCGATGGTGAGGGGGGGTAGGAACCAATTTTCTCTTCTTATTTCATTTTTCTATACTTACCCCCCCCCCCCCCCCATGAAACACTATATACTTTTAGAAGAGCAACCCCTTCACCGGGAACCTTGCCTGCAGGTTGCTGTCCCCGATGGGGGGACGCGAGCGGCTGGGACGCTTCTCCCTCCCCCGCCGGCGGGTCGGGAGCCCATGCCTTCGGGCAGGCACTCAGGGGTTCCAGCGCGGTGGCTGACTCAGACCCCTGAAGTCAGGTTCAGGCAAATCCAACGGGCTCGGAAGGCAGGATGCATGGGCTCTGCTGCAGCCACGTTGCTCAGCGAGGCTCGGAGGCGGTCCGGGGGGCTCTGTCTGTCCCCGGACACCTGGATCTCTGCCGTGCCTGCCCGCTCCCTGTGTCACCGGCCCTCCGTGCTGCGCGGGGGAGCCCGACAGCGTACACTGTGCGGACGCGTGAGGAGGGCGGGACAATTACTACGCATACTCGGCTGCCGAGGAGCCCAGGCCATGTCCGTCCGGCCGGATACTGCACGTGAGCACTCGGAGGTGGCGCGGGAGGTGACGCGGGAGTCCCAGACCCTTCGCCGCGGCTTGTGCCACCTTCTTTCCGCCGGTGGCCTGGCCCGAGGACACTGGACGGTGGCGGGGGTGGCAAAGGCCTAACAGCGCCCGGTGTCACTGTTCGAGGGGCCACCAAGGAGCTGGTGGCAGGAGGAGGGAGGCCCGAGACGACCCCCGGCGAGAAACGGCGGGTCCCGAGTGAGAAAGGTGAGGGGACCCCAGATGCCAGGACTCCGTGCCCGAGGAGCTTGGCCCAAGGCCTTTGAAAGCAACCTCGCTCGAGGCCACAGGGAGAAGTCAGTCACGCGGACCCTCTGCCCGTCCCGCGCTGTCTGTCCTGGCTGGTCCGGTCCCCCAGAGCCCGGCGTGCGGCGCGCAAACAGCTCGATGACCGCGCGCACCCCCAGCGAGTAAGCGTTTCGGCGGCACAGCCGGAGCAGCTCCTCCGGAGTCGCCTTCCGTCCCCGTGGGAGCTGGGGAAGGGCTGGTAATTACGTGTGTGTCCCAAGTGGTCCCAGCCCCACAGGGGGCTTGGGGCCTTCTGATAAATTATCCCAGTCAGCGGCCGAGGGAAACCCACAGGGATGCCCGGAGTGATGCTTTCTCCTGACTGACGTACCCAAGTACCGGATCGGGCCCAGCCCGGTCAGGTGGGGGTGGGGCCCCAGCTCGGCCGCCTCCCTAACCGAGCTGATCATCTCCATGATGCGCCCAGAGGAGCCGCAATAAATCCCCGAGTTCAGGGGCCTGCGTCTGGAATTCTCCTCAGGAGAAGTGAGCGATGCGCTGTAACGCGTCTGAAAACGATTGCGGGCGCACGGAGTGACCGGCTCCTGTTCCGTCTCTGGGTCCCCCTTTCGGAAACACGGTCCATGGTGCCCCCACGGATGCCTCTGATGTTCCCGTGTGTCCGCTTGTCGTCGTCCCTTCTGGGCCCCGCCAAGACGCGCTCCCAGGGCAGGCCTCTCCGGGGAGGGAGAAGGAGGCTTTGCGGGGCCCAAATCCCTGGGCCTTTGGTGCGGGGCTGAGAACAGAGGTGAGGATCCAGCCGCCACCTCGGCAGGGCCCCCTTTCTGGTAAGGGTGCCCAGGCCTGGGCTGCCTGCGGCGACACCGTTCTCGGGAGGATCCAGCTGGTTCCCAGGCGGCTCTGGGCTGCTCATAAGCAGCCCTACGGGTCAGGGCCAGAGTGACCAGTGGACACTTACTAAACTGTGTCATTAACGAGGTGACATGCAAGGCGTCTGCTTATGGGGGACGCAGATGTGTGGGGAAGCTGCCCAGAGAGCCCGGAGTGAGGGTGGGCACCTGCGGAGCCTGGGTCCCCTGGAGAGGCCCCGGGCCCACCTGGGACCCAAAGGCAACTTCCCAGAGCTGGTCATTCGGACCTGGGCCCCGGGGGGCGGCCCTCACAGACCAGAGCCTGGAGCCGGGGAGGCTGGGGAAGACGGGCAGCGTGCATGAGCAACACGGTCCGGCGAGCAGAGTGGAGAGCAGAGGCAGGCGCCCTGACCTGTGGGGAGGAGCCGCTGGCGGCCTGGCTGCGGGAAGGCGGGCCTGTGGGGCTGGCCTCGGGACAGCTGGTTGCGTCTGCGGAGGAGCGAGGCCTGGTCCTGGGCAAGGACCTCCCGGCCTTGGACTTAGGACCTTCAGGGACCAGAGCCGGCACAGCTCTGCCCATACAGCAGCTTCTGCGGAGGACGGGCTGTCTCGTGGGGGCTCATTAAAGGCCCTGGTATCTGCTTTGTCCACATTTTCCTAAATTCCCTGGCAGAGGCTTTCCTGCTGACATGTGGGGGACACTCACGTGCTCTGGGGTCCCGGTCTTGCTCCCCCAAGAACTCACATGCATGAGAAATTCGGGGCTCAGACACAAGAATCAGGTTGCCCGGTCGCCTGCCACCTCCTCTATGCCCTCTGTAGGCCAACCTCCCCTCCCCAGACATGGCTGAGGAGGCACACCCCGTGCAGGGCCAGAGTGAGGGCCATTCACTCCTCTGGTGTTTGTTTTCATACTGCCTCCGAAGCCCTCCTCCTCCAGGAAGCCCACCCTGCTTGACTAAGCTCTCCCCTTCCTAAGAATGCAGGCTCCTGCACGGTCCTCTCCGCCTCGCTCGCACTGAACCTCCAGCTCCCGGGGGCACTGAGAAGCCTCTCTGTCTTCAGAGTCTCCCAGGGCCTGGCAAGGGAGGAGGCCCCGGGGATCCAGCGGCCACACATTCCATAGGAGCCCGGAGGGGGGCTGGGGAGACAAGGTCAGAGGAAGGACGGAGCCGTCGGCGCGGCTCCACCGGACAGCGGACATCACGTCTGAACTTGGACAGATGTTCTTCGGACACAGGCCACGCTGTCCCTGGAAACCGGCTGCCGCGTGGCCCTCCCTGGCCCCTTTCTGGGACGAGCCGCGGCTATGATGCTGAAGTCAGGACGGAAACACTGTGGGCGGCGGAAACGGGGCCAGGAACAAGCACGCGGCCCGGAGAGCCCAGTCCCCGTGTGGAAACAGAGCGGGCGGGGGACCAAGAGCATGCCGGGGCCACAGGGCACCTGCCCGGAGCCCACGGGGTCTGTTAGGAGAACCTCCGTCCTGCCGGCAAACGGAGACAGCCACGGTCATGCCTGGATTCCAGCCTGAATCCCGCCCCCCGCCTGGGGACCGACCCCGGGCTTCCACCGATGGCCCGCCGACCGCAGGAAGCCGAGAGGCCGTATTTGGGTTCACGTAGCCATTTGAGTCTAGAACGGCCACTTTGCCCAGCCGGGCGGTCTCCGATGGCAACACCACAGCCTCTGTTTTTACAAAAATTAACATCTCATAAGATAACAGAAAATAAATCTGGTGTTTAAAGAAGCGGAAAATAGAATTTTCCATAAGAATCTCAGATGAACTCAGCCATCGGAATTGTTAGTTTTGTGTTTAGAAAATCAGGGAGCGATTGAGAGCGCTGTTCAGTGTTGCGTGCATTTCACCCCGTGACATGAGGAACGTGCGTCATTTGGCAGATAATGGTGAAAGCCAACCGCGGTGTTAAGTGCAGTTTCGGGCAGGGAGAGATGGGCCCCGCCCCCCCAACATCGCCCCCCGCCCCCCGCCTTCTCCGTCCTCGTCCTCCGGGCGCTGCTGCAGGACAAGCTTCCCGCTCACAGCTCAGGGACCCTGACGGCCCTTTGCTGGGATGTCGGCTCCAGAGCGCCACGACCAGCCACGGCAGCATCTTGGGAGACGGGCGAGCGAGCCACCCTGCAAAGGCCCCATGTGCTCCAGGGATCCGAGAACCCGCGTCCCCCCAGGTTTTAGGGGGCTTTAAGCTCCTCTGTGCCAAGGCCAAGTGAACTTCTTCCTTAATTAAGCCTTCTTTCGCGAGCGGAGAGAAGCGGAGGGATTTGTAAGCGCACACGGCCTGCAGAAGCAGCCAGGACAGAGAGCCCAGCTCCCAGCCCTAAACCTCAGCCATCCAGAGCGTCTCATTTCCGGCTCTGGGGTATTTTGCATTCGATAATCTAGGATTAATGGTTCCAAAGATTTTAAAATCAGAAAGGCAGTGTTCCTTGGGTTTATTTCCATTCTAGCTGGGAATGCCCCAGGCTGTGGCCTCGGCCCCTGAGGACACCATCTCTAAGCCTTTATGAGCCCCCCTCTCCCCACCCAGCTGGACTGCAGTGAAGTAAGCTTCCACTTTTGGGGGGTGGGGCATCCACCAGGGGTCTCCTGGGCCCATGAGGGACAAAGAGTGTAATTTCAAACCATTTAACCCCCCTGAAGTCGGAGTTCAAGGCCATACTCGGTCGTACCCAGAGACTTCTGGACAAAGGTGGCTGACGGCTGAGGCGGGCTGGGAGCTCCTGTTGCTTGGAAAACGGCAAAGGGCCACCCTCCTAGCTCATGAGTGCAGAAGTTGCTGGAATTACGTGGCCTGGACAAGCACCTGATGGTCACAAACATGGTAAGCACGACCGCAGCCCTATTGCCCCTGGGCCCATGAACCTGAGTGTCACAGTGCCGTGGCCTCTCTGGGGCAGACGTGGGCTCGCAGAGGCTGGGTTAGGACTTTGAGGGTCCTAGGGCACAGCCCGCAGCCTCTCCCAGGCCCCGGTGCCCCTGGCACATGCCTCGTGCCTTAACAATCAGAAGGAACTTAAGAGCACTGGGCTGCAGACTTTTCCCGCATCTTCTCCAGAACCTTCTTGGAGATCCGGGGCTGCTGCAACACCAGGCAGGGAATCCTCAGTTCATGGACCAGAAGAGACTGAACTCAAGCTGCCTCCCAGGGTCCCGCCAGTGCTTGAAAGCCTTGTGCACGGAAGAGCAAGGAGTCCCCGCACCGTGGGGCCGGAGGCGGGCTGGGGCACATGGGGCTCCTTTCTGGGGGCTCCTGGAGCACGGACCTTCAGTGGGTGGCGTGGGGACTCGATGCAACATTGTAATCCGTCCCCACTCGCCCCGGGGTCTCCAGGGGTGGGAAGAGCTTCCCTCTAGACGGTCGCTCCCCAGCAGATGCTGGCAACGGAGAGGCAGCAGCTCACAGCCATGCAGGGCTGTTCCCGGAGGGCAGGCCCAGAACCCAGGACGGGGCCGCCTACAAGCATCTTCCATGTGTGCCGAGTGCACACAGCTCTCAGTCTGCCGAGTGCGCTTCCCGTCACCATGAAGCAGGGTGTCATCGTACGCGGCAGTTCTCTCCCAACCCGCGCACCGCACGTCCTTTCTTGCATGGTAGGGTCCCGGCTGTTTCGGGAGCCTCCGGTGTGAGAGGTCAGGCGTGGCTGGCTCCCTGGCCGCGAGGACGTGCCTTCCTCACTCTGCGGCGCCAAGGGTGGCTTCTTGTCCCCAAGTGGCCCTGGCCCTCGCACCGGGGTCTGAGGTCTGCAGCTGCTCCTGACCTCTATCGGGTCGGGTCTCTGCCTCCTGAGCCCAATTCCCACACTGGCTCCTGTTTGAACCTGGAGCTGTGGCCTGTGTCCTGGGGGTGTGGCCGCACCCTGAGCCCCTGCTACACGCTGGCTTGGGGCCTGGGACTACAGAGACGACCCACAGACCATGCCCCTGTGCGGGGTGCGGTGGGGCCGGTGACATGGGAGTCAGTGGTAACCGTAGTCTCCGTGCTGGAGAGGACGGTCAGCGACCCTGTGGGGGACTGTGCCCAGGAGCGCCCTGGGGCAGGGGGAGTCCCACTGTTGTCTGGGTGGAGGGAACCAAGCATGCAAAGGCCGGCAGCAGGTGACAGACGCTCCCACCCTGTCCTTCAAGAGTCTGGCCCCTCCTCCGCCTGCTGGGGTGAGAGCACCAGGGACCCCCACACAGGGTTCACTCTAGGGCTTTGGAAGCAGACAGGCCTGGGTTTGAGGCTGCTGCCTTCCAGCTGTGTGACCTTGGGCGAGTGACTTGGCCTCTCTGAGCTCCAGTTTCCTGACTTGTGGAAGAGAAGGGTCTTGGAGTCGGTGTCGAGAGGCTGACCCCCCCAGCCTGGGATGATGGGGACGAGGCTAGGGGTACAGGTGAGCCTTGTCACCGCCGACAGAACTCCCTGACGGAGGAACGGAGGAACGTGGATTCCCGAGGGCGCAGGGCTTGGGGGGATGGGTAGGAATCCTGGCTCATTAGCAGATGGACCAAACGAGCCTGGGGGCCTCTGAAGTGCTGGAGGGAGCTTGGAGGCTGGTGTCAACATCCCCCTTGCTGTGCTGTTTACACTGTTAATGCTCAGAACTGAAGGGGTTTGCAAGGACGTTAGAAATTCTGTTTGAAATCTGCAGCAGCAATAATTCAAGACCTCACTCTGGTTGCGAAGGGAGGCAGGGCCAGCGGATCCTACTGGTCTCTGCGCCGTGACTTCCCGTCCTCAGACCGGGCCCTGGCCAGCGGGTCTGGGCCTCCAGAGCCATCCTGCTGGGTCAGACACTCGGTTCTGTTTGTCTAATTTTTCCTGGCCTATTTCTAGGAGCACAGTTGACCTGCTCCAAGGGACTCTGTGCTGTCCCAGGCTGGGAGCAAAGGGGCGGCTCAGAATCGGATCACTCCTCCCAGATACGTGGGGATTCGGTGGACGGGGCAGGAGGAGGCTGAATGAATTCCACGGGCATGTAAGAAAGACCTGGAAGGTGTGCACGCCCCGGTCCGAAGTGCCCTGCCTCTCCCACAGGGCCTGGGTCAGGAAGGAGCTATTTTCTCCACAAACACAGTTGGTGTCTGCTGGCTGCTGACCAAGAGTGGGCAGTGTCGGCACGGAATTTCAAGGCTATGTTTGGGACGGTTTGACTTGAAACCTTGGCCACGTGGAGCAGAGCACATTCTGTCCCGGATAGGGGCAGAAGCCGCGTCCGTGCAGTCGGCACCGGACCTGCGTCCCTGGGCAGGGCAGCCGACCTCCAGTGGCTCGGAGCCGCCCCCTTCTTTGGGGAGCTCCCTTGGTCATCAGAACCCCCGCCACACGGGAAGTTAGGTGCTCCCTACAGCCGGTGGCCGTTGGGGGCACGAATGCAGGGCCAGGGCCGAGGTGACGGCATGCCAGCCGCCCCCGCGGAGACAGCTGAGAGCACATCCTTCTCTTTCCTGACCCCGGCACGCCTGCCCCCAATCCCAGGAAGTGGAGACGGCCGCCCTGGAGAGCGATGAACTGTGTGGGCCCGAGCCAGGGGTCCCCCCAAAATGCAAAGTTGGGGTGGACGGCAAGCCCAGGTGGACAGTCCTCAGGCCGGACGGCCGGGCTGCAGGGAGGGCCCCTGGCGGGCAGCAGACAGGAGGTGGGCACCGGCAACGCGGGGGAGCTGGGGCGCCCGAGGGCCCAGGACCGCCTGGACGGGGCAGCGTCCGTTCCTCAACGTGTTTTTCCTTTTCCGCTCGCGGCTCCCCTCGGCTTTGCCCATGGCTGTGCCGCGAGCTGCCCTTTCTCACGGCAAAGGCACAGAGCTGCAGAGGGATTTCTCCTCGCTTCCGATCGTCCGATTTTGAACTTTATCACAGGTGAGCAGCGGTCAGCGCTCTCCCTTCCGGGGGCATCCTGGGGCCGCGCGGCACAGCCCTGTTCACAGCCACCCTGGGACACGGGCGACGGGATCCCGGGCCTCAGGCAAACTCGTTTCTGCAGCCCGGCTCCGCCCCACCTGCCCCGGCGGCGTCCCGCCGCCCCCGGATCCCACCCGCAGCGGAGAAAGCGGTGGTCTTTATTTTTCCTCCCTAAGAGTTTGGGGATGTTTGTGTTTTTGGTGATTTCTGTTGTGCTTTTCCAGAACGGCCCGTCTGACGGGCTGCGACGAGGCTGCCGATGAAGCGTTTGTCAGCACATCCCGCCGCGTCTGCAGGGGTGAGGCGCTGAGCTCCCACGACTGACTTCCCTCCAGCTCCCGCTCCCCGTGTGGCCGGATGGAAAGAGCAGGGTGGCGTCGGGAGCTCCGGCAGGCCCACCCAGCCCAGAACCTGCAAGGGCCAGTGGGGCTGGGCTCCAGCCCGGATTAGCACTGGGGAGGGGTGGCGGCTCCGGTGGGACCCCGGGGGGCGGGGCAGCGGGACGTTCTGGAGGATGTGGCCCCCACTTGGTTCTGCCTGACTGCAGAGACCAATTATGTCAGATACACTTATAGTTTCTGGCGTTGTTCTTGGCTTGATGGGGGTGGGGAAGGGGTTGGGGGGATTGGGAGGGTGGGGGCACCCAGACTCTGGCCTCTAGCGGGTGTGGCCCACTTTCCATGATCCCTGATAAACCCCACGTGGAGTGAGCACACAGCCCCAAACCTGGGTCTGAGAAGTAAAGCCAGGAACACGCCCCAGGTCAGGTTTTTTGGGGGAACATGATGAAAAATTATTTATTACGTCTCTGTTTGATTTCAACCTCAGTTAGTGGGGTTGCAGAGCGCCCCTTTATTGCGTTCATGTAAGAAACAGGTTTCGGTCTAAATTCTAACTCACTGTAATTCAGTTACCATGAATTATGCTTTCGATAAACTTGCAAGTTATAAGCTTCATGTCTGGTTCGGTATTTCCTATTTAAAAGACAAATTCCTTTTTTTTTTTTTTTTAAATAAAGGGTTTTAGATTTTATTTTGAGCCTAGCTAGCTTTGCATAGCAGTTCTTTTTTATTGTGCTAAAAAACACAGTGTTAAATTTACCATCTTAACCATTTTCATGAGTACAGTTCAGCGGAGAGTGCATTTCCATTTTGGGCAGTAGAGCTCTAGAACTTTTCCATCTTGCAAAACCGGAATGCTGGACCCCGAGTGCGCACGACGCCCTCTGTCCTCCACCCTTGGCCAGGGTCCGTCTGCAGACACCACTAGCGGGCCAGCAGTGATGCCAGTTACAACGCAGCCCATGCCCCTCCACTCCATAGCAACGATTAGATCCCAAGGACACCCTAGTCCTGCCCCCAGTCCCTGTGTCCATGCGTCTCCCACCTTCCTTGGGCCAGCCACTGCCTTGCCTGGCCCGGGGGGCATCTGGCCTTGCCTGCCCCCGTGTCTAGAGAACAAGCCTGTTTCCTGCTGGAGAACGTGAGGCTCTCCCCTGAGGCCAACCCCCGCTCCCCTGCCAGCATCCCCCCACCCCCTCCCCTGCCTAGAGGAGGAACAAGAAAGCCCAGCATCACACAGGTGCCTGGCCCCCAGGACTATTGTAGCAATGGATACAGGGACCTTTCCAAAGGAGACCCAGATCCTGTCGCAGCTCAGAGGGAGCCTCCAGCAGCCCCATGAGATTCAGAACAGCATCTCCACCCTGCACTGTGGCCCTCTCAGAAGTTCCCCTCCGCCACCCTGCTGCCCGCCCCCGCCCCACAGACACCGGCCCCGTCTTCGGTGTCTGCTGGTGATAACGCTGCGGTGTGCTCCAGGCTCTGCCAACCCCAGCCAGCGGGCAGAGATGAGCAGCGCCCCCGGGGTTAGCAAGCACGCGTCCCAGCGTGGGCTCCTCATCCATCCTCTCCAGCGGGACCCGGTGACGGCACACGCCCTCCTCGACGTGCGATCGCCAATTAGTTCTGGTGTCACGTCTGTATGGCTATAATCACACTTCATCACCGGCTTGCCAGGGCTTCGATTTTTAACGAGCTGTCCCTCGATTTCAGGTTCCTCCGAAGGCAGGACTGGTTTTCGTGAAGGGACCTGAAACGGCGGCAGGAAGTCTGTCTTCCCGGGCGTCACTGGGAATGCGCTGCAACAGTTAAGACCGCAGTCAGTTTGGTTCCGGAGTCGCACTGAGATGTCACGGGCGATCAGCCCACCAGCAGCCCCAGAAACACCGGGCTGGCTCACGCGGCACGTCGCTCCCAGAAGTGCTCCTGCCCCTTGTCTGCCGGTGGGACGGGTCTCAGGGGCGCGTCCGTTCCGAGCCGAAGGCCCGCGCGTCCGTCCCGAGCCGAAGGCCCCACCACGTGGACCGCTATGGACCCTGGGGTTTTCCAGCCTGCGACAGGTGCCTCCTCGCTGTGATCTGCGGTGGTTTTGGTGGTGGACAGAAGCAGACGGAGTTTACACAATAACGCCCTTTTGCTGTCATTTGGGGGAGTGCCGTTCCCTTTAGGCCTAGTGATGGGGGTTTTTCATTAAACGATGGTTATGTGAAACGTTCTTTAGCACAAACTCATTTAGTTTAAACCATGAGCTGATTTAAATAACACCATCCGGGAGATGATAACGTACGTGGTGTCGAGCCAAAGGCGTGTAGTATGACTGACTATGGGGTGGCCAAGGATGCGCCCGGCTGGCCTGCCCCGCCCGTGTGCCGACCACAGACAGGGCAGTGTGCCTGCCGACGGCTCCCGCTTTCGGGAGGCAAACAGGAGGCCCTAAAACATCAGGAGGGAGACGTGGCACTGCAGAAGCCCCTTGGAGGTGCCGGATGGCTCTTCTGTTTCAAATCACATTAAGAGTGAATTTTGCATACATTCCCCTTAATGCTCTGAGACGCAGAGAGACCAAGGAAGGGCTGAGTTGGGACCGGAGAAATCCCTACACATCATTAAGATCTAGAGTTGGTCCTTAATGTGTCCAGAGTTTCAAAATGAGGCCTAAATGGAGGCTTTCCCCCTGACTATAGGGTAGAGTGGTTATGAATGTGTCTGCACAGAGCCCAGGCCATATATTTTTATGCAGCTGGTGTCGCTACGTTTGAAACAAGTCCAAAAACACAGATGATGTGTCTAGGAGGTTCCAAATCGAAGTCCAGACTCTGGACGTGCTCATTCTTTGGTGACTGGCAGAGGCCGGCGGTGTTCTCGTGGGGGAGGGACCCCGGGGAACCGCGTCTCCCCCGGCACCGCAGCTGTCCCCTCGCTTGGGCACGGTTTCTGGACACTGCGGCGCACAACCGACAGGCAGACCCAACGTTCAGCTCGACGAGAGCCGTGCGTCTCTGACAGGGCAGGAGCACGCCCCACGGCGTCGGCCGGGCTTGAGCTCGCTTTGGTTTGGGGTTGGGGTTTTCTCCACCGTGGCGGGCTTGCCCCAGGCGGCGCCCGGCCCGGCCTGCCCAGCGAGGTTCCAGAACCAGCGGTACCTCTGCCCTGCACGGCCCCCATGGGGTGGGTGGTATTTAACATCAGGGCAGATGGCGGTACTGGCCGCGAGCTCTCTGGCTTCGCGGAGCAGCTGGAGACGTCCTGAGGGCTGGCGCAGGGCTTGGCGCAGACCACGGCCCCGTCACCTCCCGCACCTCACGGTTCCCGCCTCCTGACGCAAGGCCTCGCCAGCGCGTTTGCTCCGTCGTGTCATCGGAGCCTGAAGGCCGGCAGGAGCTTCTCGGCTTGTCCTCTGGCATCTGTTTATTTTCCCAACTGCCACTTGGTCATCATTGTGTAGCTGCCTCGCACCAACGACCGCAGCCGGCGAGGCTTCCCGCGGCTTCCTTCCCTCCCAGATGTCGGCACAGCAACTGCCAAACCTCAGCGGGGTCCAGAGACTGGCCTCCCGACTCCCAAGGGGTCAGGGACGGGTCAGGGACGGTGGGGGGGATGTCCTGAGGGCGGTGGGGGGTGCTGGCTCCCCGAGTTCAGGGACGGGGGCACCAGCTCCCCAGGGTCAGGGACAGGGACGGGACGGCTTCCCGAGGGGAGGACAGGGACCAGACTTCGCTCACAGCCTCGAACGCAGGCACTGTAGGTACCCAGACCGCGGTGAGCAGGAGCAGGAGTTCGCTCTACCGCCCAGACTCTTCTGAGTCTGCCTGAGGACTCGGGCGGCAACCCCCCGCCCCCGCCCGACTGTGACGGAGACCGTGGCTTTGGCCACAGCCTCTCTCTCATCCACCTCTCCAGGGCAGCCCCCTCCACAAGCTACTCCTTGGCCTGGCGGCCGATCCCACCAGACCCTCCCGCCGCCGCTCCTGGGGCCTCCCTCGAGGTGCTCCGGTGGGGGACGGGGGGGCGCGTCGTTTCTGCGGCCCTGCGAACTCTTACACCAGGGACGAGCGAGATGTTTTCAAAATCATCTACTGTGGCGGTTCCTTAGCAACCCATTATTAGAGGGCCTCTCGGTAGTTAAAAAAAGATCTCCCTCTCTTGAAAGTGGGGCTGTGCTTTAGAGAAACCCAGATCGCCTCTGTGCCGGGCGTCGGGTGTCACCGGGGCAGGGATGGCACTTAACCACGTCCTCGGGGCCAGCGCGGCTGCGGCCTGCCCCCAGGGTCAGGAGCAGGTGTCAGAGGGCCCCGCTCTGCCCACCCAGCCTGGCCTGGGGGCTCCACGGGCTCCGAGAGTCCACACACGTGTGTTGTGGCCGACGGGCTCTCTTCCCCACCGCCTCTGCTGGACTGAAGGTTTCCACCCGCTTCGCCACGCCTCCCGCCCCAGAAACTAAACGGCCTCCAAGCGAAAAGTGAAGGAGCGTTTCCCCAGCAGCCCCCAAGCGGGTGGGCGCTGAAGCCCTGCCCCTCCCCTGAGGCGCCGAGGCTCTGACGGGCCTGGCGCGTGCTCTGGAGAGGGGCTCCGGAGCTTTCTTCCGACGCTCGCCTCCCCCTGCGTCCTCTTACCACCCAGCCTGCGCTGCCCTCCAGGGTAACACCCTCCGTCCGCTGCTCTCAACCTCCGGGAGGCGGCGAGGCCTGGCCTGTCGGTCCTGGGCCGGAGCTGGGGGCGCGTCTCCTTGGCGGCAGAAGCCGCTGTCCTCATCCCTGGAGGGGGAGCAGGGATGCACCCCTCCTGGGCTCTTTGAAGAAAAGAGGGCCACCCCTGCAGAGGGGCCCGTGCACGCGAGTCCCGGGGGGCGCTCAGGCCGCCGAGCCCGCCTGTCCCTTCATGGGAACCACAGGTCGAGAGCGGCCGAGGCCAGCACACGGACAGCGACCAGGCAGAAGCTCCCCGTTGCACTGACCAGGCTGGCACCGCGCCCATGTGGCCGCGTCCTAGAAAGACACCGCCAGAGCCACCCAGGCTTTCTTTTCCAGGATGCGCGACAGAACACAGCAGGACTCTGGGCCCGCGTGGGCGCCTCTGCTGGTCGCCTGCAGGACCCACGCGAGGTGCGTCCTGGCACGTGTGACGGCCCAGCCGCAGGCTTCGCCACAGCCGCTCTTCAAAACTCAGCCGCCTGGACAGCAGGGTGCGAACCCCAACGGCATCATGACCACAGGTGGTCAGGACGGGTGGGGACTTGCCCTGGGTCCTATGTCTTATGCCAGGGACAATGCAGGACCAGCAGGCACCAGGGGACGCTGTGCCCCAGGCCTGCAGTTCTCAACCTCGGCTGTGCGCTGCTTCAAGACCTCACCATGGCTAGGGCCGCCCCCAGATCCGCAAGAATAGCACATGGTGGGCCCCGAGCCCCCCTGAGGGGTTATGGTCCTCAAGCCTGCATGCTTCCTGATGCTTCCAGGATCGACCTGCAGCTCCTTGAAGCGGCCTGAGCTGCAGGGTCCCTGCCCTCCGGGCCCAGCCCCCTCTGCCCGCGGGACAGCGACCCTCCCCAGCACCGGGCTGGCCCCTCCCCAGGAGGGCTCCCCCGCGGCCTCCCTCCTCCTCCGCGGGCAGGTGCTCCTCCGCCTAACCAGGCTGCGCCGCGCCCGCCCGTCCGCCTGTTTCTCTTCACAGATTTTGGCGAGGAAGGCTTTAAGGTCACAAGCAGGTACGAGACTCGTATAAGAAGCCCCACGTTCCCGTCTCCTAGAAGCGATCATCCTGCATCCTGGCTGCGTCTGGTGGTACCTTCTTGGTCTTCGGACACGAAGGGCGCAGGACCACTGTGCGGATAGGGTCCCCGGCAGGCCCGGTTCCTTCTGCCCTCGTGGCCACCCCGTGTGGCTGGGACAGCCGGCCGGGCCAGACCTGTGATGCTGCTGGCGGGAGAGGCCAGGCTCTGAGGTCCGGGAAGGCTGGAGGGCCCACTCCGCTCTGGCGGTTAGAGGTCCTTCTCCTGAGGGCCACCAAAGTGCTGTCCAGTAGCCGTGCCAACAGTCTCGCTGGAGGCTGGATGGTCTCCCTCCTGGGCCTGGCCAGCACGGGGCGGTGGCCATGCCGGACGAGGGCTCCCTGTGTGCCTTCCTGGTCGACCACTGAGCTCGTGCCTCTCCCAGCACCTCTGTTTGTCCTCCCAGCCCTGCCTGCGGAGTTTAAACACGCCAGGGCCAGCCGCTGAGGGGCCCCGGGCACGGTGGCGTCCCAGGTGGTTCTGGGCCAGAGCCGGTCCACGCCCACGGGGCTGTGTTCTGTTTCTCACCACACGGCAAGTGTCTGAGGGCCGGGCAGCTGTCCCGGTCTGGACCCTGCAATGACCGTGCCTTTGGGGACGCTTGAGCATGGCTCCAGTTGTGGCCCTGGTCCTTGCTGACCCTCCCCAAGCTTGCTTCGCCCAGAGGACACGGACCTCTCCAGCCACTCCATCACACACTGCTCATCCTGGTCACTCTGAGTGGACGTCTGTCTGTGTCGCTGGTGCATGGCCCGTTTTCCTCCGTTGGGGACAGTATCTGATCTGTGTTTCCATGCCTGCAAATTCTCCTGCTCTCCGGACGCCAAGTGTGTGGGCTACAGTCCAGTTCAACTCCGACACCGACCTTCCGGAGTCATGACAGACCCCCGGGTGAAGGGGCCTCAGCGTTGCCAGTGGGGGCGACTCTCACGACTCCTCGGGCGGGCTGGACAGTGTGCAAGCTGCGGCTTTCACCGCCTGAACAAGCCCCCCCCCCCCGCCTTCTGTTTTTCTATTGTCCCCATGGCCCCCTTACGGAAAACAAACCTGTTTGGAAAGCATATGCTTCTATTTCGGCAAGATGATTCACGGGCTGGGCCCTTTCCCTGGTGAGGGACTTGTGTTAAAAACAAAAGGTTTCAGTCTCTGTGAATCCTCGAACTTGCCCGCCTTTGGGATGCCTCCTGCAGACGCGGGTGGCGCGGACCCCGCGGACCGTTCCTTCTGGACACTGTTCTCACCGCACAGAGGCCCGTCTTCAGGGTTTTTCGCTTCGAGCACTCTCTGAGCTGTAGACCGCTGGAGACGGAAGCTTCTCTTGGAACGGATTTTCATTCTGACAGTTCAATCATGGAGGGACCGGGTAGAGGCTGCAGAATTCCAGATGGAGCTTCCTCGGCGGCAGAACAAGGAGCTGGTAGGTGCCCCCGCTGGACCACAGCTGGACACAGCTGTGAAGCTGTGTCGTGGCCTGAGGGTGTCACGCAGTGGGACTCTGCGGAGCCAGACCAGAGGACCACGGGCAGGGAGCGGATTCCCAATCTCGCTGGACTCCTGAGCCCGGGGACACGCTCAGAGCCCGAGATGGCAGGGCCACCCCAGCCAAGTAACCTGAACACGTAATCGAGGTACTGATTCATGTTTTCAAGCACAGCTGGACGGTCAGAGGAGAAGCTCTCGTTTGGGAACCAGACTGAAATGAAACAGCGCCTGCCTCCAGGAGTTTGGGATCGGAAACCACCAGCCAGGGGAGACTGGTCTGGATAGACTCTGGCCACGTGGGTCTCCGGCACCGCCAACAGCTGGCTTGGAAGGACTGGCGTGCGCACGCCCAGTACCCGGCCAGCTCCTCCCTCGCTGGTCCAGAAGCATCGGGATGGAGGCTGGAGCCTGTGCGGGGTCACCAGGGGGGGCCCCGAAGCCCTCCACAGGCACTGGCTGAGGCCTCGCCAGAGAGACGGGGGATGCCTCTTGCGCCGGCCACTGCTTGGCGGATGGGTGTGGGCAGAGGGCGCGGGGAGTGGAGGTGGGACCAGGGTCCTTGCTGTCCAGAGAGTTGGGTTCTGGCCGTGACCACCCCGCTCCCCCAAGCCACTGCACATGAAGACACGGGACCAGACAGACAGGGTGGTGGAGAAAGCCCTCTGTGTGGGATTTGCTCCGGGGCCGGAGACCCGCTCCGCAATGTCCTCCCCTGGGGGGTGGGTTGGGGGTGGTAGAGGGCGCTCAGTGCCCCCCAGCCAGGCCCCAGAGCTGGGCCCCGAGGGCCAGAGCAGGGCAAGCCTGGATGGTGGTGGCAGCCCAGCCCTTGGTGCTGCCTCGGGTCCCTGCGCCCTCCCTGCCTAGTTGTCGGCTCTGGTGGCTGCCCCCCCCGCCCCCCCGCTGCCCAGTGTCTCCGCAGGTGTGGTTCGTGTTCTCTCCGTGCGTCTGTGTGCGGCCGTCGGGCTTCCGGCAGCAAGTGGCGAACCCAAGCCGACGCCCCGGTTCCATTCCTTCCAGCAGAGCCGCTGTTTTCTCCCCGCTCAGCTCTCCCTCTAAGCAGTCTTCCGCACAAGAAATCCGTCCCTTTACAACTAACTTGGAGACGGTGGGACAGGGAGGAGGGGCCGCTCCCAGGAATTCGGGGGATGTTCCCCCACGGCGTTTGTCAGGCGCCGGTCACGCACAGCCAGAGGCTGGAGGCTCTTCAAGCGACCGTGTGTTCACAGCCCAGCGCTGTGCAACCTGGAGTGAGAAGCGTGGCCTCTCTGAGCCCGGTCACCCCGCGGGGCCCAGAGGCTGGTCTGCAGGGGTGTTGAATAGAGCCGGGGCCGTGCCCGCGGGGGTCTGGCCCCTCCGAGGGCTGATACCTGTTAGCTGTTGCTAGCGCCCGCCTTCCAGGAGAGAAGGCAAGGGCGTCATCGGTGGGAACCGGGCCGAGGCAGAACCTCCATGGGGCTCCTCTCACAGGAGCCCTATGACCCGTGGGTGTCACCTCACAAGGCAGAGACCGGCTCAGGCTTAGCAAGATTTGGTTTAGGACTTGAGACCGGACACAGTGCTGGGTCACCGGGCGGCCCCGGTGGCAGGCGCAGGTCCTGTGCGACACGGAGGTCTGGCTCCGCTGCGGGGCCACGAGGAGCGTCTGCAGCGCCGCCAGAGGACGGCTCTGACTGTGTGAGGGGCCGGCGCGTCGGCGCTCGCAGAAGCCTCCGGAAGCTGGGGAGCCGGGCAGTGATTCTCCGAGGGCCCGCAGGGACACCACCGCCCTGCCCGCACCCTGATTCGGACCCACAGAAACAGTTCAGACCTCTGGCCTCCAGCGCTGGCAGAGAGTAAATGTGGGCTGTCGTTTTAAATTCGTTTTTAATTTTTTTATTTTCCAGACGTAGAATTCAGTGCTCTCCTTCATGCCCATCCCCCGGTGCCCCCGTCCCCGCCCAGTAGCCCTTGGCTGGTTCCCTAGAGTTAAGAGCCTCTTACGCTTTGTCTCCTCTGATTTCCTCTTATTTTTCCTTCCCTTCCCCTCTGTCCACCTGTTGTGTTTCCTAAATTCCACGTGTGAGTGGGGTCACAGAAACGGAGGGAACACACCTCAACGTCGCAAGAGCCATCCGCGAGAGACCCACACCGAACACCATTCTCAGTGGGGAGAGACGGAGAGCTTTTCCCCAAGGCCAGGAACGACGCGGGTCAGTTCTCAGCACGGCCGCTCTACGGAACACCGCAGTCCCCCCCAGCAACCGGACAACAAAACGAAATAAAAGCATCCAAATCGGCAAAGAAGTCCCAACCCTCACTCTAGCAGACGGCATGATCCTCTACGTAGGAAACACGAGAGACTCGGCCAGAAAGTGCTAGAACCGATACAGGAGGTCGGCGGAGCGGCGGGATATAAAATCTGTGTCCAGACCTCGGCCGCGTTTCTGTCTGCGGACCAGGCGGCTGTTTAAGCCGCAGATTTCACGGTGGTTTGTTATAGTCACCAGAGCAGCCCGGGGGCGGCGCGGCCCTTCTGTGTTTCAGAGACACAGAGGGGGACGGGGGCTGGTCGTCCGGCCTCCGAGGGCGGTGGCTCTGACCGCACCCGCCACACCTTGTTACAGACACCCCACCCCCGAGCAGGGGGTGCTCGGCCGGGCTCAGGGGCCGCCCCGCCCCCGGCCCCCCAGTCTCCAGGTATCGGGGTTGCTCTCCGATCTCTGCTGAGCTCCCAGGCCGAGGCGTCCGCGGCATGAGCAAGGCCCGAGGTGGCCACCACCTTCGCCGGGGCAGGGGCTGCGGGCCTGACCTCACGTCACAATTTGGGGGTTCCCAGCTTCCAGTGTCGACGAAGCCTGGCACCACCAGGCCCAGAGCACCCAAGTGAGAAGAGGCGGTCAGTACCCCTCCCCCAGCTGCCTGGGGAAGGGGGCAGGGAGGCCAGAGCGGGGCCTGCAGCCGTGCCCAGATACGTGGGCCCTGAAAATGCCACAGAGAGGACACTGGTCCTTCTCACCTGGAAGCAGCGAGGCCCTGCTTGCCGGAGGCTCTGAGGCCTAGGGTCCTTCCTGGGCTCACGGCTCCAGCAGATGATGTAGGACATTCCAGCAGACCCGTGTCTCGATGTCCCCCAAACCCTCTCCACCCGCAGCCTGCAAGTTCCTGCCTTTAAGCTCAAGGCTCTTTGAGAAACTTCTGAGCCCCCTGCCCCCAGGCTCCACTGACCCCGAAGCCCCAGATGATTCCCAGGGGATCGGGGCTGGCTGCCCGCCCTCCAGAAACCACGAAGGGCCACCCACAGCTGCTGGAGACACTGGCCAGGGGGCTGCCGGGCACGGGAGGGGACATCCCGCTGTGCTCCCAAGAATTCGGACTCAGGTGTGCTGGAGCTTGCTCAAATTCTCCTGATATTCATGGGAATATTTAAAATAATCCCTTTACATTCGGAGATAGATCGAACCTCTCGTCCCCCGCCCCCCAGTGTAGCAGCTGGCTGTCAGCCAGACCCACACTCAGACCAGCCTGGTGCGCTGCCTGGGACCCACCTGCCTCGGACGCTCCCAGTTTGTAGCAATTTAAGTGTAATTTCTGGAGAAAAGCAATAACGCAGTTACGTAGTTTATTTAAGCTATTCAAATATGAACGGATTACTTAGAAACATTTATGGGGCTAATTATAAGTAGCAGTAGATCAGAAATGTAGCAACTATAAAATTAATCCTCAACACCGCTGCTCTGACAAGAAGCTGTACGCAGTTAGCATATGCAGAAAGCGTAAGAAATTTGCACTGAGAGGTTCCCGGAGCCTGGAGGGTCTCAGGAGGCCCTTGATCGGGATGGAGTGGTCACCAGTCCTTGGCTTCTGGTTCCAAATGAGACAGGGTCAGCTGACGTAACTGGCTGCGGCTTTGCAAGGAAGCACTGGCCACAGAGCCAATGACGAGAAGAGCTGGGCCGGAGGTGGGTCCCGGGGCTGTGCAGTGGCCCGACTCAGGGACATGGCCACGGCACCGGGAGACCACCGCCAGCACCCTGGGTGGCAGGAGCCCAGGCCTCCCTGCCTGGCCCAGGCCCCTCCTCTGCATGGGAGAGGAAGCAGGTGGTCCAGGGCCCCCAGTGTTCCTGCTGGCCTCCTTGCCTGCCCATGTCCCTGAACGCCCTCCCTCTGGAGCAAGGAGACGGAATGAAGTGCTTTGGTGTGTGTGGTGCCATCCAGTCCGATTTCCAGAAGATTCCCCTTGGCACCTCTGCACCAGCATCTTCTGATGACTCGTTGTCTTCCTGGGGATCCCACGGCCTCCAGAGGGACTCACTGCTGTGGATATGGGGATCCTGGAGCTCGGCGCCCTGTGGCCGTGGACCGGCGCAGTGGGGTCTGGACAGGACGAGGACCGGCGCAGTGGGGTCTGGACAGGACGAGGACCGGCGCAGTGGGGTCTGGACAGGACGAGGACCGTTCCCATCTCAATTCCTCGTTGGCTGTGGTGCGAGGTGCTGCGACCCGTGTGTCCAGGGGAGACTCCCCACTGCCGGCAGCAGAATTCGAGTGCGAGGCAGAGCCACAGCCCACCACCCTCACCCGGTCCTTGCTCATCCCCGAGGTGAAGGTCCAGGTCGGGCGGGTGTGGGGGCGGCCGCAGCAGATGTGCCACTTCAGGGCCCAGACTCTCCGTGGTCTGGTACGCATGGCTCAGCGGGCCCCAGCTCCTGGCTTCAGAGCTGCACTGTCTGAGCTGGAATCCCACAGGGGGACACTTGTGAACCGTGCACCCTGGGCTGTGCCGAGCAGGAAAGGGGTGCTTTGCCAGCGGCCCTGAGAACTCTGGCCCGGGGGCGGCTGGGGACCAGCTCCTGGGAGAACGGGCAGACACACTCACTGTGGACATCCCGAGGGCTTTGCTCCGGCCTGGACTGCCTCCTCCAGCGGATGAAGGCAGAGTGATCCGAGCATCCCCAGAGTTCTTCATCACATCCTAAGGCAACCCTCTCGTGCAAGCATGAGGGGTCTGCATCCTGGTGCACACCCACCGGAGGCTTGTGGCGACCCGCTCGACCCTCCCGATTGGAACCCAGGGCTCTGCAAGGTCACATCACTCTGTCCAGCCTGAGGTGTTTCATTTTCAATGTGCTCACAGCCCCACAAAAGCCAGAGCTTGACTCCACGGGGTCGAGGAGAAGGACCACCCACGTGCACCTGTCAGCTGCGAAGCTCGCGCCTCTTTCCTGGCCACTCCCTGATCGGGGTGCAGCCCCACACCGCAGGAAGGACCCACGGTGATGTGCACTCTTCTCACCGGCGTGGACAGCCACGTTCTTCCTGCACATAGAGGAGGGACCCGTGTGGCTCTCCACTTCTGGCCCACGGTCCCCCAATGTGGCAGGGTCCCTTGGGGTCAGCCCCTCAGAGGACACACCGGCCGCCCCTCCAGGCCCTTGGCTGGGGCCCCTGTTTTCCCTGCAGCCAGAAGGGAGGGGGCCCTCCTGTTGGGGACATCGCGTCGACATGCTAAAGTTGGTACCATATGGTGCTCTTGCGGCAAGCCGGAAGAGGCGTGCGGCTTGTCGCGGTGGGGAAAGCGGTGTGAAACTCAATTCTCGGTGAGGAGGAGCACTTTCCACTTCAGCGCGAGCCCCTGCAGACGGCTCCTGCTCGGTGGTGCTATTTTTTCCTCCTCTGGGTCTTGAGCTCTCTGTCTCGGTGCTCTGCGGTGGGTGGGCTGCTGGAGCCCCTGCGAAGCCCCCAGCCCCAGCCCCTAACGTCAGCGGTGCTCTCTGGCTGCCCCCAGCCCGGTCTGGCCACCCGAGGAGCCCTGGGTTCTACTCCTCCCATAGCCCTCCCGCACCTGAGCAGAGTGTCTGCGGGGCCCAGGAAGATGGCCGCGGGACCTCGCCTGTTCCTGCAGGATTTCCCTTCCAGGGAACAGGAGGCAGGAGTCTGGCGAGCTCAAGGGGCTGTGGCATGGCGAGCTGAGTGGAGAGCCCGAACTGGGAGTCCTCCTGGGTAGCCCCAAGCTGCAGGCAAAGCATCGGGGGACAGTCGGCTGGGCCACCAACGTGACCTTGTGCGTTGGCCCCAGGGAGCAGTTCTGGGCTGTGAGGTCCCTCGCACGGGCGTGGGGCAGGTATCCTGCTCTGTTCTTTCCTGGCTGTGTGGCCTTGGTGAGTCCCTCAACCTCTCTGAGCCTCAGTCCCCACCCGTGGTGGCAGAAGGGTATGCTCCGTACTCACGGGCTGTCATAAACAGCGTCTGGGGACAAAGCGGAAATCCAGGTTTTGTGTGTGTGTGTGTGTGTGTGTGTGTGTGTGTGCACATGCGCGCACCAGGGCTTTGGTGGACTTGGGGAGGCCTGTGCTTGGCGTCGGGTACGTCAGCCGGAAGCCCGGTTCAGCAGCGCTGCTGGTGTCCCATCTTGGGAGCAGCCACCATTCCCACCAGCTGGCCGGGTCCGCCTAGGGATGGAGGGGAGTGGGGGAGGCCTGGATGTCAAGTCCCGTCAGGCCACTGGCTGCTGGGGCACCAGGTCATGCCCAGGGATGGCTGTGTCACTCCTCAGGGGGCAGGAGGAAATGGAATAAAACCAGGCCACTGCCAGCGGCTCCGTGCCCCAGGGCCCCAGCGCGGACTGAGTGACGACGTGGCGAGGGCATCTGTCACCCACTCGGGCATCCTGGGGGGCCACGGCTGCCCACTCAGAGTGGGTCCTCATGGGCACAGGTGGGGCTGAAGCCCAGAAGTCAGCCCAGCGTGGCGGGGAATGCAGAGGCCTCAGGGACTCCCACTAGTCCCGGCACAGTTAGGACAGCAGGGCCCAGGACTCTGCAGTTAACACCAGCGTATCTGGGCTCCCCGGCGCTGCGCTCCTCACCAGGCCCCTCTTCTGTCTTGCCCAGCCCCTGCGACTGCTCCCCTGGGGTTGGCTCCCTCTGCCCGGGGCTCTGCTGCAGCTCTGGTCCTTAGCCTTCCGTCCGCCCACCAACAACGGCAGCCCAAGTCCCCTCACAGACATGCCACATTTTTAAAGGCTCCTCAGCATGGGGGGAGGGACAAGAGCTCTCCGGCTTGGTCTGGACACCCCGAGGGGCTGGGCTCCCATCTTGCCTTGCTGGCCACTTTCTGGCTGCAAAGACGCCTCCATTCCTTGGGTGTGTCAGGATCACTCTCACCCCAGGATCTTTGCATTTGCTGTTTTCTCTGCCTGGTCTTGGCACAGATGGTTTCTAATCCTGCGGGAGCTCCACAGTGGTTTCTCGGAGAAACTTTTCACCAACACGCCCTGCCGAAGGCACCTGCTGCCTCCCCAACCTGCCGGTCCCAGCTGGTCTCATCCCTGTGTTTGATTTCTCTGTGGTTCCTTCTGAATTCAGACTCCTCTCCGTCTGCCCTGCCGGCTGTTAGCGCTCAAGGACAGGATGGGGCCAGGACTTTGTAGCCGCCCCGTACCTCAGCGCTGACCAGAGTCCACGCCAGGTGAACACTCCCGCTCTGTCCTGGTGACGCGCTATGGGGAGAGACGGGCGGCAGGAGAGGGGCGCGGCCTGCCTGGGTCATCTGGGCTCTTCAGAGATGACGCTTAGTTGTCTGCTTCATTTTGCTGTTAACAGACATGAAGGACCCAGACCTTTGAGACACAAGCCAGATGCTCGCAGGCCCCAGCTGGACTGTCCGTGAGCAACGTGGGCAGAGAGGGAGACATCAGCGGCCGGTGGCGATCGTGGCCCACCGCAGTGCATGGGGCCTGCCGAAGCTTGCACCCAGGACAGGACAGGCCTCTCCATGTCGACGGGCCTGACTGCTCTGGGAAATTCTTCTGCCTGTGGTTGTTCTCTAGGGAACGGAAGACGGGCATTTCGTGGTTTAAATGTTGGGAACGAATCCACATTTCTGCGGAACTCCACAGAGGTCACACCAAACACACCTGCACGCTGACCCCGTTTCGGCTGCTGGTCTACCCTGCACGGGCCAGGCCTGGGCACCCTCTGCTGCTCTTGGCGTTCAGGGGGGGATGGGCACAGGGTGGAGGGTTGCACAGGGATGACCTCTTTCCCTTCAGAGCCCAGGGCCTCTCCCCGGGAAGGAACCCAAGGGTCTTGCAAGTCCCACAGTAGCAGCAGATCCTAAATCCAGAATTTCACTGAGAAGGAAACTGAACAAAGGAAAAAGGGATCCGTCGAGGTTTTCAACGTTGTCCCTGCGCTGAGCAAGGGCATTAAAACAACGCCTTGACCCTCACCACGACAGGAGCCTCCGCACCAGGCTGTCTCCTCCTCCTGCCGCTGCTCCTGCTGCGTCTGGTCCCTGAGTGGCAGCCGGAGGGGTCTTGGTGAATCTAAGCCTCGTCACATCGGCTCTTGCTCTTCCGAGGAAAACAAGTCCTCCCCGCGGCCACACGCGCCCCCATGACCAAGCCCTGCCGCCCTCACCACCTGCCCCTCTCTCTGGCCATCTCCATGCAGCCACTGTGACCTCTTCCTCTAAGACTGTGCCGTACCCCCGCCGGGTTGCTCTTCCTGACTGCACACCGTGGTGCCTCTGTTACAGCATGTGCTCTCACCCCAGAGTGATTCCAAGCCACCTCACGGAACAGGGAACCTCGCTGCACCCCACACCCTCGGGCCCCTGGTGGGTTCTTCTGGGTTGACTTATCCATCTCCCTGACCCTAACCCTGACTCCAGGATGCTGGGATTCTGCCTCGTCTGTTCTCGGTGCTTCTTCTTCCCCCGGGACAGCAGAGAGCTGGCGTTCAGATTGCAAAGGCTCAAGGAACTGTGATGAATGAACAGAAAACCTTCACTACGACCTCCTGTTACCACCATTGCATACAAGAACGGAGGCCACATCTCAGAAAGGACACCCTTTTCCAGGAAGGGCCCCTGGCAACCTTGCCCCAATACACCCTTCCGACTCTACATCCTCTTGAAACTTGTCCAAAGGCCAGCCCCACCCTACAGAAGCCCCAGGGGAACCAGAGGGGACAGGAAGTCGGTTTCCCTGGTAACACCCAAATTATGCCTGCGGTGGGACTAGAAGAACAGTAAGCTCACAGCCACCTCCTCCCACGACTGAGGGGCCGTGCTCTTCAAGCTCCAGAATATTCCGAGGCTTTGTGAGTCTGACCTCCTCCTTGGTCCCCACAGCGAGGCCTGACGGAACCCTCAGGCTGTGCCTGCACTTGCAGACGGTGTGTGGTCTGCAGACCCAAGGCCCGGCGGCCGCGGCAGGAATCGGGCAGGGGGAAGCTGTGACGAGTGCCCCTGCGAGCTGGCCCTTCACGGCAGGTGCTCGGAGCCCCCGTCCTAACCACCCCCCCACCCAGGGTGCTTCAGCGATTCAATGACTACATTAAATCTCTGAATATTAAATTAACGATGGAAATCTAAAATATTAATATATTCTAATTGAATATTCTCCGATAAATTATCTGAGCATTTGCAGCAATTCGATTCAACTTTCATTTCTTAAGGAACGCTCAGCTGCATAAATACAGCCATTAAAGCAATTCAAGAAAGGGAACATTTTCTGCTCCGATGAGGGAACGGTAAACACAAAGGATCTGCACATCTCTTTCACATGACTGACAAAATCGCAGGACCCAAGGCAGCTGAATCCGCAAATGACTGCTTTCTTCATGTTCCTCTGGCTTCAGCAAGGGTGGTGGGAATCACCCCCAGGTCTCAGCACGATGTCTAATTACAGGGCGGCTTGACAGGTGCTGTGGGAGATCTTGAATGATGTGCTTATGTTGGGGCCGCCCTTTCAGGACCCATGCTGGGGTGGGCGGAGCCTGACCCCACCCCCATAGGGAGCTGGGGAAGAGGCAGACCCCACCTTGCAGGTGGAGGGCAAGTGGGAGCACCACCCTGACTCACTGCAGAATCACTAGATAATTAAGGACGTCCCTAAGGAGGCATATTTCCATTGGGGCTGAGCTGAGGACACTCAGAACGTCTTCGTCAATGAACCTGGAGGGGTTCCTTCCATTCTGGGGATGGTCAGAACAGCAGACTGCAGGGGAGACATCTCCACGATCTCCTTAGATCTTACGAATTATAAACCCCACAATACAGTGTGACGCCTTCACTTTAAGCAGTCAGCTGTCTTTGCAGTAAGTTAAGAGAAAATACAGTATTTTATCTTAATCCACAAATTTACCTTTTCCTGTGTTCGTCATCCCTTCCTGTAAATCTAAATTTCCAACCTGAACCCTTTCTGTTCAGCCTGAAGAACGTGCTTTACCACTTCTTGTAGGTCTGCCAGCAATGAAAGCTCTCCTTTTGCTTAGCAGAAATGTCTTTGCTTCACCTTCAAATTCGAAGGGCACTTTTTTCTGGATATAGAATTCTTGATTGATAGGTTTATTTCTTTTCTTTTTCTCTTTTCATTTAGCAGTTTGAAGATGGCATTCCATCACCAGTGGTGTCCTAAAGAGAAGCCAGCCCTCACCATTGCTGTCCTGTGACAGACTGCCTCTTCTCCTCTGCTTTCAAGAATTCTCTCTAGTTTTTTGAATTTCACCATTTTGACAATAATCAAGGTTTGGCATTCTTTGTATTTACCCTACTTGTGGTTCATGAAATTTTTTGGATCTGTAAGCTTGTTTCTCTTGCCCAGCTGGACTTTTGTGTTTCGGTTCTGCTCTGCCATTCTCCAGATGAGATGACCGACACTGGCCTGTCTTCAAGTGTAAGGACTCGTCTGCTTCTACCGCCTACTTGGAAGTCAGCCCAGTGAGCTCTTCACTAGCGACGCGGGATGCTCCAGCTTCACCACTTCAATGGGCTACACTATTTGCTTCCCTTTTCTGCTGTGATTCCACGTGTACTCACTCATTCTGACCTCCTTTTCCTGTGAGTTCCTGAACATATTCATAAGGGATATTTCAAAGGTCTTGCTGGTCATTTTAACATCTAAGTCATCTCAGAGTTAGATTCTCTGGGTGATTTTTCCCTCTTAACTGTGGGTCACATTTTGTTTTCATTCCGTTTTCTGGGGCATGTCTAGTAATTTTTGCGTGTGCATTGATCATTGTGATGATACATGGTAGAGACAGGTCCTGTTATCTTCCTCTGAAGGGTGTGGATTTTTGTGAAGGTGGGAGTTAATTGGCTGGACCCAAATCTGAGTCTTTTTCTCTTGCAGTACGCAGTAGTTGAAACCTCTGCTCCGTTCTCTCAATCTTCTTGCTGTTGCTTTTCCCTGGGTTCTCTGGAGTCTCCTTCATCTGGTCCCAGCTCCCTGACCAGGCAGAGCTTGTAAGCCGATATGAGATCTCCATCCGGGACTCCATATTTTACAGGATTTACCTCCTCACATTCCACTGCTCTGTCAGTTCTAGAATCCGTCTTGCAGCTCCGCTGACCAGAGAGACTACCGTTCTCTGCAGGGGATCTAGCCAGCTGTTGACGGGAGGGAGAGTGTGCTCAGATGGAAAGCCATATAAACAAGATCTCACCCAGTGCTGTTTCCTTCTTTCGAAGGACAGGAACTCCACAGCAGTTCCTGTCCACTCCTGGCCACTCTCCAGCAAGTTTTATAATTTTTATTTCAGAAGTGTTAGTCTGAGACAAAGTACTCCACTGTTGACCAGCAGAATTTCCAATGTGATTACTTTCAAGTGTTGTATAGTTAACCTAACCGTTGTCAAAATGATCACGAGAGGCTAACCAGTAGAGACGGGCACAAGTGCTGTATCACTCCTTCATTTGGTAAACAGTGATACCTACTTTGTCCCCTGTCTGACAGTGGGCTGTCTCTCAGGGACCTTCACGTTTAGTGGGAAGACAGAACAATAATCACTGACAAAACACTGTCAAAAACTCCACATGGCGGCAGGTCACGGGGAGGGGGCTGCGTGCTCCCGACGGGAGGGCCTCTGACCATCCATTCTCGGAGGTGGGAAGTGGCCAGGCCGGGGGTTTCAGGGGCCGAGAGAGAAGAGTCCCGGCTGAAGGAAGAGCATGTACACAGGCCCCCAGTCAACCAAGGGTGTGACCCATCGGCAAGTGGCCAGCGGCCCAGCGTGGCTAGGGTTTGCTGTGCTGAGGGACAGCGTCAGATCGTGGGGGCCTGTGTGACTTGCTGAGGAGGGAGACCCTGTCCTGGAGACGGTGAGGAAACAAGGGAAGGGGAAACCCCACGCTTCTCTCATTTCAAAAGGTTGCCTGACTTCCACGAGATGGTGACTAATGGCCATCTTGGTCATTCCCGCATGAATGGATGCCTTCGCAGAGTCAGACAGTAGGTTCCTAGGTGGCTGCCATGACACTCGGACCGTGAGGTCACCCAGCACACATTTTGGAGGGTAACAGCTAGTTAGAACCCAGCCGGCTCCATCAAATGTATACAGACGTCCCGTCAGTATCTATGGAGAAGTCCATCCTGGGCCAGCTACGGGGTGACTCACCGTGTCCCTGTCACACAGGTCTCAGAGCAAAGCCGGACCCGGGGCGCATCTCATTGCTCACCAAGCTCCAGAGCCCGTGCCCCAAAGACCCAGCCCATCCAGGTCCACACAGGAGCTCAGCAGATACGTGTGCCTGGACATGAAGGAACATGGCGTAGGGGCACAAAGTGGCAGCCAGGCTGCCCGGGGAAACAAGCCGTGGACGTCAGTCATTTCGAGCTCTCTGGGGTGGTCTGGTGGGAAGCTGATGCCTGCAATCCTTCCCAGCCCCCTGCAGCTGTGCTCTCACGAGCTCCCTGCTCTAGACACGGCCTCCTGCTCAGCGTGGCCACGTGGCCGCCCTGGACACTCAGCGATTATGTAACCGTCTCCTCCCAGAACCTGACATTCAGAGCTCCTTCTCCAGGCCTCGCTCCGAGGACAGGTTTGCACGCGTTCCTGTCTGTTAAAATACCAACTTCCAGAATTAAAGGGCTTGTCTCCCGAGCAGCACGACGTCCTTGCTCATCACCGCGAGCCGGCTCCCGCAGTCGCCCTGGACAGCCTCTCAAGTTATCAAATTCTGAATTTTTATGAGACTTTTTAAAAAGTTTCATTTTACCCTCACTCTGAATCTTGCCAGAAGTCAAACCAAACACACATGCTAGAAAAGCAAGTGGCTTTTCAAAACCCTCCGCTAACGTACGTGTGACCTTGGTAGCCAAGGGACCCAATTCTGAACGCCAAGCAGCAAGCTGCCAGCCTAGCATCCCCTGAGCCGTGACAGGACGCCAGTCCTCTCCTGTCCCCATCTCCGGGGCCTGCGTGGTACTTGGCACCCTCCCCTGGCCCCACGGGACTCCTTCCAGAACTCAGAGCTGAATGTTCAGAGCAGGGAAGGTTCCCTCCTGCCACTTCCCATAACAAAGGACCTCCTTCCTGCTTCCCAGGGGCTCAGCCAGCCTGTGAATGCGTCCCCCTCTGTTCTGAAGAAGGGACAGCCTCTGCGAGTGGCTCCGTCTCCGGGCTCCCCACTTAATTTAGACCCTGGTCTAATTCCAGCGGGCGCGCCCGGAGGACGCTCTCGCTCCGCAGCCCCGTCAGCGCCGCCCTCCCTGCTCAGGATTCTCCCCCACACGAGCAGGCTGCCTGCGCTCCCCGCGCCGCAGAACTAACGAGTGCTTATGGAGGGACGTGATATTCCTTCCCAGGAAAAAGCCTGTAATTAACAGAGGTTTTTTGGGAAGAACATTCTGCCTGCTTCTCTCCCGCCCATTTTTTCATTTAACATATTTTACCAGAATGAAACGCTTTAATGAGCACAGAATTGCAGCTGATCCCAGCTGAACCTCCAAGGGCTCCATGCGCAGCGTCCCACCCCGACGAGCTGCCTTCACACTCGCTGGGATTCAGGCTTCTTTCGGGAGCAGCCCCTCCCCCAAAACACGGGCCTGAAACTCCTCCGCTTCCTACAGGCAGAGACGGGGCAGAAATGCGCCCCGAAACACGGGTCTGTGTTGGGTAAGAATTTAATGGGTGGAAGGCAAGGAGGCAGGAGCGAGCACAGGAGAGCGCGGGTGCGTGCGTGCGCATATGGATGTGGGATGGGGCGTGCGTGGGGGCCATTTGGAAAAGCCCAATCTGAAGATCTCCCCCAAGAATCCAGCTCGGGAGTCAGACCAGGCTTGGAGGAGGGGGCACGATCAGGTCTGCCGGCTCGCCCGCCGTGGGATCCCTGGCACAGCTGGGCCCTCGGCGGGGGGAAAGGATGTGCCTTTTTCTCAAACCTGCTGGGGCACAGACCAGCCCCTCTTCTCACACAGGCCCTTCCCTCCAGGCACAGCTGAACTGCGTTTCTTGGCGTCCCTGGCCATCAGGATGGCCATGTCCGAGCCCCGTCCCTCCTGCAGTCCTCATTCCGGGGCCCCGCACGGCCGTGTAGGGAGCCTTCCCTCCCACAAATGACCTTCACAGGAGCAAGAAATAACCTCCATTGCATTCAGTTCTGAAATTTCGGGAATGCCCTTTCCGGCAGTCAGCTAACACTAACCCACACGCTGCCTCTCTGCTCACAGCCCGTCTGGGAGCCGGCGAGCCGGGCGTGGAGGCGCCGTCCCCACGGGGGCTGCTGGTCACGGCAGGGGGTCTGAGGAACAGAGGACACACGTGCTCCCAACACAGCCACGGGGCAGACCAGGAAGGCGGAGAGGCTGCCCCTGGGCAGGGCTGAGCTGCTGCTTCCAGGCTTTCCTCTCCTGACACCTGCGGCCCTGCGCCCATTCCCTGAGTTCCCGGCCAGTCAGGCCAGCGGCGGGGCTGGGGGTGGGGGTGCGTCTTCGGGACCCCGTGTCTGCAGAGGCTCCAGAGCGCCGCCAGCTGCTGCTCTCCCAAGCCAGGTTCGGCGAGGCTGGTGCTAACTGGGGAGGGGGCAAGTTACCCTGCGTTGTAGCTGTTCGGAAGGACATGCAGGTCGGCCCCCATCAGAGCACGCAGATGTCTGCGTGACGTGTTCCTCAACATGTCCGTGGGGCCCTGTGGGAGCCAAGGCCCCGGCTGGCTGGGGGGACTTCACTCTCGTGTTGGCCTTGCCGCCAGCTCCGGCCAGTCAGCCCGAGACCACTGCAGCCCCTGGGGCGGAGAGTACAGAAGCGTCCTTTTCGCCATCATCCAGCAGGAGGCAGACTCAGTCCTCGAGGGCCGGAGGCTCTGACTGCACCCGCTTTCCCTCCTGGTACCGCTTACAGGCCCGTGAGCAGATGCGCGCAAGAGAGGGAAGTTTTGTGCGTCTCTACTGGGATCACTGACCCGAGAAATCCGGAAATCCAGCAGCAGACTACTCCAGGAGTGCTGGGAAGCCGGCCCAAGGTCACGTGTGTACCTGCGGGCTGTGAGCCGAAGAGAGCCCTCGGCATTCAAGCCGCACTGTAATGTTCCTGCTGGCGAGGCTGGCAGGGGCACACCTTCCCCGAGGTTGGGAAATGAGCTGGATCTGCACTTGTCAAACTAGGTCCCTTGGGCCACACCTGGCCCACTGCCTGTTCTTGTCAATAAAGCTTTATTGGAACGCGGACACAGCAACAGCGTATGTATTGTCTGGGGGCAGCTTCGTACTACAAAGAGCTGAGTATTTGCAACTGAGGCAGGTTGTCAGCGGAGCCTAAACTATTGCGGATCTGGCCCTTTCCGGAGTCTGCAGACCCCCACCCTCCGAGCTACAGCAACAGTTTTCTACTAAGCTGATTTCTGACTAGCACAAGCACAAGCCTTTGAATAAGACTGACTCACACAATGAAACACTTGCTCCCTTTCCAATTTGCTTTTGATCCTGATGACATTCAGAAGGAAGCTTCTGGTCCCCGCGCATCTTGAGAACACTCTGGTACTTGCTCCCAGCTCCTCTTGTAAACACTTCCCCGGCAGCCCTCGGGCTCCGACAGGACAGTGCACAGCCAGACGTCAGCTCTGTTTTCCTCGCCTTATGCTGTCTGACGGTCCATCACCAACAACACCAGCTTTCCAACTGTGAGCTGATGTAAGGTCACCTCTTAAAATAAACGTATTATTTTAAGAATGACTCACTAATGGGAAGCGTTAGGTAAATGACAAGTGCTGGTCAGATGTGACCAGGACCCCGAGGGTGGTGAGTGCACAGGGGGCCACGGAGCCCCCATTTCTGTCGGTGGCTTGGGGTTGGCGGATGGACCCCGGACCCTGGGAATCTACTTAGGTTGGGGCTCACGCCTTGAGTGCTTTCCTCAAGTCTGTGCCTCATCTCCTCACAGGGGACCTCCGGCCAGGGCAGTTAGGGCAGGCGGTGCTCTGGGAAGCTCCCCATCTGGGGTGGGGGGGACTGCAGTTCAAAGTCAGAGATCAGACTCTCAGAGGCTTCAGCCACCTGAGGTGGGGGTTTCCCCAGCAAACAATTCTGTGGCACCTGCCGGTGCCTGCCTTGAACTGGACTCGGACACCAGCTGCGGGAGCGTGCGTGTGCCCCTGGGCAAGTGCTCCGTCCCACAAGGCAGCTCCCACTCAGATGCCCATGAAAAGGCCAGGGTGTCCCGGGCTCCTGGCCGATGGGCTGAAAATGGGAGGGTCCCACGACCCCTCCTGCAGAGCTTAGCTGCCGGCTGGAGCAGCCCACGTTTGCTCCGTGGATGATCCGTTTTTGTCAAGAGCAGAGCCCCCGACAGCCAGATAGGAAAGACGCACAGGACGAGGAGGGAGAAGGGACGCAGAGCTTCCAAGCCCCTCCCCGTGGGGCGGTGGCCTCCCCACACCTCCCCAGGTCGGAGGACCTAAAGCTCCCAAACCTCGGCCCTTGGTGTTTTATGGACGCTCCCTCACTCAGACAGGACTGGTTAAATCATTGGCCATCGGCCTCTGGCGATGGACTTAACCTCCATCCCCTCGGTGGGGGTGAACGTGGGCGCCTCTAATCCCCGGGCTGGTTCCCCAGGCAACCGGCCCCCAGCCCACCGGCCCCCAGCCCCCTTCCTCGGGGACTCGCCAAAAGTCATGCCATTAAAATAACAAAAGACCGCACCAGGGCTCTCAACTCTTCCGGAAATCCCGATGGTTTCAGGGCTTGGGTCTGGGGAGGAAGAGGAACACAGGCTTCCTGGTGCCGATCCCCATATCCAAGCCCGTCCCATGCACCGCGCACGTCTGGGGCCGGTCGCTGTGGGTGTGGTGTGTGTGGCGGGGCGTCTGACGCGGGCCCCCTGCTTCGTTCCGCTCTGTCTCTGCGTTTTATTTCATTGTATTATTATTATTATTTTTGAAGGTTTTATTTATTTATTTGAGCGAGCGAGAGAGAGAATCCACCGGGGAGCAGGAGGCAGAGGGAGAGGGAGAGGGAGAAGCAGGCTCCCCGCTGAGCAGGGACGGACGTGGGACTTGGCCCCGGGGCCCTGGGATCAAGAGCAGACGGAAGACAGAGGCCTAACCCATAGAGCACCCCACCCCCCGGCGCCCCTTCCCCATCTCTGCATTTTAAACTCACACCCCAGCTTTCCGTGTGGAGTGGAGCGGGAAAGAAAACAGGCTAATCGGTCAGAGGAAGGAAAGCAAGCCCTTGAGGAACCCCCCCGACCCTCATTTCCATGAGGGGGGCGAGGCGGTCCACAGTGCATGGGCGACTCCTTAATGGGTCCTCACCATCATGTCATCAGATGATTGCCCAGATTGCAATTTTCTTCAAAGGGCAGAAGGGAGCGCTACTTGATGGCCCAGATCACTGGAATACAAATCTGTAAACCGAATCCTGCCCTTCTCCCGGGGAAAGCCCCTTGTGGTGGGGGCTGGGAGCAGGTGCACTGAAGGAGCCCCCCCGCAGGCGGCCGAATGCTGGATCTGGGGCCACAGTCTCAGTCCCAAGACCTCCAGCTTCTTGCCGGTATCACCCTCCCAGACACACCGTCTTTCCGCCCTCCAGAGTCTCAGTCACAGTTGGAAAACAGTGAGCAAGGCAAGGGGTCAGGCGTCACAGGCCAGGCCCCACGTGGCCCCCCTGCCCCCTCCCATCAGCACGGGTGAGATGACCCATGTCCAGCAGGACCAGCTTCCCCGGAGGGTACGACTGCCCTCCGGGTCTTTCTCTGGCTTGTGTCGTCTCCTTACGGAGCAGGTTTGGACGCCGCCAAATGCAGACCGTCCCTCGCTCGCTCCGACCCGGCAAGCCCGGCCCTGCCCCCACCAGCCCACCGACCGCCCTGCCAGCCCCCGAGGAGAGGGCGCGCTGAGCCGAGAGCCTCCCCCGCCGGCGGGAGGGCTCTCCACTTACCCGCACAAGCTGCTGTGGGAAGGGCCCGCGGGAGTTTTCTGGCACGTTGATGGGGGGGATGACCCAGTCGCGTTTCTGTCTCCGCAGCCCGTTGGCGTTCCGGTGCTGGGGCCACGGCAGCAGCACGGCGTTCGGGGGCTGCGAGGCGTCCGGGGCCGCGCTCTGCTTTCCTTTCTGCAGCCGTAGCCGGGAGAGAGGAGAGAGGAGCCAGAGAAGTCTGGGTAAGTGTCACGCCGAGGAACAGGCATCTGTTCGGAGAATCTGTTTGTTCTCCTCAGCAGAGAGAGACTGCATGACGCTCGGGGAAGGGACTACGGGTTAGGGGAAAAATCGAGCTGGACACCTGTGTCACAACACGGACTGCAGAGTTACGTGGTGGGGGAAAGGAACCGTGAAAACAGAAGAATACGTCGTAGGGTAAAGCAGAGCTTTTAGGGGCGCCTGGGTGGCTCAGTGGGTTAAGCCTCTGCCTTCAGCACGGGTCCTGATCTCAGAGGCCTGGCATCCAGCCCCACATCAGGCTTTCTGCTCAGCGGGGAGCTTGCTTCCCACCCCCCGCCTACTTGTGATCTCTGTCAAATAAATAAATAAAATCTTAAAAAAAATCCCGGAAGAACAGGGGAAAAAAGTCACAAAGGAGAAAGCATTTGGTTTAAAATGCTGGTTTATGAAAACATACCCTAAAAGCAGTTGATGAATTTAGCAAATGTGATTTGCAGTAAACGTGATTTGCAGATCTTTAAGCTCTGTCAAAGAGTTGACAGTCCCGCTATGTAAAGAGTTCTTGCAAATCAATAAAAAAATTAAGTGTTTTTGACAACAGGGAAAGGGCCTGAAAAGAAATTAACAGCAAAATAAAAATCAGTAAACTTATTAAAACCGTACACATCTTCTTGTAATCAAATAATGCAAATTGAAGTAATAAATCCTTGTCACCCATCAAACTGACAAGACTAACGGAACGGATCCTCAGGCCTGTGGAGTGCGTCATGTTGTCGGGAGGAGGGATGGTGGAGGGGGTGGCCCCTGGCGTTCAGCAAGTGTTTATGTGCGTCTGAAGGTTCGCTGACTCTGGGCACAGAGCTTCATCTCTCTGAACTCCCGCTGCTTCTTTTATAAAACAGGGCTGGTAATAAGAGCACTAGATTCACAGGGTTGCTAAGGCAATTACGCTGATGAGAGCCCCTGCCTGCCGGGCAGCCGCTGGGACTGGAGGCTGATGGGGCTCACCACTGCTGGGTGCTGGCCACCGCCCTCCGCCAGCTGTGCACCGGCCACCAGCCAGAGCCTGAAAATTGTCCTCGACGTCAACTGTACATCAATGAAAAAAAAAAAGGAAGGTCCTGGTTTTTGACCCAGTAACTCCACAACTGTCCCAAAGAAACTCTTTGTAAATGAAAATCTCCCTATAAAAATGTTCATTGCCGATGTTTTTGTAATAATATTATGTATATATAAAATAATAAAAATATCAGGAAAAAACCTCTGGAGATCGGACAGCAGGAGAAACTAGTTAAATGCATTGCGCTGTGTTCCTATCTTGGCGAATCTACACAGTCACTGAAAGCTCCTCTTTGAAGACGAGGACGTGGAGAAACACCCGTAAGATAACGGTGAGTGGAGAGTGACACGGAAACGTACATGTCACCAAGTCCCCATTTTGTTTCTTTCCTTTTTTTTTTTTTTAAAGGACAGAGAAAAGATGGCGAGGAAATTCATCAATACGCCAACTGCGGTTTTCTCGGACGACCAGGGAGCTTTACGCTATTTTATTTTACTTCATTCCTTTCACCTTTCTGTACCTCTGAATGTTACAATGCATACGATTTTCTACAATTAGAGGAGCCAGCGGACACGCACGGCGCCCACAAGGCCCCCACAGAGAGGCACGGCGCCCGCGCAGGCCCCCACGGACACGCTGCACGTCAGAACTCACATGGTGAAGAGAGAACTGAACGGGGACAGCCCATGGCACTTGGCTACGGGGTACCTGGCTCCAACTGTGGCGGGTCCCGCTCTCTGCCTGAGCTCCGGTCCGTCCAGGAAGGTGGTTTTGGGCGGTCTTACCGGTCTCCTTTGTGCACAGAGAACCTTGCCCACTCCTTTTTGCAGAAGAGCGGCGTAGGAGTAAGTTAAATAAATACACATGGACAAAACGGCCTAGCCGATGAGCAAATGAAATCTCGTATCCGCTCCAAATGCCGAATCAACGGGAAAACCCAGGTGGACAAGCCGCACTGGACGGAGCGCCCCACTGGACTTTCCCCACCAGGGTCCCAGCTGTCTCAGGGCCTTGAGCTCCTGCAGTCAAGCGTTTGAAAATTGAAAGCCTTTCACAGCCCCCACCCCATATCAGAGGGGAGCCACACAAGCTGTGTGCATCCCCGCGGCAAATCCCCATGGCCTTGATGTCTCCCCAGTGTGACGTGATACCAGCTTCTGTTCAAGTCAAGCTAACAGGTGCCATGACTCATCTGCGGGCTCTCACGATGACACAGAGATAGGGTCACATCTCTATCTTGCTGGAGGAGCTTCCCTGAACAGCATTTAGGACAGTCCTGGCTCCACACTGTCCCCACACAGCCAGGACATAGACAACCGCCTTCCCTGCCTCTGGGAGCTGCTGATGCCTTGGGCACTGAGCAACCCACGTGGTTTCCACCTAGACCCCCTCTCCCTGACTCAGTAGGAAGTACCCTCTATCCCACTTTACTAGGGAGCCAGGGGGAGCTCAGAGAGGCTGAGTAACTGCAGGTCACACAGCTCAGTAGGCAGAGACAGGGTTTGAATGCCAGAAGTCAGACCTCGAGGCCAGAGCCCCTCGTTGAGTGCCACCATGGCTGGGTCTCTGCCTGTGAGGTCACATCCCCTTCACGTGTTCTCAAATGAGGTGTGTGGTGGGCTGCGCACAAATCACTATTCCCACAGAAGACATGAGAACTCCGGTCGCCTGTGCCCCCGAGCCTCCAGGTGACAGGTGTGTTCCGCTTTCCTGTCTGGGGGCTCCCCACCCACAGGTAACCAGCTCGCTGGCCCCCAGGTACCTGCCCCAGGAGAAGGGACTGGGTTGGGGTCTGCCTGAGGGCAGCCAGCTGGACTGGGGAGACTTGCGTGGGTAGACAGGGAGCCCCAGCCACGAGCACAGCCGCGGGGAGCGGGTGCTGTCAGGGCTCCCCCCGTGCCTCTCCCAGTGACGGGTTCCCCTGCCCCGGGAAATGCTGGAGCGCTGGCAGATGCTCAGCTGGGCTCCTGCGCTTCGGGCTCAGCAGTGCACACGTTTTCATGACGCTGCTTTGGCTTGGAGCTGCTTTATCTTCATTTGCTGGGGATGAGCTCGCATGGCGTTAATTTCCCTAGTGTTGTTTAAATAAATTGCACATATTTGCCACTATTTTAAAGCTGTGAGACACATGTAATAACAAAATCTGGTGAAAATTAATGCCAGACCCGTGCAGCCTCGGCCTGGAAGAGACACCCGCTTCTCCGGGGAGAGACGTCCACGCGGGTTACCGGTAACCCCAGGGGGACCCGCAGGTCGCTCTGGACACGCAGCAGTGCCAGCCCACTCAGGACGTGGCCCCTAGCGCTGGTGCACGATTATGTTGATCCTAAATGGCGTTCCCAGTACTTACAAATACTCCCTCCCTCCGAACGGACGACGCCTGCTGCGCTCCCAGGACCTTCCGGAATTCCGTATTGCTGAGTGAATGCTGGCTAAGTGCGGGAGAAGGGAGCGAACATGACCTCTGTGCCCCATAACTAACAATTATGTGCACGAGTGTGTACACACAGGGGCACACAGGCGTGTGCGTGCACACACAGACGTACACGCATACATGCGCGAATGTGTGCATGTGCACTCCCACGTGTATGTACATAAGGACACGTGTGCACATGTGTACGCTCGCCTGTGTATACACCGTGTTTGCACATCCGTGCACATGTTTGTAACATGTCATAATGTGCGCAAAGCCTGGCATCATGACCCGGCCACACCCCATCACTGGGTCATCACGGACAGCTCAGCCAAGCCAGAGGTCTCGTGACTGGGGAGGTGCAGGGAGGGACCTGGCCGCTGAACTGGCCTCTGGATCCCACCAGGCTCGCCGCTGCAGAAGGACAGGACAGAGAGCCCCGAGGACATCACCTGGTCGTGCTGCCCTCTTACTGGGTACCCAAGAAGATGTGGTTAAGGGTTAAGATCCTGGAGCTGAAGGCGGCTTGCAGACCCCTTCTGAGAATGCTCCAGAGCCCCCGGCCTCAGTACGGCCAGATCTGGGCTCTGCTCTCTTGCGTTTTGGGGCCAAAGGCCTGGCCATGCTGTCCACACAGAGGCCAGGCTGCACCCTTGGCTGTGCCCCCCGCGGGAAGGTCGCCCCCGCATCCACTCTTCCTCCTGGTGCCCTTCTCGCCTGCGTGGACTCAGATCTCACGTCCCCTTTCTGGAAGCCTCCCCAGCGGTCTCCCCGGGCATCCCTGTGCACACAGAAAAGCTTCCAGAGTCTACCTGTGCCCTCAATTCCCAGAACAGGTCAGCTCAGGCCCAGAGGCCGCTGAGCTCTATGTCTTCCTGTCCCTGTCCAGGCGGGACACCTCCCACCCTGCCCTGGGGACCGGCAGGGCACTGACCCGTCTAGGAGGGTGCAGGACCTCACGGCCCACCCACCTGGCACGGAGCAAACGCTGTGGACAGACTTCAACGTGGGGTTTCACACGTTCCTGAGCGCCAAAAAACAAGTGACCCTCAGCTGCCACCCTCTGGAACTCGCGTGGAGTGGGGGGATGGGAGACCCAATGACAGCGATGGCCGCCACAGGTCATGGGGAGCCGCGGCCCAGGTTCTCTCTGATCTAGGCCTTAGGACGGCCGCTCTCTCCATGGGGCAGTGATCAGCACAGAGCCAGGACGAGCAGGGTTCAAACTGGCACCAGCTGCGTGGAATCCACTCCATCTGGGGAGGGCAGACAGGCTTCGTGGGGGATATTATACCTGGGCAGGGTACTGAGGGGTGAGTAGGAGTTTGTTGTTGGGGGAATGGGGCCGGGAGGGAATGGCCAAGGGGCAGACCAGAGGCCGGATACCACAGGTGCCACATACCAATGACACTGTTGTTGACTTACAGGGCTGTCTGGGGCCTAGAGAAAGGTGGGAGGGGCGGAGGGCGACCTCCCCGGGTTCGAGAGCCGCTCTCCCGCAGGCTGCCCTCCCCCGGCCCCATCGCCGTTTGTCTTGCCGCCCCCCGCCCCCACGCTTTGGTTCCTGTGAACCGAGGAGGCTCTCACCGGGGAGAGTGTGGGTGACGAGGTGATGTCCAGGGCACTGGGCAGGTGGCTGGGGGTGTCAGCCCCCTTGTCAGGCTCACGGTGGGGACAAGGAGCCCGAGGAGAGTCCTGGCGGATGGGATTTGCAGGCTGGCCTGGACTCCCACGGGCGCAGGGAGGAGAGGGTACTGGAGGCTTCAGCCTGGACGCCTGGGGTGGTGGCCTGGCCTGGCATGGGCCCCGAGAGTTCAGAGGGGCAGGCCTGAGGGCAGGTGGGCTTCGGGGTACCCTATAACCTGACAGCCCACGGAAGGAAACTGAGGCAGAAGGAGGAGAAGGAATTTGTCCAAACTGCCTGGCTAGTGGGGGAGGGGCTGAGCCAGGGGTGCGGGAGGTGTGGGACAGCCCAGGGCAGGCAGGAGCGAGCACAGGTGGGTGTCCTGACCCAGCCCAGGGGGGAGACTCGGCCCCTCTCTGGAAGCTTTCGGCAGGGTTTCGTGTCCTCTCTGGCCACGGGAAGGAGAGACAGTTCACCCCGGCACTCAAACTTGGCATCCCCCAGCCACGGGGGCCCCCCAAGAAGGGAAGGGCCCAACCTCGGGCTGTAGGAGGGAAGGGGTCTCTGCCCCGGATCAGGGTACGGTGGGTAGGGGTGCCCACCGGCCCCCTCACGCCCTCGGGCTTCTTGTCTCCCTGGCCACATGGGGGCAGCCCCGCCCCCTTCCCCACCTGCCTCCCTCCCCACCTGCCTCCCCTCTGCACATCACAGCCGCGCCCTGGCTGGGGCTGCACGTGAGCCGGTCCCTCCTTGGACACACTCTGGGTGGCCGGGTGTCCCAGAAGCCCGCCCTGCCCAGCGCACGGATGGGTCGTCTCCCCAAAGGGGCAGATGAAGTGTGTGGAGCCCGGCCTCTCTGGGGTGCAGAGGGTACAGAGGTCAGACTCTCACACGGAGCCCCACTCCTGGGCCTGGACGAGCTCTGTGCCTTGGGGCCGCCTGGACAGCTGGGGTGTGGGGTAGTGGGCTGAGGCATTGGCCCCGAGCTCCTGCTTTGCTGTACTAAGGGAAGGATGACCCTGCCGCTGGCGGGAGTCTGGAGGCCAGCTCGGCATCGGCAGAGCCGCATCCGTGCTTGCGCATGTCCAGCTGAGCCCTTTGCGGACCAACTATGACACCTGGGAGCCTGAGGGACGCGGGACGGGTGGCCTTAAGGTCCTCCGAGACATCTTGCCTGGCCCTGGCAGGGTCTCTGGGACAGTGTGGGGAAGGCCTCGCACTCAGCACACGGCTGTTCTTCTAGGAAAAGAGGTGGGAGGTAAGGGACCCGAGAACAGGACAAAACCTCGGTGACGACAGCCTTCCGTCTCACCGAGATCAGGGCCCCGATCGTCCATGTGCAAGCTGCTTGCCGAGCACAGCCGTCCGGACCGCCCGGCCCGTCCACGCTGCACCCAGCAGCCACCAGCTGGCACAGTCCGCGGGCTGGCGTCGCCCCGCCGGCCCCTCGCTCGGCGCATTATTTCCTACTCCCGGCAGCTCTGGGCCGCCCAGTCCTGCTCTCCCTGTGCCGGAGGGGGGGTCTCTGTGTCTGATTATGAGTGTAATGGAGCCCGACTCCCAGGTGAGGTCTTCAGGGACTCTGCGCGGCGAGCGAGAAGCTGGGTCGTTTCCCTCCGTCATCTGTCCACCAGCGAAAGATGAATAATGCAAAACTGACCCGAGGCGGGATTTAAATTACTGCCTTCTCTTTCTTTCTTTCTTTCTTTCTTTCTTTCTTTCTTTCTTTCTTTCTTTCTTTCTTTCTTTCTTTCTTTCTTTCTTTTTTTTTTTTTGCTTTAAAAAAGAAAGAAAGAAAGAAAGAAAGAAAGAAAGAAAGAAAAACAGTGTCAGAGGAAGGCTCTCATCACACACACCTCCTCCCGTCCACGCGCAAAAAGTCAGAATTCATCCCGTTTCCCATCATCTAACCGTCGGCCTGTTGGGGACACAGAATTATTAAGAGCCAGGGGCGGGCACTGGCTGTTGAGTAACGGGGCTGACGCGCAGACACCGAGGGGAAGGGGACGAGGGACATAAGTAATCAGGGTCTGTCTTCGGGGCGGGAGCTCCGGTGTCTTCCCTGGGCGCCCGCCCCGCCGTCTTGGTTGGAGGTGGCTTGCGGTGGATATGCCCCTATTTCCTTGTGACAGGGATGCAGAGGGCAGGCCCCGCCGCACCCTTTCCTGACGCAACCTATCGGGCTGTGCAGGGTGGGGCCCAGCGGTCTGCCTGGTGCACCTGCTCCCAGGGGTGCGGTGGGGGGGTCCAGCCCCTCCTCCGCAGTGCGGTAGACATGATAGAAATGCCTCGCAGGGGCACAGGGACACTAGAGAACAGGTGCGCGTGGACAGGGCCAAGCCAAGAGGGTTGTGACCCGCCAGGCCGCGGTGGGAGCAGGGGGGCGGGGGCCGGGACCGCGTGCCTGCGTGGCCCGGCCGTTAGACGTGGGACCGCTTCTGCCAAGTGCGGTGGGTGGACAGAGCCTCAGCCGTTTCCTCCGAGAGGAAGCTCCGGTCACTCCCCTCAGAGGCAGAACTGATGTGGAAATGGCTTCAAAATCCCCCCATGCCAGATCCCAAGAGCACATTTCTAAGACCCCAAAGTTGGGGGTCACAGATGACAGATAGCCTGCCGCGCACACAAGCCACCCCACGCTGTCCCCGGGTCCTGGGCTGACCCGCCGAACGCTTCCTCACCCCCCCCCCCAAATTCCCTCCACGTTTGGGGAAATGGCATGGGCTCAAACCCATCTGATTTGATAAAAGAATTTATGGACAAAATTTCAAGTTTGTTTCCTGTGGGCTATGCCACGTGGGTGCCACTCTGCCCATGTGCGAGGCTTCTTAACCGAGGGGTTCTGGGGGCGCGGGGGGGTCCCAATGCCTGCCCGGCCCCTCCCCGTCGCCTGGGCCGGTGCTGCCTATTTCTCTGACTGGCCTGCAGACCCCTGGTGCCCAGACGTGGCTTCTTCAGGGGCGGAGCCTGAGGCTGTGATCAGCTCCACAGACGACGAGGAAGGGACGGGTTCTAACTCCCTGGTTGTACCTACTCTCCCGCCCCCCTGGCTGGGCCGTGCTCCGCGTGGTCACTGCGGGGCCGAGGGTCAGGCACCCCAGCCTCCGGGGACGGGGAGAGCCGCACCCCGGGGGTGGAGGGCTCTGGGGGCCCTGGGGAGGACACAAGCTTTTTTCCCACTTGCACAGAGAAAGCAACCCTTCCCTCTCACGACACTGCGCGGGCGCTGGGAAGGCAGCCGGCCTCGGCCGGGGTCCAGTGCGGGCTCTAGCGGCCCCGTGACTTCTACGCACAGTGTGACCGCAGACCCACTGGTGCCATATCACCTGCCCATCCTTGCACGGCCCTAACGTTTGGGTAGGTAAGTGGCCAATCTGAGGAGGGAGGCCCAGTGTTCCGAGATCACGGATTGTACTGGGGTCTGTGGTCAGGGGTCCTGCAGGAGGTGACGTGCCACCCAACGCCCGTGATCGGACAGGGGTGGTGAGGGCTTATTCCCTGAACACGAGTGTCACCTGTGTTCCTCCTCTGTCCCTTCCTGTTCTCACTGTGTCCTTATTTCTTTGGGCTACAGGCGCTCCCGGAAAGGAAACAGCATGCCCCTCCCCCAATGTCAAACCTGCCACTGATTTCCGTGGAGCATAATCCGATCCCTAAAAACAAAAGTGGCCCTAAAGTCTGTCCTGATAGTTCATTCCTCTACCCGCTACCTCCCTTTCAATACACATTTGAAAAATAGTACATTTTGTTTGCCTGCAAGCTTGTATATTTGAATGTTTAACTAGGCTGTTATCTGCAGCCTTCTGGCTGGTTTCCATGGCAGCTGAGGACGGGCAGAGTAAAATGGTATTTAACAAACACGAAATAAAACAACGGAGAAACATCTCCGTTCTTCAGCAAATAGAACACGCGAGCCGTTCTAAACAAACATTTGCATGAGTTTGGCTCTGAGAGGTGCTGAGTGGATTTTCCTGCGTCCACAATGCCGCTGAGCGGACGCAGGTGCGCCCGCCTGCACCCCGCCCCCCGCACTACGGTAGTTCTGACTTCCGATCTCTTCTAGGAAGAGGAGGTTTTGCGAATTCTCATGGAACGCGTACAAAGGAAGGTTTCCTGAATGGCACGGCATCGCTACTCCCTCACGTCTGTATTCAGGAAGAAAGTCCTCGTCGCTCCCTCAAGCCTAGGGTGCTTGGAGGGGCGGTGGGGGGTGGCGTTGCTGGTCCTCGCTCACACCTGGGCAGGGGGAGACCCCGGCAGGTGCAGTGGCCGGCCCAGGTCGTGCGGCTGCAGCTGTGGGGCTGGGGCCTGAGCTCACTTGCCCCTCTCTGCCCTGTGGCTGGTCACGGTGACAGAGAGCATGGTCCCAACACCCTCTCCCACCTGGGGCCAAGCGGGCAGACTGGAGTCCGGAAGCTGTGAGCAGCCCTGGGGAAGGAGTTCTGTTGTGGCCACTCAGGAACTTTTACCCGTCAGGCTCATATAGTTGGGAAGGCGTCACGCTGTTCCTACCGGCATCAAAACCACAGTTCTCTTGGTGAGGGCCCCAGAGCTCCCCGCTTGTCCGCCTTAGCCTTGTCCCCCTCTAACGGGAGGACGCGGGATGGCGCAGCACCCGGGCACAGAAGGGATGGGGTGCGCCCCGCAGGGCAGCTGTGTGTGCAGACAGCACACTTGCGGGCCAGCTCCCACGCACAGAAGGGCAGGATGGGGGACCCCACTACATCCAGACAGGCGTCTGCGTGCGTCCATGTGGCCAGCCAGGCGGCTCGGCCGTCCGGGCCTCCCTAGCTCACGGAACACCTGTCCCCAGACCACAGCCTCAGCACCTGCCGACATCTGGGAAGAGACCATTCTCGGGGGTGTGGCCTCCTGTGTGTCTGTAGGGTGTCCCCAACCCCCACCCACTGGAAGCCAGACTCCCCCCCCCAACCCCCACCCCCGGGTTGCGACAACACAGTGAATCCAGGCTTCTCTGACTACCCGGTGGAGAGCTTGTTGGCGAGAACCAAGAAAATTGTGTTTGGTTGGAAACATTTTTAAATGAAATTACTCTTCATCTTACAGAAAAAAAAAAACACAATTGCAGTTAAAAAAAAAATTAAATTAAATTAGCGAGTTAAGCCAAACTGTGTTACTTTTTTCCGGAGTTGTTAGCAGCGGAACTGAATGAATCTTTCACATTGGTGTCAATTAGTGAGAAAAATGGTCAGTTTCGTTGGCGTTGATGGCTCTGGAAGGCTTCGAAGAGGGCGTGATCAGGGTCTGCCTGAGAATTTTAACTCAACCAGACTGCAATCACGTTTCCTTCTGGAAGGCGGCCTCGCGGTCCACTCCTGCTGTCCACGGAGCACGTGGGGCCCCCAGGACGAGCTCTGGGCCACGCCAGCGTCCCTGAGTTTGCTGGGCATTCTTCTCAAGGCAGGACACGCCCGCGACCACCTCACTGTGGTTTCCACAATCATCTTCAAGAATAAGAAGGATTTCATACCGAACGAAATCCCGTGGAGCCCAGGCCTTGCACAGAACCACAAACCTGTGTTGGTCTGGAAACCAGTTTGATTTTCACTCAAACACCTACAGGAGGGCAGCCGGGATGCCCCGTGCCTCCCGCTTCCCGAAGGCGGTCTCCACAAGGCCCCCACATGCTGGTCTGTGCATGCGCACACATGCGCCAGCCCCGTCATGAGCTAAAGGCCCTGGGGGTGGGTGAGCAACGCACCCCCCCTGGCTCACGCCCATCCGCTGGGCTCACAGCTCACGTGCACACATGCCTGTGCTGTCTCAGCTCACTGGACCCCGGGAGAAGCGTCCCCCAGGACTGGCCACCCTGCACCCCCGGCCCAGACTCAGAAGGGCTGAGACAGGATGTCGCCGGAGGACAGGAGAAGCCGCAGACGGACAAGGCCTCTGTCTGGAATGCAGGCTCCTTCTCCGATTTTAGGCTTCGGTCCAGAGGTCACCTTCCTGATCCCTGGACACGGCAGCAGCCTCTGACCTCGGCTCAGGACCCCTCCCTAATTCCCAGTGGTGCCCCCGCATCATGAAACAGAGCCAGGTGTCCGGTGGGGATGTAGCAGCCCTCAGTGGTCACTCCCCCGGGGAACCAGGAGAGTGACTTGGGGCCTGTCGGACTCATGGGACCCCAGGTTTCTCAGAGGGTGCCCTGCCTGTCATGTCCACACTCGCGATCACGCTCCTGGAGACCAAACAGGACCCGTGCAGCCTGTCTCCCCGCTAACAGGCCCAGAACCTTCCTTGCCCGGCAGTGATGCTCTCTCGCATGTGACTTCCGTGTCAGTCACCAGCAAGCCCCCCAGAGTTCTCCTTTGGCTCCGCGCCATCCGCAGGCCAGGGGCGCATCCCCCGGGACAGGCTGGGCAGGGTCAGGCGGCTTCTCCCTGGGGCTCTGCAGGCAACCCTTCACCCCCGCTCTGCCGATGGAAGGGCTGACCCCAGCCGCCGAGCGTTCAGGGCCGTCTGCAGCCGGAAACGGCGTCTGAGTTTGACCTTCATGCCGGGACCCTCCTGGTTACCCGGCCTGGAGAGGCTGAGTCGGGTGGACACGTCCGCCCCGGCCCAGGGCTGTTCTCCAAGACGAGGGACGAACAAAGAAGCCAAGATGACCTTCGACCGACCGGAACAATCCCGCGTGCCCTTCATGCCAACCAAGGGTTAAAAGCTGCTGCAGGTTTGAGTTTGGCTCATGTCTTGAGCTCCAGGAGGGAGGCGCTGGCGGGGGGACCCTTGACCTCAGCCTCTGGAACGGGATCTCGCCCAGCAGTTTGTGGGGGTCTCTGAGGTGTCGGGCCGCCCGCCGTGTGCCTGGTCAGGCCCCGCGTGGGGGCACGGAGACCCGCGAGCACCGGGGCGTTAGCGCTTTATTAAAGCAGCCGCTGGCCCCTGACAGTGGACAGGAGCGTGATGTGTCCGCCCTGTTCTTTCTTTTGCGGGGCTGCTTCTCAGTGGCACTCCGGCCATCTGTGTCCTGGAAAAGGATAAAAGAATATCTTGCTGCGTTCTGAAGTCTCCAACCCTCCACCAGCACCTAATGACCTTCTGGGCGCTGTGTCCAAGGCGACGCCTCACGTGGAAAGGCTCCTGTGGCCGCCTTCAGTGAAAACCTCCGTGCGTCAGGGTTCGGGCTGGCACACCAGCCTCCTGTGCTCACACGGGGCCTTCCCTGCCTCGGCTGGGTCCCCCACAGGCCTCTGCTTTCAGGGGGACAGGGGGATGGCAGGAGCTTGTCCTCAGCAGGCCCTCTCCAGTCCACTGTCTGGTGGCCAGGCTGGGAGTCCTTGTGATGGCAGTGACGAGTCCTGCCCACTCTCAGGATGGACGCGGACAGACCGTGGGGACGGCCGCCAGGCTGTGAGAAGGAGGGGGCACGGCCCGTGGGGATGGGGGTCAGGCCGTGACAGGGAGGACGGACAGACATGGGGACGGGGGACAGGCTGTGAGCGGGAGGGGGACTGGGACACGGGGAGGGAGGCTGAGGAACTGCAGCCCTGAAGCGAGGGGCCTTGGCCAGACTTGTCCTCACTGTGCTGGGGACCCAAGCAACTGTATGACCAGGACCTGAGGGCCTCTGGAGCCCTGGGTTGTGGGGGGGCGACACGGGTTCTATCCGACTCCCTCTGCAGGCAGGCGAGGCGACGGGCCTGGTCAGAGCATGTCGTGGGGCCAATGAGCCAAAGCCCCACAGCCTGGGCAGCGTCGCCAGCAGACATTTCTTATCCCTGTCCTGGAGGCCAGAAGTCTGAGGTCAAGGTGTGGGCAGGTCAGTTCCCGCCGCGGGCCGCGGGGGGACAAGTCCGCCCCAGGCCCCTCTCCTGAACTCCGGTGGCTCGCCGGACATGCCCGCCTCCCCTGCTCTCTGCCCTCCCCTTCGCGGTGCTGTGTCCACGCGCGCCTGTGCGCAGAATTGTCCGCATCCACGCGCACGCCTGCTCGAGGGACCGCACCTTAATGAATAGGTCCACCGAGCCCTCGTGATAAGCTCAGTCCTGCTCCGAGCGATGGCAGGTCAGGGCCCAACACGGGCTTCTCCGGGGGACGCCCTCAGCCCGTCGGATTGCAGAGCCCGAACCGTGCGGGGAGCCTGGGGCGGCGGCCACCGGGCACAGGGTGTCTCTCATACACACTGACGCGCGCGTTACCAGCCGGGACTCGTCCCCGGAACAGCAGTCTCTACACCCACAGGCCCCACTGCCACTTGCCCGTGTGAGCGCAGCTGGTCGGCCGGCGGCCGAGCGCACGGCTTCATCCGCAGTGTTTTCTGTGAGGCCAGAACACGGCTCCGAGTCCCCGGGGGCGATCCAGCACTCCGGTGGGAAATGTGTGACCTAATTTGCATTTTCTAATTGAATTGCTATCAGCTTTCCTGCAAGACTGCACACAAAAAAGTTATTCCAGATTTGAGCACGGCTGGTATTACCCGCAGAAAGGCCGCCTTTGAATCGTTGCTAAGAGAGGAAACGGAAGGGGAAAACTTGCCAGATTTTTATGGTTCATCTCACGGGGGAGCTGTCAGTTTTGTCCGGCTCCACCAGTCGCCGAAAGCCCGGGCGGGGAGGCTGCACTCGGAGGAACCCGGGTGCAGGGGTTCACGGAACCGGGAAATTAGGGGGTCCCTGCGCTGGTCCTTGGGGATTTGCTTCAAAGCTCCTTTTGGCAAAGAGCCTCCTGGGACTTTCCAGGACTCTGCTCCCTTGGAGAAGGGGCTTTGTGTGTCTAGGACCTTCTGCCAGCGGCACCCTGCTCGCTGTGTCCCCGTCTGAACTCCCCACCCTCTCCAAACTCAGCCAGGAAGCCCTTGGCACGCATTAAAAAAAGTTCTGCTTAGAACTAAACTAAACCTAGTTTAGGCGGGGGCTGGGGTGGGCTGGGGTCACTTCACCTGTTTTCTTTAAGGACACCCCATCGGTCCTGCATCATGGTCTGCAAAGACAGTCGTTCCTCCATTGCCCTGGGTAGGGCTCTGCAAACTTTTTGTTAAGGGATCAGATAGTTCAGGAGTTTAGGCATCGCAGGCCGAGAAGTGAAAGCGACGACATTACTATCGCTATTACACGACCCTTCAAAGTACAGAGACCGTTCGAAGCTCACAGGCCGTCAAAAGGCAGCGGGCAGGTCAGATCCGGCTGCGGGCTCTACCGCGCTGCCTCTGGCCCCAGAGTGCCGGTCTTACACAAACCAAGTGTCCACAGCATGTTTATGTGAAGTGGGTGAATTCCGCCGTATAAAAAATCATACCTCTGTAAAGATGATTTTTTAAAAGAACGTTAAGTATTTTTTTTAAGCTTGCCATTCTGCTGCATTTGTCTGATAACTTTGCTCCTAAAGCACCCCATTAAAAAAATATTTTATTTATATATTTGACACAGAGAGAGAGCACAAGCAGGGCAGAGGGAGAGGGAGAGGGAGAAGCAGACTCCTGGCTGAGCAGAAAGCCGGATGGGGGACTCGATCCCAGGATCCTGGGATCATGACCTGAGCTGAAGGCAGAGGCTTAATGACTGAGCTACCCAGGCTCCCAAATCACCCCATTTTAATCACCGTAGTTCAGTGGATCCCACACGGGGACGGTTCGGTCCCCGGGAGCATTTTGCAAAGAGTGGAGTGAGCTTTGGTGGCAGTGAGGGTGGTGGGCGTGGGGGCCGGGGATCCTGTGGCACCTCCTACGGGGTGCAGGACAGCGTGCCCCACCCCGGAGAATGATCCAGACCGAACTCCAGCAGTGCCGAGAGGTCAAGAAACGGCTTTGGTTTGCATGTAGACCTCACCACGTCCCCAATACGGCTCCTCCCATCTCCGTGCTGTTCTGGGCTATTCCTGGTCCTCTGCATCTTCATTTAAAAGGTTAAAGTCATCCAGGGGCGCCTGCTGGGTGGCTCAGCTCGGGAAGCCTCTGCCTTCAGCCCAGGTCAGGATCTCAGGGTCCCGGGATCGAGTCCCGCATGGGGACCCTGCTCAGCGCTGCGTCTGCACAAGATTCTCCCTTTCCCTCTGCCCCATCCCCCTGCTGTCTCTCTCTCTCTTTCTCAAATAAATAAATCTTGAAAAAAAATGTGAAGTCCTCCATCTGCCCTTCTACCAACAAGCAAGCACACAAGACACGCCGTGATTTTTGTTGGTTTGTGTTGTTGAGTCTACGGGGGAGCAGATGTGACGGGCTCCAAGCCTCTGAGTTACAAGCAGACGCGCTTGGGTCTTCAAGGTCTTTGGTTGTTCTCAGTGACAGGGAAGTGTCCCGCGAAGGTTTTGTTAGGTTCACTCCTGGTTATGGGATCACCTTCAACGCTGCTGTCGTCGGCACTCGGCTCAGATGTCATTTGGTAACTACTTACTCCTGGTGCGCGGAGGTGTAACTGCTTTCACACCCAGCCCTCTCGCTAACGAACCTCACTCAGCCAGCCCAGCTTCTCTGCGGCTCATTTCAGATTTTCTACATCCGTAATCCTGCAAGCGATACTAATGCCGGTTCCGTTTCTTCGGCTCTTCTCTGCTTGCTTGACGTTGTGGGCTCGAGGCTCGGGCATGGGACGCGAGGATGTCCTCGTGCTATTTCAGACGTCACGGAGGCCTCCTATTCCCCGGGCTTCTGGCTGTGTGCCGTGTGCCCTGGATGAGGTTCGGGACGGCCCCTTCTCTTCCCAGCTTGCTGGGTATTTCTTCCTGAATGGAAGTTACCTTCCATGTTAACAACGGACGTTCAGATGGTCGTGGGATATCCGTCCTTTATTCTGTGCTGAGTTACACGTACCCATTTTCCGGTGCTGAAGCCATCTCTGGCTCTGGGAACAGACCCCGGCAGTGTGGCTGGTCCCCTGCAAACACGGGTGCACTTGAGCTCGTTACTGTTTTGCTCACGTGTTGTTTTTATCTGTTTACGAGTGGCGTGGCGCGCAGCCACCCGCTGTCCTCCTGCCCCTTCAGGGCTCTCGCTGGTTTGGACAAGGCACATGTTCGGGGTCTCTGGCCGAGTCTGGGCACCCCTTTGGTCCCCTGCATGTGGGCGTGGCCTTGGGACACGGGTTTGAATTTAAATTTGTCTGTCATAACTAGTTCAGATTTTCTTGTCCCGCTAGACTCGGCAAGTTGAGGACATTTCCGGAATGTTATTTTTCCAGGGATGTTCCCCTGTACATCGGCGTAAGAGGTACGTGACCCACGGAGCCACGTGTGAGACGGGTCACGACGCCGTTTCCACGGCGGGTGAGGATTACTGGCGGCGTCCCTTCTCGGTCCGATCCGCTCGGGAGTTTACGGAGTCAGCTCTGGTCTGTGAATTCTACCGTTTTGATCCCATTACCCTCTCCTCTTGGTTTTCCTGTTTCCTCTTTCTACTTGGTTGCACTTCATTTCTTTCCCTAATTTCTTGGATGAACGTGGCCAGTTTCCACCTCCCTTCCGTTCTTAGGCATCTGGCAGGCTGCGCAGTCTGGCCGGCCCAGACCTCGGCTCCTCCCGCCGGTGTCGGTGCTCAGTCCGGGTTACACTGGACCCTGCACGTGGCTCCTTCCTACCCGAGGGCCCGTCGGAAGGCTCTTCACTCGGCGTCCAAATCTACGGGGACTTTTTGGTCACCTTCCCTGTGACGGATCCCCAGCTTCCTCGCTCGGATTCTAGCCCCGTGGTTGGAGGTTCAGCCTCCGGTCGGGCCCGCTTCACGCAGGCTCTGAGCGTCCTTGAAAATGAGGCGGACGCAGCCGTGGTGGGGTCTGGCTTTCACACGGGAGGCCCGGACTTACTAAATCTGCGGGTCTAGTCTTCCTTTCCTGTGGCTACTCCGTCTGCTTCCGTGTACTCAGAGGTGCACGCCAAGTTTTACGATCGAATGTTTGCTTCTTTCTCCTTTCAGTCCCGCCGGCTTTGCCTTCATCTGTGAAGCACCCAGTGCAGGACTCGTGCAGCTACCGCGCGTCCGAGCGCCCGGCTCCCTTCCGGTGAGAGACGCATGGTGTCTCCCCTGCAGGTTCCTACTTTCCCTTTTTCTCCATCCTTGCCCTTTTCAGATCTGTCTTCCGTGACCTGTATAGAGTCGGGGTTTGTCTTTGATCTGTCAACGTGTTTTCCTTTTAATTACAGAAGCTCATCTTTCCCATTTATTGGAACTGATCTATACTTGCAAATCCAACCGCTTCCTCAGGCAGAAACACGGGGCTCCTCTGTCCTTCCATTGTTTGGATTGTAAGTTTTAGTACTCTGCTTCCCATCCATTATGTGAGAACCTGAACGATCTTATGACTTCTTTTTTTTTTTTTTTAGGAAGGTCTACTTTGTTGGGCTCCCTACTAACGGGGAGCCTGCTTCTCCCTCACCCTTTGCCCGCCCCGTTCATGCCCTCTCTCTTGCTTACTCTATCGCAAAGAAACCAATAAAATCTTAAAAAAAAAGACTACTTGCTTGAAAATTCACACTGTTAACAGAGGAAAAGAACAGATTATTATTACTTAAGGCACTTTTAAAAAATATTGCCTAAATTTGCAGACTCGAAGAGGTGAAAACCTTTGCACGGCAAGTGCACCCAGGAGGCAGGAGGGTCGGGCTCTCCTTTGCCTGGATCTGGCTGTTATTAAGTGACCCGGTGAGAGCAGAACGCGTCCTGTGCAATCATGTTAGAGTCCTGTGAGAACCCCACGGGAACATGAAGATCTGTTATCATGACAGGTTTTTACCTCTTGTGTGCAAGGTCAGACACTGCAGAGACTTTAGGTCCCTCCTCAAGTTCAGATTTACTTCTGACCTCCAGGGCTGCCTCCCTTGGCCAGGACTCTACGTTCATCTTTTTTTTTTTTTTTTTTTTTTTTTAAGATTTTCTTTATTTACTTGAGAGAGAGACAGTGAGAGAGAGCATGAGCGAGGAGAAGGTCAGAGAGAGAAGCAGACGCCCCATGGAGCTGGGAGCCCGAAGCAGGACCCAATCCCAGGATTCCAGGATCATGACCTGAGCCGAAGGCAGTCGTCCAACCAACTGAGCCACCCAGGCGTCCACTCTATGTTCATCTTTAAGTGATGTGTCCATCACCGTGACCTTGTAGTCATTCTCCAGGACCTTGGAATGGGGGTCTTTGTCTTATCCGAGTTGCATATTAATTTGATTTCCATCATCTTCCAGGATGGTGTGAGCAGCCTGGGCCCTCGGACTCCATGCCTGCTTTCTTGCCTTGGAGCGTGTCCCCTGCCGTGCTCACGGCTATCTGCATCTACTTAATCTTTTCATGGCTTTTCCTCCTGGACTTTTATCACCAAGCACCCTGTTTCCGCCTGATGAACACGACCTGTGGCAGAATCTCTCAGGGTGCTTCCTGAAGGGGACTTCTACTGGGTAACAGAATCCTGTGTCTGTCACCACCCGCCACCTTCTGGCACCCATTGTCCCCACGAGAAGCCAGCTCCCATGTCACCATTGTGCCTTCCCTGAGCTGGCTTCTGTTTGCTTTCAGGGACTTCGGTTTTAGACATTTTACCATAAAACACCTGTCATGGATTGAATGTGTGTGTTCCCAAATTCCTATGCTCCAAGTGGATCCTCAGATCCTGTGGCCTTGGGGGTGATTAGGATCAGAGGAGGTCATGTGGGTGGAGCTCCTGAAATGGGACTGGTTCCATCGGTGACTTTCTTCTGTCCCCTTGCTGTCAGGGGAGGATACAAGACAGCCAAGACAACAGTAGGCAGGAGACCCACCTGGGGACTTGACCACACTGCCATTCTGATCACAGAGCTGCAGCCTCCAGAACCATGAGGAACACGTGTCTGTTGTCCACAAGCTGCCCAGCCTATGGTGTGTCCTTCCAGCAGCCTGAATGGACAAAGACCGTGCCCGAGTGCTGTTTTCTTCCTATTAGCTTGTGTAGAGTTCGTGGGGCATGTTGGAGAGAAGCCTGGATATCTGCTGCCATTATCTTTTCAAATGTTACTTCTGCTCCATTTTCTCCCTGCTCCGCCCCATATTCCAAACACGCATGTGCTGGGACTTCTTGCAACTTCTCCAGCGCCTTTACTCTTCCTTCTGTGTTTTCCTTCTCTTTAACTCTTTGTGATTTAGCCTGAATATTTCCTCTGACAATTTCTGCTTTGCTAAATCTCTCTTCAACTGTGTCTAATCTGTAGATGTATCTATCCAGTGAGCTTTCTCTTTTGTTTGTTATATTTTTCATCCTAAATTGTCCAATTCTTTTTTATTCTTCTAATGCTTTCTCAAAATCTTGTTTTAGATGTGCTTAAACACAGTAAGCTTAGATCTTATAATATCTACGTTTGATAACTCTGCTCACCTGCCAGCCCCAGGCCCGAGGCCCAAGCTGCAGGCAGGAGAGGCCCCAGAATTTCAGGCGCCCAGTGAGGAACGGGAGGGAACAAGTAAGACCGTCCGGAGGGCAAGCGCCGTGCATTCCCGCGGGCATGGGACCCCTGCGCCTGACCTTGTGGCAGACGTCCCTCAGGAAGGGGGCAGGGCAGGGGGGTCCCCTGGGGCTGGCACAGCCCGCTGAGATGTCCCACTCCTGGGGAGCCTCTGTGGAGGGAGGGAGCATACTCCCCAAGCTCCGTGTGAAGTCACGTCTTACCTTGTGCGTGGAGCGGGCAGACGAGGGCTGGGCCACCAGCAGGCGCACCACGGCGTCCCATCGCTCGGCCGTCTGGTGGTCCCACGCGGTCACGGTGAACGCCACCTGCTCGGAGGGGATCCACAGCTCCCGGGTGGCAAAGACCGTCCCGTCCGCCTTGACTTGGAAGTCCGTGCTGTTGGTCTCATACTGTGTCCCTCTGGTCCCCAAACAGCGGCTGAACGCGACTGCAAGTGAGAAGAGAGACGGGGTCAGGACCGGGCGGCGAGCGGAGGGGACATGGGTGCTCGTGTGCTTGCTGTTCAGCCACAGGTCCTCGGTCTCCCAAGGAGCGACACGGGGAAAATAACGAGTAACCAATTTTTTGACCTTCAGGTATTGGGTTTCATCTCTCCTGCTCGGGGAATTAGCTGTCGGCCGTCGCAGGACGTAAAACCGCCGGCTGTGCTCCGCCCGTATCCCCGAGTCTGTGAGGGGCCCGGCGGGTCTGCCTGCCTGAGAACGGCCCCCCCAGCCGCCCTCCCAGCCCCTGCAAACCCCGAGCCGCCCGCTCGCTCGCTGGCCCCCCACAGATGTGTGTTTCCACCCCGAGAAGGAGCCGGGAGGGCGGTGTTCTGACTGGGGCGCCAATCTGCTGTGCTCTTGGTGCTTCTTATCACCCAGCGACCCAACCTGACCCCCGCAGACTGGTTCGGGGCAGGTGGGGCAGGACCTGGGGCAGTCGGGGGCTTTAGGACCTGGACGCAGGGCAGTGGGGGCCGCGGGTTTCCCGATACCCCGGCGCACAGCTTTGCCCCCCACGAAGGAATTAGGCACCGCATCAATGGGCCCCGCTGAGGACTCTGTCGAACCAGGGTGCCGGGAAGGAGCCCTCGGAAGCTGTGCGTTGACCGGGGCCGCATCAGTGCGTTTCCTACCCAAGTGTGTGTGCAGCTGTCGCCAATGCCGCGCTAAAAGGGGGGCTCCGGCAGCCGGTGTCCCATTCCCTGATAGAAACGGCGGATGAAGTTACCTGGTATTTATAGAAGGGCGGGTCTCTCGGCAGTTACAGTGGGAGGATTGCTTTTTAAAGCAACGTCACTGTCACAGCTTCCATGACTTAATTACTATTTATTCCAGAAACTAAAAAAAGCACGTCGATGTTACATCTGATAAAGTGTTTCTCCCCTGTGCTCACCCTTCGTTGTTGTCTTGAGATAATAAATGAGGCCTATGGGCCTGGATCTCACCTACGTCACGCCCACGTCTCCCGCTGCCAGCGCCTCCCACTCCTGGGCTTGCTGTAAAAATGTTTCCAAGCCTGAGGACACCAGGCGCCTCTGCCCCGTCCAGCCCCGAGAGGACAGGAGCGCGGACCGCTGGGCTCACTCACGGTCCTGGCCCTCGGACGCCGAGGGCACCTGGGGCTTGGGCGGGTCGCGGCTCCAGGAAAGCAGCTCCGCATGAGGGAATAACTGCATTTCCCTTCAAGTGACTAGAAAATCCCACACCACTCTCCCACCACCACAGGCCCCGACAGCAAATTAAAATCAGCAACGCGCTGAGCGGATCAGTCGTTCCCGACGCCCAACCGTCACGGACAGAGATAAACACGACGGTTCCACGAATGTCGGGAGATGAGCCCCACGTACACAAACAAGCTCCTTGTTGTCTACGTGTGAATTTCTAGGAGCGCGAACGGCCTCGGGCAGCGGCGGGAGGACTTAGACGTCGACACCGCTGAATTTAAACCGAAGTCACAGGGTTTGGGTGACGTCTAGGGAAGCAAAGATGTGGCCCCAGTGGGAAATCCGGAGCCCTGTCTGCCGGGAACCTTGAGCTGACGCACGTCCCCGGAGGTGGGGGAGACCCTGAAGGAGGCGAAGATGGCGCCATCGAAAGCGCGGGGACGTGCGGCCGCCGCAGTCAGGCCCGCGGGATAAAACCGGTGCTTCCCCACACGCGTGTTCACAAGATCTTCGTGGGCTTTAAAGGTCGACGTCTTTCCAGCCCGTCTGTCAGGGACCGGCCGGTCTCGCCAGAGCAGGGCTGCGGGTCGGGGGGAGGTCGCCTCTTCCCCTGGGGGCCGTTTTGGGCACGTGGAAGAGCATGGCCGTAGCCGCTGGTCACCTGGCTCGCTCCCTGGGAGGGGCCGCCCGGATAACACGGTGCTCGCGTGGGAACAAGTGCAGACGGGCACTGGGCCCTGCCGCCTGGACCCTAGCACCACATGGGGCCTCTGCCTGCTGATCTCAGAGTTCTGGAAAGCCAGCTCCTCGTGGCCCAGCGTACCGACTTGTTCTGTCCACCTTTAGGGCCACAGTGCCACTGCCGGGCACCGCGTGCCTTCCAGCCCCTGTGTAGACCAGGCCAAGCCCAGGTTGGAGCATGGTCGCCACGCTGTATGGGTTTCTAGACTGACTCGGGACAGGACTCGGGGCACTCATGCTTTGGAACCACGGTCTGTGTGACGGCAGGTGTGGTCAGGACTCTGTGGGTTTCTAGCAGGGTCAGCCCTGCTCACTGGGAAGCGGCTGGACCCGGGCTGCAGCAGCCGCGCTCACTGGCCCTCGCAGGGCCCCACCATGTTCTGTCTGGAATTCTCTTTTTCTGTGTCTTGCCCGTGTCCACTGGGACTGCCAAGTGTGTGAGGACAGGGCCGCTGTCCTGGCCTCCCGCCGCGTCCCTGGGGCGGAGAAGACGCATCTGGTCCAGCTGAATGTAAGGGGTCCCCGCGGGCAAGAGCTCCCCACGCCGCTGCTGCGTCAGCACCCCAGGCCGTGAGGGTGAGCCTCCCAACGTTAACACGTTCTGTCAATAGTTCCCTCGATGTATTTGTTTTTGATCTCATTTCTCCCTTAGTTTTCAGAAAAAAATTAAAGTCCCATGAGGTTCTGAAAGAAACGTTTCCCTCAGTGTTTCAGAGCAAACCGGCAGACGCAGAGACGCTCCAGCTCTGATTAAAGTCCGGTCGTGCGTGCATCCTGCTTCCGCCCCGGGCTCTCCGGGAACGGGCGCCGGCGCTCTGCTGCGCACCGCTGGCCGGCGGCGTCCCTATTCTGCAGAAGAGGAAACTGAGTCCCAGAGACACTGCACCTTCTTGAAGCTGGCAAGAGCCGGAGGCAGGGTGCTGCAGGCTTCCCGAAACCGTGCCAAGCTGGAGGGGGACCCTCCTTTTTATTTTTTTTTGTAAAGATTTTATTTATTAGAGAGAGAGGGAGAGAGGGAGGGAAACACGAGAGGGAGAGGCAGAGGGAGAGGCAGAGGATCCCGAGCAGACTCTGTGCAGTGGGAGGGGGTGTGCTCGATCCCAGCACCCTGAGATCATGACCTGAGCTGAAACCAGGAGTCAGACGCTCAGCCGAGTGTGCCCCCGTTGGTCCCCCGGGAGACTCCCATGTCCGGCTCTGTGCGCACCTCGGTTCTCCAGAGGACACTTTGTGCCTTGTTTGGAGAAACCGGCCCTGGGCGGTACCTGCGCCTGGTCACCAACCCCGCCGTGCCCCGGCCCTCCTGGACGGTGGCCCCAGCCCCACCCATGGGGAAAGCACCCCCCCCTCCCCGGGCTCCCCTGAAGGAGACCTGCCTGGGAGCTCCTCTGTGCCCTGGGCCGTGACGCGGGATAGCAGTGCCCCTGCTGCCCGCGGCTCTCCGTGGATCGCTAATTACTTCCATTAGTTTTTAAACAAACTTGACAAGAGACAGGAGTCCGGAGGGACATGAAATCCAGTCATTGAAGTACACACCGCCATGGCCCCAGTGCCTCCGGTCCCTCGGCGGCGGCGCAGGGAGGCCGGGGAGGAGGCCCGTGCGCAGCTCCCGTCTGCCCGCTCGAGGACCGGCCCCGGAGGGTGGGGAGGCCAGCATCTGGCCGTGCCTGGGGCTGCCAACGCTGGGGACCACCGACGTCACCACACGCTCCTGGCCATGGGCGCCATGGGGCAGGTGTGTGCTGTAGCCATGCCCACACGGGCCCAGGCCCCTTTGGGGCACGGCTCGAACCCAGGTCTGTGGTTGACAAGCAGGGGCCTCTCCGAGCTTCTCTCCCTGTCCTTGCTGTGGCCAGGACGAGCCTCGCCCGGCGTGGGACAGATGGGTGAATGCCTGCTCGTCGGACTCTGGACGGGATGCACGTGACCCTTTTGACTGAGGAGAACGGCCTGGGGAGCAAAGGCTCTTGGCCAAGATCATACAGGGTCATGCATTCCACAAACATCTGGGGTCCTCCTGGTGCCTGGCCCTGGGGTCTCCCGGGGGATAACAGGCTGGAGGCTCATCTGGGAGGTGAGTGGAGAGAGACAACGAGGTGGCTTGAGCCCTAGATGCTTCCACGGGGTCACAAGGAAGGGGGCCCAGACCCGGCTGGAGGTCCCCGGGGGCAGGGATGGGAGCCCGGCAGGATGAGTGGGGTCAGCAAGATTCGGACCCTGTGGGATCCTGTCTCCGCCCCCTGGGGGCCCCATCCCCCTCCCCAGCCCCGGGCGTAGGAGCAGCAGCCCTTGGAGTCTGGCTGTGGACGCTGGGCAGGCCCCGGACAGCACGGATTTGATTTTCAAGCCCATGTTCTGTTCCAGGAAGGTAGGCCACTCTGCCCACTGCCCGCCGGTGCCCACTCTGTTCCTGAAGCGCACACAGACACGGCGGCGTCCGCCTCAGCGGCCGTGAAGGCCGGTCAGGACGCACCAGCGGAACGCGAGTGCCGGGAGAGCCCCGGCTGGACCCGGGGAGGCTGAGCTACTGAGCGTGCAAAGGAGTCCCGCGTTTCACGTCCGCGGCCGGCCCCCGCCTGCCCCGCCCCTCGCCAGGAGGTCCGTCAAGCCGAGTGGAGCCTGGTGGGCATTCCCGGCCGGTCGCACTCCGGCTGGGACGCGCTGGTGCGGTAAGTGGCAGGCCTGCCCCGGCCACCTCCTGCCATGCACGTGGGTCTCCTCTGCGCTGGATGCACGTTGGCCTCCGCCGTCCCTGCGTACTGGCCGAGGCCCACTCGGGGGCCTATTTGGTTGGAATTTCCCAGGGAGACCCCCTGTGTGTGCCATCTCCCGGAGCCCACGTGGATCCTGCTCCCCATGAGGGGGCCCTGCCCTGTGATGGAGGTGACCCCGCACACCAGAGCTCAGGTGGGCAGCCCCACTCACCCCCATTTACAGATAGGATTTGCTCATGGATGCAACAGGCAGCAGAAGCCAAAGACAGTCACTGCCAGGGAGAGGTCGGAGTGGGGGCGGGTCAGAAAATTAACCAAGTCGTTACAGCAGAAATGTAAGGCTCCCAAGGGGGGCACGGTGGTGGAGAAGGAGCCAGGTTCCGTGAGAGCCCGACCTGGACTTGTGGGGCAGGGAGTGCTTCCCCTAAGAACCGAGGGATGAGAGAGCTCCCGTGAGGCTTGCGCAGGCCACATGGACAGCACGTGCAAAGGTCCAGTGGCAGAGATATTTCAGGGTCTCAAGGACCCAAGAACTAGTGTGACTGCAGCAGGGTTTGCTGCAGGTGACCAGAAGGTAAGCAGGACTGGCCCCACACTCCAAGGGAGAGGCTGAGGGAGGGGTCTCCGAGCCTGCTGACCTAGGACACCCACCTTGGGTGATCCTGGTAATCTGTGCCTGCACGGAGCACTCCCCCGGGGGAAAGGGTCGCCGGGCACGCAGCAGGATCCTGAATGGACTTGACGCCCCTTTTTGGGGCCAATGTTAAGAGAGGGTTACAACCTCTGACCACAGGAACAGCCCAGTGAGCGGAGCTGGGAGCCCAGCGCTGTGACTTCAGAGGCGCGCCCTCAAAACCCAGGGACAGAGTGGATCGCAGGACCCTGAGCAGCAGGCTCCAGTACCCGCCACAGACCCGTCCGCTGGGCACACAGAACTTTAAGAACCAGGAATAGAAGGCACGAAGGAAGAGGAACAGGGCGTGTGGACGAGGGTCCCCCAGCAGGGACGCCTGGTCCCGGGCCCCGGGCAGGGAGGCATCCGGGGCGACGGGGGGTGAGTCATCCCCAGGGACCTTAGGGCTCACGTAGCCTTGTTCCGGCACCCCGAGAGGACCTCACATGGGCCATCGTCTGGCTCGGCTGCCCCAGTGACATCTCCCTAAACGTCCTGCCATGAGGCCGCCTGGTGACCGCTCCCCTGCCCACGCACAAGGGGGAGCTGGTGACCGTCCCCCTGCCCACGCACAAGGGGGAGCTGGTGCCAGCACAGCTGGAAGGTGGATGGTGGCTGGGGGAGGAGGAAAGTGCGGCCGCTGACGGGGACGGGGTCTCCTGGGGCGTGGGAAGTTGGGAGCGACACCGCAGTGACCGCTCCAGACCGTACCACACAGAACGCCACTGGGCTATTCACTTTGAAAAAGGGGAAATCTACAGCGAGTGAGTCCTATGTCCCTAAAAACAGTTTCTGGGGCTCCCTGAGTTCCCAGTTCTTGCCTGCAGGACTGACAGGGGAAGGGTCTCCCTGGAAGGGCCTGTTCTGTCCCGGCGACCTTAGGACCAGCCCGAGGCCTGTGGTCCTCTTCCTCCCCGTCTCCCTCCCTGGCCCCGTCTCTCACCTTCCCGGTCCCGTGCACAGACCGGAGTGCTCACGGTGGGAGGGGACAGATGTGCTGACATCGCTGAGAAAGGTGCATGACGTTCCGGCCGCATACCAGGTGCAGAAACCCCAGGGTCCCAGGGCAGGGAGAGCATGTGGGTGTTAAGGGATGTTACGTGCAGGAGACCACGTCTGAGCTCAAATTCCAGAAGCTACTCGCATGACTGCCTGAGATCCGCGCGAGCTGCTGGTGTCCACGTGCGGACAGCTGCATGGCTCCGCGTTTCCAGAATGTCCCAGGAGTGTCCCAAACAGACGGAATGCCAGGAAAATGGACTGCCCCAGCCCGCCGCTGTAGTGCCATCTGACCGACCTCCCTAGAAGACAATTAATCACGGTCTGGAATGCATGCATTTACTTGAGTAATTCCACGAGCCCTTACGGACCCCCCCTGACACGCCATCCTTCTCTCTCCGGGCCCCGGGCACTTTGAATGCTTCCTGAATCGGTGTCCCAAATGCAAAGCACGCAGCAAGCCTGACACTATCACGTTCTTCTTAGGATTTAGAGCATTCATGGAACTTGCAGCTGGTGTGAATCTCACATCCTTCCCAAGCGCTGGGATCGGTGGCTTGGGGGCCGGGCTCGGCCAGTTCTGAAACTGAAGATCATGACAACTTGAGCTCACCGTGAGTAGCTTCTTCTGTTTTTCCAGGATGGAGCAAAATCCTTGCTTCAAAACTCACCCCCTCCTCTGGCCTGGCCCCGCCGGCTCCTTGTGGGCTCTCCGCCGCCGACGTGTGCAGCCAGGCTCATTGCTGCTGGGCACGTGGGAGATGGAGGTGGAGACCGGGAAGCTGGCAGCCCCCGCACTGACAGCCTCGACGTTTAACCCTTTCCCCTCATCACTTTGAATTGCCCGCTGGGTGCGAGGAGCGAGGTGGGGGCCGGCGTGCAGGGAACCGGAGCGAGCGGCGCGCGGACCCCCTCCTCGCCGGCAGGGGCCTGCCTGACATTTACGGGGGTGGGAGGCGGTGTCTCCTCCTGGAAATGGCGTTGCGGTTATGAAACATGCCTTTTTATTATTTTTCTTGTTAGGTGAACTGAGAAAGAGCAGATGAGCCAGAGGTGAGCTTGTAGCTGGGGCCGTGCTGAGGGAAGTTCACCCCACAGTCTGTCTTCCTTCTGTCCGCCCCCATCCACCCGTCCGTCCGTCCGTCCCTGCTTCCCTCCGCTCTCCCGCCCCGCCTTCCCTCCCTCCCTCCGACACGCACCGCACCTCCTTGATCGGGCACCATCCAGGTGCTGGGGGGCCAGAGAGGGTCAGGGCCGCCGTGGGCAACAGGAACTTGGAGTGAAGATCAAGGTTGAAAGGGGGTCAGGGCCCAGCAGGGGCCTGGTGGGGACCACTCTGTGCCAAGTGCCCCCAGGGTGACTCTTCTCCTCCTGACTCTCCGGAGGAAGGCCCCCTGTGCAGGGGCCTGTGCCTCAGGGATGTGAACCCGAGGGTGTAGCTAATGTCCTGGCAAGGACGGCCAAGTGGCCACCATGGGCTCCACTGTGACGGCTTTCCGTACTTCCTCCGGTTTAAGCTGATGTGTGTTCAAACCGGAGGCGACCCTTCTTCCCCAGCCTGAAGACGCCCTGACCCTTGGGCCCTCGGAGTTCCCAGCCCCCACCCAGGCCCCAGGGGACCCCTCAGCCTGTTGTCCCCGTTGGAGCCACTCCCTGCCGGGCTGTTCGTAAGGTTCCGACAAGAACCAGAGCCTCCCCTGCAAACCTCGGATCGCAGATACGGGCCCTCCGCCCTCCTGCCCCTCGTCGCCACACCAGCCGTGGTGCGGACACACGCGGAGCAGTTCATTCCAAATCGGCTCGGTCCTTCCTGTCTGAGCACGATACTAACACCCAGGTTTGTTGGGTGCGCGGGGTGTGCCCATGCATCGGGCCCCCGGCAGCGCCTAACCGTCTCCAGTGTCCCAGGAGAGCGGGGGGCGCACAGCCTCAGGGGCCTGCGTGGCGTCGGCATCTCCACCATCAGCCGTGCTGGCTACACGGCTTGTCCCGCCTCCTCGCGGTCCACGGCTCAGCACCCCCTGGGCCTGTTTGCCCCACAATGGACGGCACTAGCTTGCCGCCACGCTGTGGACTGGGATGCTCTCTCCTGCCCGGCGCCAGCCACCCTTCTCGCTCCTGTCCGGCAGCTCATGGGCTGCGGTCCCATTTGTCCCCAAGGCTGCCTCCCTGCTTGCTTCATTATGGCTCCAGCCACCACCGCCAGTCTGCAAACTCGGGCTCCCCTGCCCTGCCGCCTCCCGCACCCACCCCCAGGGTCCCCAGCACCCGATGGGTGCCCGGGGAATGTGGCTGGAAGAGATGCACATGTCCTGTCTCCCTTAGCTTCCAACATGAGCGCGCAGTGGACTGAGCAGCCCTGAGAGGACACGGGGGGACCCGGATGCCATCACCGTGGACGAAGACCGTCGAACAGGCCACATGTCGCGGGACCCCAGCGCGGCGGCCTTCCGGAGAAAGCACAGCCCCGAGACAGCAGAAGACCAGCGCTTGCCCGGGGCTGGGGAGGAACGGGTGGGGCGCGGGAGTCCGGGGGCAGCGGGAACGCCCTGTGTGACGCTCCAACGGCTCCTGTCACGCGTTTGTCCGACCACGGAAAATGCACCATCAGGAGTGACTCTAATACAACCCACGGCTTCAGCTCATAACCACCCATCGGCGCGGCCTCGTCGGCGGTGACGTCCCCCATCAACGCAAGGTGCGGGTGGCGGGGGAACCGTGTGTGTCGGGGGAGGGACTCCCTGCACTTCCTGCTCTATCTTCCCATAAACCCAAGACTGCCTTAAAAAAGGTCTATTAAAAAATGGATATTCACTATCCGTTAGACATTCCTTCTCCAGAGAAAACACACAGCCTCTGAAATGTTAAAAATCCCATTTGAAAGCAAAACATTGAAACCTCTCTCGTGCCATTTCATTTACGGCAGGAGCATAAAACCTGCTTCTCCCTCGGGCTTTCTTCCTCATGAATCGAGCGCCACGCTCGAACCATCACTCACTTCATCTCTCCGAGGACCTTCTTCCCGTCCAAGAAACATCAGCCGAGGCGGCGACAGACGGGTGCCCTCGTCTGAGTGGCCCGTGTCTTCCAGCACACTCCCAAGCCCCACTACTGCCCCGGAGGCTCTCGGCGACGGTTGTTAACATCTACGGTGCGGCGTGGGACCCGGGGGCACCGCGGGGAGGGGTGGTGTCCCCGTGACTGCAGCAGCGTGCGTGCGCGGCCCCCGCGGGGGGACCAGGGGTGTGAGACGAGTCTGGGACCCAGTCTGGGACCCGACGCGTTCTCTGGGTTCTGGTTCTATTTAACTGTCCTTTGTTGGAGGAAAAGAAAGGCCAGGGCACTGCAGACGCAGAAGCGGGGAGCGGGGGAAGACGCAGGACGCGGGGGGCTGTCGGTGCGCGGATCCCTCCCGCAGCGGCAGTCAGCACCGCCGTCGGGGCTCCTCACTCCTCAGCCACACAGACGCCGTCAGGACAGAGCGCGGAGACTCTGAGCTGGGTGCTGTCTCCAAAGGCGCCCCCGCAGGGGGGCGCACAGGACCTGACCGAGGCGCGTTCAGCCAGGCGGGGGGCGCGACAGGCAGCCCCAGAGGACGCCGTCCTTCATGGCCTAGACTGCTGGTCATTCCCACTCCAGAAAGGAGGGCTGGGCGGGGGGCCGTGCTTTCCAGCGAGGGTCAGGAGGCCAGGGCACGGGCTCCGCCCAGGGTCACCGGAGGGAGGGCGGGCCATTCGGTGCAAACCTCCACGTGCGGGGATGTGGGAGTCATCCTGACGGCCACAGATGTTGGGCTGGGCTCTAGGATATGGGGCTCCCTGAGTCCTAGAGGGGGGTCCCTGTCTGTTACCTTGCCCTCTCACCCAAGGTTCTGGGAGTCCACCCGATTCTCTGGAGAAATAGGGGTGATGTTTTGACTATCAAGAAGAGAAGCGTATGTTTTGATTGAATATCTGAAACTAACATTTCATGAACCACGACGAACGAACATTTTTTGAATTTTCTTTCTTTCACTCATTCAGTCTTGACCCGCTTGTGCACTTGGGTGTCCTGCCAGGCCCCGGGAGTCCAGTCCCTGACTGAATGCTGGCGAACCCCGTGACTCTCATCTAGAATAGGCTGAAGAACCAGGTTCACTGCCCCCCCGAGGTTCCCGGCCAGCCAGTGGCGGAGCTGGTGTGGATGGAGGCTCCTGGCTCTGCTCCTTCCTAAGCCCCAGGCCTGTGCGACCAGGAGCACCCCCTTCCCTCTATTGCGGAGGTGACCGTGGTCCTCCCTGAGCGAAGGGCTGGGCGGAGGAAGGGCTGGCTGGTTTCCCAGGGTTCGGGGGTCTGTCCTTCTCCCACCGTCTCGCTACGACGAGCTTCGCGCGTGAAACCACACACAGGTGTCCGTTCACACACAGATGACGGACGGCTTGCCCCGCCACCCACCGTGGATGGCTCGCCCCCCACGATGGACGGCTCAGCACACACGTGACACGTGACGGACTGCTTGCCTCCGGTGACGGACCGCCCGCCTCCCGCGACCCTCTGCAACAGATGGCTCGCCCCCCACGTTGGACGGCTCACCCCAACAATGGACGGCTTGCACCCGCCTGTGATGGACGCCGTCCACACGACGGACGGCTTGCCCCGCTGATGGACGGCTCGGCTCGTGGCCTCATCTCCCCCCAGTGATGGACGGCTTGCCCCCCTCAAGGCTGGACGGCTCGCTCCGACGCTGGGAGTGAGTGGCCGGGCCCCACGCACGCCTGTGGCTGAGGGAACGAGGCAGGTCTCTTGTCACATGGCGAACGCCGCACACGGGAGGGGCGCTGGAGCTGACAGCCAGGTCTCAGGGGAGCCGGCTCTGGGGTGCCCTTCACAGCCCAGGAAATAGGACCGGCTATTTTTAGAACCTCCAGGCTCCCTCTCATCAGTCTCTTCTGTCAGGACGCAGCTAATGAAATCATTTGTAATTACGGCCCAGGTAGCGACGGCTCCTTCCTGTCCCTGGAGGCCACCTCCCTGCAACTCCTCCCCCCACACCGTGTTTCTGTGCAGGGCTGGGGGAGCAGCTCCCGCGGGTCTCCAGACCCACTTAGGAGTTTACTCTGTTTCACCAAAAGGACAGTTTGGGGCTACTCTTCGGAAGCTTCCCTGCTCTGTGCGCCACCCGTTCAGTTTCCTCTCACAGGTCCCACCGCGCTGTCCCGGATACCAGGGAAGGGCGTGGTATTTGGGGTGCTGGGAAGGTTTGGGACGGTGCCCCCACTGAGCTGTCAGCGGGGGCTGGAGCGCAGAGGGGGTCCTGGCTCTGAGTGTGGGACCGGCCTCCTGCCGCGCTCCTCCCTGCCATGCACCCTGTGGGCTCAGCGTCCGGCAGATGAAGGAGCAGATCCATGGGAGGTGTCTGTCTGTCTGCTGTGTCTGTCTGTCTGCTGTGTCTGTCTGTCTGCTGTGTCTGTCTGTCTGCTGGGTCTGTCCGTCTGCTGGGTCTGTCCGTCTGCTGTGTCTGTCCGTCTGCTGTGTCTGTCCGTCTGCTGGGTCTGTCCGTCTGCTGTGTCTGTCCGTCTGCTGGGTCTGTCCGTCTGCTGTGTCTGTCCGTCTGCTGTGTCTGTCTGTCTGCTGTGTCTGTCTGTCTGCTGGGTCTGTCTGTCTGCTGGGTCTGTCCGTCTGCTGAGTCTGTCCGTCTGCTGTGTCTGTCCGTCTGCTGGGTCTGTCCGTCTGCTGTGTCTGTCTGTCTGCTGTGTCTGTCTGTCTGCTGTGTCTGTCCGTCTGCTGGGTCTGTCCGTCTGCTGTGTCTGTCCGTCTGCTGGGTCTGTCTGTCTGCTGTGTCTGTCTGTCTGCTGTGTCTGTCTGTCTGCTGGGTCTGTCTGTCTGCTGGGTCTGTCCGTCTGCTGTGTCTGTCCGTCTGCTGGGTCTGTCTGTCTGCTGGGTCTGTCCGTCTGCTGTGTCTGTCCGTCTGCTGGGTCTGTCTGTCTGCTGTGTCTGTCCGTCTGCTGTGTCTGTCTGTCTGCTGTGTCTGTCTGTCTGCTGTGTCTGTCCGTCTGCTGGGTCTGTCTGTCTGCTGGGTCTGTCTGTCTGCTGGGTCTGTCTGTCTGCTGTGTCCGTCCATGTGCTGTCTGGCCTAGCTTGCCCCCCGCCATGTTGCCACCTTGGGGAACCTGTTTCCAAAATGGGGAGACCAGGTGAGCAAAGCCTACGCCCTGTTGTCATGGTGCGGCCGTTTCAGTTGCGGGGGACAGAAAAAGGGGATGTCCTGGGACGGCCTCGGGGCTTCCGGAGCTCCGGAGAGGCAGAAGGCAGACAGGGTGGAGAAGGGCAGGGGCGGTCAGGAAGGCAGACTCCGGGCTCTGAGCAAAGGGACCGGGGCAGGGGGCACACGCATGCACGTGCACATGGGAGTGCGTTGGCATGTGCACGCACGTGCTCTCCGCCAGCCCCCGGCGCCTGCTGCTGGGTGTCTGCAGGGGCAGATGGTGCAGACGGGAACACAGCTCCCACCTCTCACCTGCATCCCAGAGGTGCTGGAGAACATCTTCTGGGCCTAGCCGTGTCAGTTACAAACATGCACATGAACAAAACAAGCTTTACCCTTTGCCCTGGGCTGCAGATGGACATATGAGGAGGGGCAGTTAGAGGTTCGAGCCTCAAAGCGGAACCCTCCAGGTCCAAGCCCCCAGGTGGACAACGTGAGCCCACCTGCTGCTGTGATGGAGGCGCTGGACGTCTGGGCCAGGGCTGACGGCAGGCTGCAGGGGGACCGGCCCCGCTGGATTTTGTGGGAGGGCGTGGGCATCCCGGGACCCAGAAGCCCAGGACTTCTTCTCAGGGCTCTGAGCTCGCAAATGCCGAAGTCCTCAGGGTTCTGGGAGGAGTCTTGACCAGAGTCTAGGCAGGACGCGAGGGTCTGAGCTCTGTGGTTGCAACAGTGGTGGCCTCCAGCCCGCAGTGGGGCGGCTACGGTGCAGACCTGGGCCACCAGTGCCCACACGCCAGGGTGCACACACTTCTCACGCTGGGACAGGGACGCTCTCCACAGGCGTGGTGACGGCTCGACACAGCGCGGCGTCGGGACGGTCAGACCTCCACGCCTGCCCTCCCGGCGCTGGTGGCCCCACGCGCCCAGCACATCCCCAGCTTCGGTTTGCTGGAGCAGAACGTAAACACGACCCTGAACTTGACCACCCTGCTCGCTCTATAAATACGCCCAGGCCAGCTGCCAGCCATTTTTCTAATGTAAATAAAAAGGACTAGGGAAAGGCAAACACATGTCTCCCTTCTCTCAATCACGCCAACAGCCTGGGCCTCCATCCCTGGGTCTCACGTAATCAGACTTGGGGCTCACATTGGCTTTGGGATATCTAGGGACCCCCTCCCTTGAGATGAACAGACCTCTCGATGGGGGGTAGCAGCATAAACCAAGCGTGGAAGTGTCTGGTGTCTGTCCGCAAGGCCCCGCTCTCCACGGGGTGAGCCGGCCTTCGGCAAAGTGCAGACGCGCAGCAAGGGAGCGAGCCGAGGTGGTGCAGCGGACGCGCAGATACATTTAAAACAGCCGCCTGCCGGGGACTTGGTGGCGCAGGATCCTAGGAGTGCCCCAGGAGAGGCCTCAAGAGGGATCCCCATGGAGAAGGAGCCTGGACGGAGGGCAGGGCCAGTCCGACCTCACCAGGATGTCCGTGGACAAGGAGGACAGTCCCTGGAGGCCCAGGGCCCATCTGGGGCTCCGCAAGGCTGTGGGAGCGTCATGGGGCACCGTGAAGAGGCTCTTCAGAAAAAATGGGGCCGGGGATGGTGCCTGTGAGCTCCTTCCCGACGGGCCTCTGACTACACGGCAGGCTCTGTGAGCGACGGGGCTTGGGGACATGTTTGTTGGACTCAGGACTAGACACGCGTCCATGAGGGTAACGGAAAGAAAACACACGATTCCTCTTTTTAATGGTCTTCGGGCAACATTCTCCTCCCAGGCCGCCCCCGGGAAGCAAAGGCCTCGAGCATCGGTGGGGTGGGTCCTGATCGCAGTCTTCTTTCTAAAGAGCTAGAAGGACGTGGTCATTCTTTAATTTATTTATTTTTTAAATTTTCTTTAATGTGACCTCTGCCCTCCTTGTGGGGCTGGAACTCACGACCCTGAGATCAAGAATCACGTGTTCTACTGACTGAGCCTGCCAGGTGCCCCGACCACACATTCTGTGTGCATCATGTCATTGTCGAAGAAATGTCCAACAAACACGGGTCCAAGCTGGGGGCCGGGGCAAGGACGCGGCTTTCTGTCTGTGTCCCTCTGGGACATGGTGTCACTCTGTGTCCCTCTGGAACAGTGACAGCAGTGGAGGGCCTGGGAAGTCCAGGAGACCCGCATAGCTTACGCGGAGCATTGGGAATTCCCGGGGTATCAGTCAGCATGAGGCTCGGCTAGGCAGAAGTAACAAACAGCCCCCAAGCCACGTGACATGTGGCCATGGGCCAGCTGGGGGGCTCTGCCCAGGGATTCCTCACTGGCTGTTTGTCCCCTCTTGGGAGGAACGAGTCTGCCTCAGCTCCCGTCACACCGGCCAAAGCAAATCCCGTGGTCAGCCTCAGGCCAAGGTCGTGAGGACCCTGCCATGGGTCCCAAGGACAGAAGAGGGACTCCGTGTCACTAGCAGTTAACGTGGACACAGCAAGGTTCCCAGCGGCTGCTCGTGGGACCATCAGCGCCGCTGGGTATTCCCACCACAATGTGCAGAGACATTGTTACTCTCCCGAACTACGATGTCTTCCCCACAGTACATACAACGGATCTCAGAGACTCACGCCCAGAGCAAGTCCTGCATTGGAAGCAGCCACTTCAGCGGCCGCCTGCGACACCGCCTGCCGTTTCCCCGGAGCCGGGTGCGCACGCCTGCACGTGGCCTTGCAAGGCTCTCCGGGTGTGTCTGCTGTGTTCCTCCCCCCACAGTCGGTGTAGGGTTCCTGAAGGCACGGGCTGTGCTGTGTCAGCTTCATCAAGCAGAAGAGGGACCCACACTGTCCCACGCCCCATTTCTCTGCCGTGAATCCCCACCCCCCGGGGCACAGAGTCTCGCATGGGGCTGGGGCCGCAGAATTGTGTCTCTGCAGGTTCCTGCCCGTCTCTGCTACACTCTGGTGATTCTGCTCGGGCAGGAAAAGAGCCAGTTAATGAAGCCGTTTTGGAGGCAACAGATTCTGGCCTCACAGGGTCCCTGACCCGATCCCCAGACCTCGCCGACGTCCCCTTACAGAGAAACGCAGCAACTGCTGACCTGCCCCCAAAGGACGCCCCGTGGGAAGCATCACGCAAATGAAGTGTTTATCCCAAGGTAGTTACCCCTTGTACAAGTCCGACACGAAATCTCGATAAAGAATTGTTGTTTTAACACAGCAGTGAAGAAGCTCCACCAGCTGCATAAAAATTATACGACATTTTACTCCTGAGTGTAAATTAAAATCTGCAGAAAGGTCAATGGAGCAGGAGTAATTTTTTTTTTCAGACGACTTAGACATGAGCGCCGAGGAGGCTGGAGGCAGGGGGAGAACGCTGGCGTCACCCACGGCCACTCAAGCTTTCGCGCTGGAGCCGGCTGGCCTGCCCACCCGGCCAACCTCACCGGCCCCACCTCGGTCTGTGCCCTGCGAGCCCTGTTCCTGCTGAGTGTGCATTCTGAGACGGTGAAGGAAGGTTCCTGGACTTTCCCTAGAAAGAAGACACACCTGGGAGAGAAGGCAGCCTTCGGACCCGACTCTCTGGCTGCTGAGAGAAGAGATTTGGGCAGGAGGCCCCAGTCCGCCTTGCTGGGTCCCTACTATGTGATCAGCTCCTACTGTGTGCACCGAGGTATAAAGCATGCACTCTGTCGCCTTGCCAAGAGCTAAGGCCCGGGAGCCAGCGGGGAAGCTGTGTGGCCCTGGTGAGTCTGCAAACGTCTCTGCGCATCTTATCTGACCCAGCACCATCACCCCAACCACATGACCTGAGCCCATGGCCCAGAGTCTGATTTCTGGACTCGCTGCCCAGAGGGAGTTGCCGAGCTAATGATCGTTCTCTCAGACCCGGCTCTGGCTTGAAGGGTGTTTGCCGGAATGATGTGAGATGTGGTGGGAGAAGCCCCGCACGAAGCCTGGCATTCGGAGGCCGCGGCACGGGCAGGAGCTTGAGCGGGAGCTTGCCTGGAGGCGGCGGAAAGCGGGAGGAATGGGGCCTCTTCCCACCTCCGGGGACGCCCGGCTGGAGGGAGAACCACACATGGAGGTTCGCAATAACAAGATGCCGAGGGGCCATGGGGGCATTCGAACTCTGGGAGTGAGGGGAGCCAGGGCTTACCACCTTCCCTCCGAGGAACAAAAGCAAGGAGCTTCCCCACCAGCCCCGTCTTTATCTCAACCTTCGGGGCTGCAAAGTGTAACTTAATTTAAAAAACAATAATGAGTGCAACACCAGCTCACAGGAATGATCCATTCTTCAGAAGGAAAGAACAGAGGTGGCCTCGGAAAGCCCCGGCCCCTCTCGTCCGACAGCACTAGCGCCGCGTTCGCACGCACTTCGGGGACGAGGACGCTGCTCCTCGCACCGGCCCGGCGTCCGGCTCCGGGGGACGAGAGCGGGCGGCTCTCCATGCCGCTCTGTGTGCATTCTGCATTCGTAACTCGCAGGGCTTTGTGATTTAAAGCAGCAATTATACAGAGAAACAAGATAAAGACGGGAGAAATGATCCCTCTGGGTCGGGAGGGAAGGCGGCGAGGGGAGGTTAATGCTTTGGTGAATATTTCCAGTTATGTCACGCAACCATTTTGCAATATCCCTGATGTTTCTGCACATTACATGCTCTTCCGGGGGAAAAACAGCTTGTGTTGTCGAGAGCAGGAATAAAACCCGACAGGCCTCCACGGTGGGCCTGTATTGGAGGACCCTGTCGCCGGGTCCCTGGCGTGGAGCACTCCTGTGCGTCCGGGCCCTACACAGCCGGCTGTGTCTTTCCCTGCGCTTGTAACGATCAAAAACTGCCAAGACTTAAAAAAAAATCCCTCTGATTAGAACCCCTCGAAGCCCACGATATCATGTACTACTTTCAAACGCAAAGCCATTGGGCTGCAGGGAACCTTAAGAAGTTGGACGCGGTTTGGTCACCTGCTTCTGCCAGTGACCCTGTCAGCCCCCGCGCAGCAGCGAGGGCCATACCAGGTTCCACGGACTTAAGGCCACTCGTGGCTGCTGAGTGCCGTGTTTTTTGTTTTTTGTTTTTAAGTTTTTTTTCTTTCTTTCTTAATTTAATTGGCACAGAGAAAGAGAGAGAGAGAGAGCCCAAGTAGGCAGAGGGAAAGGGAAAAGCAGACTCACTGCCAAGCAGGAAGCCCCAGGCGGGGCTCGATCTCAGGACCCCGGGATCATGACCTGAGCTGAAGGCAGACATTTCACTGACTAAGCCCCCAGGCGCCCCTCAAGTGCCGTGTTTACGTGATTCAGGGTGTCCAGGGGCCCTGCGAGTCCCCTGGACACTGTCATTTCCTACTAACCACAGTGCTGGGAATGGTGGCGTCCAAAGCGAGGAGGCAACTCTGTCTTCGACCTAACCCAGTGAATCACGACGTATGAGAGCCAGCTGCTTCTAGAAGCCCCAGCGTTCCCGAGGCAATGATCTCCGAGGCCAGAGCACAGGTCGGCAAGCAGGGGCGGTGGGAGGGGCGGGCGGGTGGACAGGCTTCCCCAGGACCACCCGGTGACCCGGGCCGCTGAGGGAACGGTGCTCGGCACCTGCACTTTTTGCATGAATGTGAATGTTCTTCTAGGGTCCCCGGGCATCTGGCCGTGTCCAGGGCTGGCAGCATGATGCCGTTTCTGCTGGGAGTGCCTGGGGTGGGGTGTCCTCCACAGACCAGGATCTGGGTGAGGCAGCCTGGGCACGGCTCCCGGCAGGGGGTCTGCCGGGGGTGGACATCCTCCTCTTGCTACACCTGCGTGTGACCCGAAATGTGTCCTCTAGCACCCCGAGGGGCCCTGTTTGTGGTCCCGCCTTGTAGGAAAGAACAAGGACAAGGATGTGGCTTGGCCTCAGGGACAGTGACTCACAAAGGCTCTGGGGAAGGGGAGCTTGGTGCCTCCCCAGGAGCCTGGCGGCCTCTGGCAGCATCGGCCCTTCTCCCTTGTGGCCGCAGAGAAGGCAGCAGGACCCAGTGATTCTGCACCGGCCCTCTGCTCGGGGCCAGACCACCTTCCTGCTCTGTGGCCCGTCCGTGGCCCCAGCTCAGCAAACCCTGCAAACGTCCAGGGGCAGCGAGGCAGGCCTCTGCTGAGCACATTTAAAAGCCTCATTTTTGTGTGCGGGTGCGTACTTTGTGCATTTGGCCAGATAGCGCGAAGACTGGGCTCCTCTGAAATGTCAGGGTGAGAAAAGGGGTCCAGGGCAGGCTTTGAGGTAAACAACTCTGTTCAACCGACCCTGGCGGCATGGAAGCTTCTAGAGCCTCTCTTGGCCTTAATTGCTCAGTCTCAAAGCCCGGAACGTCCCTGGTGAGCCGAGGACGGCTCAGCTATTTGTTTCCATTAGTTCATTAACATTAAAAAAATATGACTTCTTGCCCATTCAAGATCTCTGGCCACTGCCGGGAGGCTCACTCTGTTGGAGGCTGGGGGACAGGTGTCTGGGGCCCTGGCGTCCAGCATGGGCGGGACACGAGGAGCCCTGCTGTGTCTGGGGCCACCTCCTCGTTCATGTTGGGCCTCATCCTCCCCACCGCTTGCTGCCCCTCCCCCGCCCAGACCCTGCGGTGGGCTTAGGGGCCGTCCCTCGGAGGGACCCCCCAGCAGGGCCAGACATGCACTAGGAGGACTGTTTTCTGCACAAGCAGGTCCTGACACGGGATTGAGTGACAAGGGGTGCAGGAAGGGGGCTGAAAGTAGGGGTGGGGTAGCCCTGCAATGTAAGACGAGGCCAGACGCCCCCCACACTGCCTGGTCCTCCCCGTAGCTTGGCTTTAGCCTCATTTTGGACCTCTGACCTCAGAACCGTAAGGTCATGCATTTCCGCTCTTTTAAGCCATGAGGCATGTGTCTGCATTACAGCAGGCCCAGGAAGCCTCCCCCTGGCAAGCACCCTCTGGGGGGATGGGCCTGCCGTCCGGGCCCCCCGAGCCCCAGAGCCCAGCTCAGAGCCCAGCAAGTAGGTGGCTCACTGCGTGTGTTTGTTGAGCAAGTGAATGAGCGTGCACCTGGGGGCTCACCGCGTTGGCCGTGCCAAGCACACGTCTGTCGGATGCACGAGGCTTTCTGCCTGCCCTGGCTCCCCCTGGCCCCCGCCCAGCCTCACCAGGGCCCGCCAGCCCTTCTTCAGGCTGTCACCTTAGGAGCCGGGGAGCCCCAGAGGCCGGGGCTGTGCAGCTCACTTGGCGATGTCCCTGCTCATGGACTTGCTTTAATCACACCGTGCAAAAGTACACTTGAAGCTTGCCAGGAGGGGGTTCCGCCACAGGACAGCTGACTCCGATGCAGCGTGAGGACGCAGGGCCTGTCCTGGCTGCGGATTTACCGTGCTTCGGTTCCTCCTCCAGAACCTTCCATCCTGGCTAAATGCCCTAGAGGACCGGGCGCCCCGGGAGCTCACCAGCTGCGGCTTCTCCAGAATGCTGGGGCTCGGAGCAGTGGACTAACTTGTCCGAGGACGCACAGCCAGCTGGCAGTAGAGGTTTCTGGCTACCAATTTTTCTGGAAAGTTCTCTGTCTTGGTTACCATTTAATCTGGGCTGCGGGAAACCGCAGAGGGGAGCGGAGCCGGCTGAGCAGCTCTGAGGGCCGCTGGAGGCCCGGCCGGCCCTGCCTTCTGGACTCGGCGCCCCCCAGCCCTCCCAGGCAGCCTGCAGACAGGTGAGACCCACCCCCCGTCGGCTACTGTCTCAAAGTTCTAAACTCGCGGCTGGTGGCAAACTTGCCACTAAATCCACAGATGGTCCTGCCCGATTCTGTTAATGAAAATCTCTCACGCGGCTACAAAAACAGACGCGATCATCTGTTTTCCAACATTCTGAAACAGATCTGCAGAGGTGTAAGGTGCTACACAAATGAGAATGATGAGCTCGTGCCGTCTGCGAAGGAGGGAAAAGGGAAGCAACTTCCTGCCTGCGGCGTGCGCTGCTTCCGGCTCGGGGACACGGAGGGCTGCCTCGCGGTCTGGAGGAGTGTGGCCAAGGACGTCACGACCCGTGGCGCTCCTGTGCTCTCCTCTACCCAAGAAAGACACAGCAGCTCTGCCACCTTCTAGGAGAGGCCCTGCGGGCTGGCTGGTGTCACACAGGTGCTCACACGCTCCTGGAGGGAGAGCAGCTGTGCTCTGGGTGCGCGGCTTGGGCAGCTGGCCCTTGGTCAGTGCAAGGGTGGCGGGAGGTGGCGACCAGGGCCTGGGATTCCCCGTGAGCGCCACTTGCTCTCTGTACCCTGACCACTGGGCAGGTGCGGTCCTGGGAGTGGTGCTGGCCTAGGCCTGCCTGCCCTGTCGTGGAGCCTATGTTCAGAGGGAGAGGGAAGGTGCTGAGGCAGGGACCCCTCCGGCTGTCCAGTCCATCTGCAGAAAGACCAACAGTTTGCTTTTCAATCAAATCTCCATCACGCACTGACGCTTTTGTAAAATACAACAAAAATGAGTGACCAGGAAACGGCAGCAGGCGAGGCATTGCTGCAAGTTTCCAAAAGCTCATGCTCCATTTCTGTGCGTGTCTGGCCCTGACTGGTGCCAAGCAGCCCAGTCTGGGGTCTGACCGCGATCCCACTCTGTGAAGCGCCCACAGCGAAGGCGGCATGCCCCACGTGAGGCCTGGGAGAACAAAGCCATGCAGCCAGGGGCAAGAACAAGGGGCCCTTGGCCAGGAGATCCTGGGGGGCTTCCTGAAGGAGGCAAGATTTCAACGAGACCTGAAGGATGGGAAGGGGCAGTTTGCAAACACCCAGGGCATTAGCTGCAGGCAGAGGAGCGTCTTGGAAGGCTGTGCAAAGCCAGAGTGGGAGCTGGGTACCCTGGAAGCCGGGGGGCTGTGGGTGCCCAGGGCGTCAGGTAGGGACAGACAGGCCCCCTGATTGCGGAAGGGCTCTGGGCACTGCTGTCAGCCTGGTGGGGGATGATGGAGGCTTAGCCTGGGGGGAGCACAGGAAACAGGGTAGTATCATTTCAACCTGCTGAGGAGGCCAGTGGACTAAGCTTCTACTGGACTGGGAGTGGGGAGGCTGAGTGGGTAGGGGACATCTGGGTCAGCTGGGTGTTTGGCACGTCTGGTTTGGGGCAAAAGATCAGCACTCCTGAACACGGATGCAAAAATCTTCAACAAAATGTTAGCAAATAAAATCCAGCAATGTATGAAAAATGTATGCACAATTACTAAGTGGGATTATCCCATGTGTGCACGGCTGGTTCAACATCTGAGAATCGATGGCGTAGCCCGCTGCATCAACAGACTGAAAAGGAAAATCACAGGGTCACCGTCAACACACGCAGAGAGAGCATTTGACAAAACCCAGCACCTGCTCATGATAAAAACTCTCCGTAGACTGGGAATAGGGGTCACATTCTCAACTGATCAAGACAGTCCACAGAAACCCTACAGCTAACATGACACTTCATGGTGAGAAACTCGAAACTTCCTAAGATAAGGAACTAGGCAGGAAGGTCCCCTCACACCAGTGCTTCTCAACGACACACGTCAAGTCCTTGCTAATGCGCTAAGGCAAGAAAACGAAGCAAAAGATATGCTGTTTGGGAAGAAGAAGTAAGACTGTCTTTGCAAACCTGGGACAAGGGATTACAGCAAAGTTATAGGACATAAGATTCATACATGAGAGCTTATTGCTTTCCTATACACAAGGAAGGGACGAGAAAAGCGTGAAATTAAGAACGATACCATTCACTTTAGCACCCTCCAAAACGAAACACTTTAAGCATAGATATAACAAAAGGTACATAAAATCTGTATGAGAAAAACTGCAAAGCACTGATGCATTAAACCACAGAAGAACAGAATAGATGGACGGATAGTCCATGTTCATGGATAGAAGGACTCGTTATTGTCAAGATCTCAGCTCTTTCAAACGAGTTTCACCACAGTCCCAATAAGAGCCCCAGGAAGCTCTTCTGTGTATATGCACAACCTGATATAACGTTTACAGGGAGGGGCGCCTGGGTGGCTCAGTGGGTTAAGCCTCTGGCTCCAGCTCAGGTCATGATCTCAGGGTCCTGGGATCGAGCTCTGTATCAGGCTCTCTGGTCAGCGGGGAGCCTGCTCTCCCCCCACGACTCGCCTGCCTCTCTGCCTACTTGTGATCTCTCTCTCTCTGTCAAATAAATAAATAAAATCTTAAAAAAAAAAGTCTACATGAAGAGGAGGTCGAACAGCTAGCACAGCCACCACGGTCATGGAGAAGAACCAAGCTGGAGGACTGACTACCTGACTTCAAACTTGCTAGAAAGCTACAGTGATCCACGCGGAGTGGGACAGACTCCCTGGGCAGTGCCCGGGGCAAACTCCACTGTCCACTCCCCAGTTCAGGCCCCTCATCCAGAGCCGGGTCCCTTCACAAAGCCGGCTTCTGGGCTGGAACCCTGACCGGGCATCCTCCTGCATAATGTCAGGGGTCACCACAGTGAGACTAAACACAGCAAACGTCCTGGAGCCGAGCTCAGGGCATGCACAGGGCCTTCTGACATGAGGGTGAGGTGTTGGGGTGGGGGCACCGAGGGGCATGGGTAGGAGGACCCCCAGTGGAGACATGACAGCAAAAGAGCGTCTCCTCCTGAGCAGCCCCAAGACCGTGCTGGCGGCACATCCATGGTTGCTCCGTCCTGACTCCACTGACCCGCCATGGATGGTGACCAACCCCAGGACGGCGGCCAGTCCTTGTGGACTCTCCCCCCCACTGAATAGGGCTGCCCTGTGTAGCCACTAGACACATGGCAGAAATGAACACACGTGACTTCCGAGGCTGGGCCACGGGTCTTGCCCTCTCTCCTGAAGTTGGTCTGGGCAACAGCCACCATGCTGTGGCAACACGGAAGCAGCCCTGAAGACCGTCCACCCGGCAGGAAACCGGGGTCTCATGCCAATGGCCAGCCATGTTGGAAACAGATCCCTGAGCTGTGTCAGGCCCTTGGGACCAGCTGGGATCCACCCCGATGGAGGAACCTAGGCCGGCAGCCAAGTGAGCTGCTCTCACGTGCCGTGGAGCCGCGTGGGGCCTGTGCTCACTGTCGGAACCACCAGATTTGGGGGTGATGTGTCACTTGGGTTCTGTGGCCACACAGCACTACCCCCAGGGGCGCCTGCCACGAGACGAAAGAGTTGCTGGCTGTGACAAGGTCTCGGGCTCCGAGTGGGAGAGGGTAAGAGCCCACCACTCCACCTCCCCACCAGCGAAGCTTCCTTTCTCCTCTGAGATGTGGCAAATACTCCCCTCCAGGACCTGCTCTCTTCCACCCCGGCTGCAAGCCTCCTGCCTCGTCTCCCCATCCCTGCGGGCTGTGCTGTGGGGCCGGCACGGCAGGTGGGAGGGGTCCACAGAACAGTGTGATAAGGTGGCTGCATAAGACCAGGGGTCTCGTCTGAGAAAGGCAGCCTCTACCAGTAGCAACCTAGGGGCCAACCAGCCCCTGACATGATCCCTTACCATCCCAGAGCCGCGGCCTCAAGAAAGCACAGCACCTTCCGGGCTTCTCCCTGGAAAGCATCTCTGCGTAAATAGTTTTCCATTCACATTTAGGGGAAATTTGGCAGAGCTGGGGGTGGGGGTGCCGTGGGCATCACGGCAAGAGCTGGCGGCCCTGGGCATGGATCTAGCCTTTCGGACCCTCGGAGGAAGAAGGGGAGTGTCCCCACGGACAAGCCAGGCAGAGAAGTTCATCCATGCCAGGCAAGCTCAACCCTTTCCCCCACCTCCCCACGTCCTGGGACCACCATGGAGGCCAGCCTCCGGACGGACACTAGGGTCTCCTGGACCCTGGCCCCATTCCTGACTTCCACCACGCACCTTCACAGACCATCTCCTGCCAGGCAGGTCACTGGGCACTCACCCACATCCCCAGGTTCCCAGTGTTTGGACACAAGTATAGCCACTGCCAGACTAATTTATCTGGAAGCTTACCGTGGTGGGCAGACCCTTGGACTGACGGTGATACTGTTTCAGGTGTAACAATGTGTCCTGGAGGATACATGCCCTCTATCAACCACTAGTATCTTAGTGAGAGTTAGTTTTGCAGATGAATGAGATCATCACTGCGATGCGGCTGTACAGCGTACGAATGCAGCGTCCTGGACAAGGTTAGGACTTTCTGTTGTACACAACTCAAATTCACTGTTTTGCCTTCTTTCTAGCTTCCTGTGGACTCAGAATTCCAAGTTTAACTTCTGACTCTCCTGTAGAAAAGGGCTAGAGAGGGGAGGGACCGCCCCTGCTCACCTGCTTCCGAGGAGTGCCCAGCCATCAGGAGCACCCCCGGGGACGCAGCGGAAGCAGGGAGCGACGGAGGGGTGCGACGGAGGGGTACGCCGGGTGCGGCCGATTAATTCACTGCTGTGATCTCCTTGGGGCGGCTGGCTGCGCTGAAGACAGAGAGGACGTTTGCAAAAGAGAAGAGACATTGGGGGAGAAGAGTGTGCAGGAGCTCAGAGCCGTGGAGGGGAGCGGTACGCATGGGATGAGGCTGGGGCTGTCAGGGCTCGGGTCTGGAGGTGGGCGCTGCGGAGAACAGCCCAGACCGCGTCCGGGAGCCCGGCGGTGCCTGACCCACAGGAGTTTCAGATGCAGCCACACCCGTCACCGCAGAGGGAGCCAGCCATGCCCCACCCCCATGACCTGAGATTCCTCCAGCTCTCGGGAACTGGGGGGCCCTGGGCAGCGACTGCCCGTCTCCCCAGGCCCTCCAGCGTGCCCACAGAGTGGCAGGAGCAGGTGCCATGGGGGAAGGCCTCCGCTTCTCCAAGGGAGCTGCCCGAGAGGGAAAAGGTCTTTCCATTCTTAGCAGGGGTCAGGGAGGTGGGAGGAGGGCTGGCTGGGGGCCACGGCCATCCAGGAGCTGCAAGGCCCCAAGGGTTCCGGAGGCCAGCCTGGGGGTCTCTGGGAGTCGGGGGCTCTGACCCGCTGGCGCTGCCTTCTCCCCAGCGTTATCTGTGATCCAAGCTCACAGGCTTCAAAGCAGAGGCAGGTGACGTCCGGCGTCCCTTTCCCAGGGTCTGGCTGAGCGTCCGCGGGGCAGGAGAGTCACACTCACGCAGACCGTGTCTGCGGTCCGCCGTCCGTGGCTGCAGAGCTGGACGCCCAGGGCGCAGGTTCGGCCTGGGCTCTGTCCCCCTCCCGAGCAAGCCGCCCGGGCGGTGCTGCTGCCAGAGCGAGGTAAACCCGCGGGCGTGGGTGTGAAGCAGGCTCCGCAGATGCTGGCGGGAACCGGCCGCTGTTTCTGTGTCCTGGGGGTGGGGGAGCGACACAGCCTGGCTCCCTCTCCGCGGGCAGGCGCTCCCCAGGGAAGGCGGACTCTCTGCCTGGACCTGGGGCCGCCGGGTCCTTGGAGCTGTGCTGCCTCCCACCCTTCCAGGCGGTCGCCCAGGGAGGGGGACGGCCTCCTGCAAGCCCCCAGCCCAGCGGGCCCTGCCGCTGGACCACCGCCTGCTCTGTCTGGAGGGTCCTCACCCCTCCCTGCGCCGAGCTTCGAGAACCCCAGAGGATGTCACTGACCCTTCACGGGGCTATCGCTTCACGACCTCTCAGCACAGGATGCTGTGAGTGACGGGAGGGGACACCGGTCTGTCCTCTTCTGATTTGTTCTCAGGACCCTCTACGCGGTGCCCGGGCGCAGGGCTGCGAGAGCCGTGCACGGCCCGCATCTGGGTCAGGATGTCCTTTCTCTCTGTCAAAGGCCCGGGTTCCTGTGGCCACCGTCGTGCGGCTCCCGGGTTGGTCAGAGCCCGAGGGCCGAGGTCTCTGTCCGACGCTGAGCCTCACCGCTCACTCGCCGCCCGCCCGAAGCCTGTGTGCCGAAGCCGAGCGCTCCAGCGTGGAGAAGCTGGCCGCGCGTTTCCAAACGTCAGGGCACGGGGCAGTCTGGGGAGGTGGTCTGTCCGGCCGGTTCAACAACCAGGCCTTCATCCTCGCAGACCCCCTGCCGGCAGGGCCCGTCTTTCTGTCCGTCCTTTCTCTCTTGGAGTCTGCGTGTGGCTGCGCTTTGACCCCGAGAAACTGTCCCCTTTGTCCTAGCGATAGAAACGGTGTTCGTGTGTGGTACTGCCGAGAGAAGTGGATCTCTGCAACTTTTGCCAACTGTCGGGGTTTCCGGCGTGGAGCCCTGCCACCTGGGCCGGGTCTTTGGGCCCCTCATGGTGCCCCTGGCCTAGGTGGAGCCCCTTCAGGGCACTCAGAGTCCCATGGCAGCCGGCCCACCTGCCTCCTTCAACAACAGTCTTCCCAGCTCCCTGAGACGGGTGCCCGGGCCTCCACGAGGACTGGGAGGTGGAGGTCGGCCTCCCTCCCTCCCCATCACCCCCACGTGTGGGCTGCTGTGGGCCCTGGGCTCTCTGCCCCACGGGGAGAGGGCATCTGAAAGCTCAGTGGCCAACTAGTGTGGGGGGCGGTGGGGGGCGTTGGGCGCCTGGGGCCTTTAAGGGGAGGAAGCGACGCGGGTTTACGAGGAGCTCTGGGCTCTGCACGTCCCATCGGGGGAAACTTGACACAATGGGGGTATTTGATTTGGCCGTTAGTGATGCAATTTTTCACTGTTGACACATGTGTGTGCAGACGAGCCCAGCAAGTCCCTCACGAACGGAGCCTTCAGGCCACTCTGCAGGCTTCTGCCTAATTCAGAGCCTCACCGAGGCGTATGCTGTCAGAGAAGAGCAGAGGCGGGCGCGGGAGCCACTGGGGCGGACGGCCCGGCACGCAGCTGGCCTCCTGCTCCTCACGGCCCCGGCAGGCCTGCGGGGCCCGGAGCACACCCGCGAGGGTGTCGGTGTCGGAGGCTCTCTCCGCAGCGGCGGGGAAAGGACTCGGCCATGAGTGGCCGTGGGCCACGGGCACCCAGACTGGTGGAGACGGGGTCGGAGATGTCTCTGAGGGTCCTGCCACGCCCCAGCGGCTGCCCCAGAGCCGCACGTAAACCCAAATGCCGAAGCTGGAGGTTCAGGACTGAACGTTCCAAGTGTGGGGTGGGAGGGGCCTGGTCCCACGGGCAAGCTGTCCCCCAGCACGTCCTCGCTGGCCTCCTCGGGGCAGGGGCGACTAACACTCTGCTCCTTTCTGATAACTCGTCCCAGCGGCCCCCGAGCGGGCATGCAGGGAGCCCCGCGCGGCGCTTCACAGACTGGGAGCGAACGCTTCCCCGTGAGGCCGCGTCTCAGAGCTGGCCAGCAGGTGTGGCCGCGGGGAGCAGGCCGGCTTCAGGCAGGCCCACGTGGCCCCGAGGAGGGGCGGCACCTTCGGGTGGCTGAGGTGTGGCCAAGGCAACGGGGAGGAGGCAGGAGCCGCGGGCGCGTGAGGGGGCCTGGGAGACCCCCGCGCGCGTCTGGCCTGGCCGTTCACTCATCTAGGGGCATTCTGGGCCCGTCCGTCTCAGGGCTCACCCGCGGAGGCTCCCAGTCTGATCCGACTTTGCAGCCGGGGGCGATCCTGACCTCCAGGGACCTTTGGCAGCGTCTGGAGACGTCTCAGGGTCACAAGGTTGGAGAAGAGCTGCTCACGGCATTTGGGGGAGAGGCCGGGACCCTGCTGACCGTCCTTCAAAGCCTCGAACAACCGACAGGTCCACGGCGGGGACGTCCTGAGACTCAGGACCCCAGTCTAGGCGACAGATACCAGGTATTGGGAAATCCCACGTTCATAGAAACCCACGTGTTCAGCTTGTCGGGAAAATTCAGAACATCTGGGGACAGGCAGCCCTCTTCATAGCCGTGAGACCGATCATCCCTCCGTGGGTGGCCGTGCCCGTTGCCCCTCCTGCCTGCCTCCGGGCTGACCTCACTGCCCTGAACCCGCGGCTGCTGGACGCCACCTGCCCCCGGCCGGGTGTTCAGGTGGCTGTGCCTGGGAGCGGGTGGCGGTCCTCTCGTGAGGACGCACGAGCTGGGCATCCAAGAAAGTTGGCGGTGCTCTGGCAACAAAGCAGACAGGCGTCCCGTGCTGCTGGCAGGCTCCGGGTCCCTTCATTCCAAACCCCGCGCCCCCATGGGGTCCCCGTCTTTTCTCCAACTGGGTTTGGATCTCATGGAGATTCCCATTGGAGAAAAGACGGGGACCCCATGGGGTTGACACCCCTCCTGGCGCCCGTTGAGACCGGGCACCAGCGCGGCCACACAGGGAGAGCCAGAGGCTCCAGGACACACTTAAAATGCTTCTGACCCCATGGAAATTAATGTCAGCCACTGACTCCTGATCCCAGCTGGTTCATTTTCTGGCTTCCAATGGGCTGAGCTAAGAAGGCGCACAGCCTGGTTTTGCAACAGACCTGGAGGACTGGCCCTCACCCCAGCCTGGCCAACCAAGGGGTGTTTTTCTCTGCACCCGTGCCTGCGACCAGGCTCCCCGGAGCTCCGAGGGGTGGCTGCCTGCCCGGCTGCCGGCAGAAGCAAGGACTCTGTCTGTCTGTCTCCATCGCACACGCCCTACCCCGCCCTGCTCCTGCCTTTCAACCTTTTCCTTTTATTGGTAAAGTTTAATTGGGAGTTCTGAAAGGTCACAATTAATATTTCCAAATGAAAAATACAAAGTGAAGAGCTCTGAGTAAATACTGTTGAAGTCCAGAGCCCGTCCAGGGTGCTTTAGACTAAAACAAAAAGGACAAGATCAGGGGGAGGGCGGCCAACCAGGTCCCAGGCTGGCGGGGGTGGGGAGTGTCCCCCGGCACCCAGAGGAGCCCTATGCAGGGTCCAGAGGGGACACACCTGCCCTCTCTAGGGGGGCCAGATGGCTGCATGCATGAGCCCTCTGGGCTCTTGGCCGGTTTCCGGAGGCACGGGGAAGGGGTGGCGTGGGGAGGGGACCCACAGAGAGGGCGCAGGGGCTTTGATTCCCATGCCCTAACCTCGCTCCTTCCCCACCAGTTCCCGGGTGTGGACAGATGACACCTTTTCAGGACCGAGGCTGGTATTTTGCAAGGCCAGCGCCCTCCCGCCACTCCCAGCCCCCCTTATGGGACTCCCCACCCCCGCGCCTCCGCAGGTGCTCAGACAGAAACCGCCTCCATGCCCGTGGCGATCGCGCTCCAACACTGCTGCCGCCTCCCATGGGGCCGATGCACTTGTGTTTGCGGGCTCCTCCACTCACGAAGGCAGCGCCGGTGTCGGGGTCCCCGCGCCGAGAGCGGCGCCTGCATCCCGGAGGGGCTCACGCCCACGCGGGGAAGGCGGAGACGACGGCCAAGGGCTGAGACGCTGGCACGCTCGGGGGACCCCGCTTCTGACTGTCGGCGTGGCCTCTGCGGCCTGCACGACTGGGACCTCGGCGCGCCCCCCGCGTGCCCCCCGCGCTCCATGACTGTAAATTCCACGGCGGGGGGCGACCTCCTCCGTGTTTGTGCGCCGCGCCAGACACGGCACCGTCCGCGGGAAGAGGAACCTGACCAATATGGGTCAGCCGAGAACACTGGACATCGTTGCGTGCAACACACACACACACGCTTTCCCGCCCCGCACACGCCCGTGGGCCCCCCTCACGCAGTGAGCGCGTTGTTGGGCACAGCAGGCCCGGTTTGCTCTGTAGCCAGGTGACAGGTGTCGGTCGGGAAATCTAAATTTCTATCGAATGGGACAGCAGGTCAGTCGCAAAGTCCTTCCAACTGCTTTGCAAACCCCCTGCTGAACCAGACCCACACCCTGAGCCCGTGTCGTGGGCGGCACTGCACGGCCCTGGTCCCTGGAGCCCCTGGAACCGCAGCTCTGGCTCAAGGTCACTGTGACTTCAAGACACGCAATCAGAGACAGAGCAGGAGTGTTTTCACAGCAGCCGTCCTGCCCGCTTTATCCCCCACCCTGAATCTGGGTCACGATCGGTCTGTGGGCAGCAGGGCAATTAGCTGCCCCCCGAGGTGCCCACAAGCATTTGCAACAACACAGAATGCAGACACCCCTGCAGAACAAGCCCCCTCGGCCGCGCAGGGGCGGCTGGGCCTTCCTTCCTTCCACAAAGCGAGCTCCTGCGGGTTTGTCTAGAACACTCCTGGAGGGCGATCCGCGTGCTTCCTTCCTGCCCGGCCGGACCCCGCACCCGCCTCCGAACCGCTCCCTCCTTGCTCTGTGGCTCCCGCAAGGGCGAGGAGAATGGCCGTCACAAGCCATCTTTGCATGCTTCTCAGTTACACCTGGGTTTCCAGAAAGGGTTCCACGAGGCGGCCCGGGGTTTCGTGGGAGGTAGCAGAGCCGCCGTACGAGCTCTTGGGTGAACTCCCAGATCGGCGATGGCTGCACAGAGCTGAGGGGACGGCGGAAGTGACGTGACAAGGACCCTTCCTTCCCGCAGTCCGGCTTCGTCTGGCAGAATTCGCCTCCGGATTTCTCCAGGCCTGCTGTAGCCTGGCCCCCCTGCCGGCTCCCACTGACCAGCTGAGCTGACCAAGGAGGATGAGGCGGCCTGGACTGAATGAACTTCTACTTTCTGAATGCTCGAGCAACACCCGTTCCCTTGGGTTGAAATCACGCCTGTAGCCTGGGAAGGCAGGTTCCTTCTGACCCAAGACAGCCCCGGGCCAGGTTCCCTGGGATACTCCACCTCGGGGAAACCTGGCCAGAGGCTATCTCGTCTGCGTCGGGCAGAACAAGGCCAACTCTGTGAAGGCGGATCCTCGGGTTCCGTGTGCGGGAGGCCTGGCCTGCACCTGGCACGCTCTGCATTTGTTCTGTTTTGTCCAAGTGCGCCCGGCATGCACGCAGCTTGTCCCACAGGTGAGGCCCGGAGCGAGCCTGACGTCAGGTTCCAGACCAACCCGTGGGTGGACCAGAGCTTCCCCGCGTGTCGGTCCTCGAGGCCTGAAGCTACTCCCTCTGGGGCACCCTGACTGCGAACCCACACAAGCCGCATGTACCCCTTTTTCCCCGGTTGCCCCCAAATTCACGAGCTGGGAGACGGCCCCCAGCTCCTCAGAAGGTGGCCTTATTTGGAAACTGGATCCCTGCAAACGTCATTTGTTAAGACAAGGTTGTACCGAAGTAGGGAGGGTCCCAGACCCAATACCACCGGTGTCCCTGTGGAAGGGGAGGTGTGGGTACAGACAGAGGCACACAGCAGGAGCCTCAGGGAGAAGATGGGGTCTGCGGGCCAAGGAGAGAGGTCAGAGCACGGGCTCCGCAGGCCCTGGCCACACCGGCACCGCAGACTTCCAGCCTCCGGGGCCCGGACTGCACATTTCTGTTGTTTGGACTGCACCGTCTGTGGGTCTCTATGGCAGCGGCTCGGAAAAAGGATTACACAGTTTCAAAGAGGGAACAGAAGCTCTGCGGCAGGCAGGGTCCCTCGGGCCCGACGAAGAGGTAGGCGCAGCCTGGAAGCCACGGTCAGCGCAGCGCCCACGGGCCGGGCGCCCACGGTGAGTGACGACACGGCCATGACGGAAACGCACCTGACCCCAGCGGGGGAAGCCGGCCGGGGCTGTGACATTCCTTCATTCAACAAGCGCGTGGCGTGTGGCGGGACGGCCCGCAGGGGGTCCCGCGCCAGCGCGACCCTGTGCCCTCAGGAGTTTATGTTTTCCTGCAAGAAACTCGGCTAACCAGTGGGAACGAAGATCTTACTGCCTGACGCCTGCCGTCCGGGGTTCAAGGAAGGCCTGATCCCGGGAGCCCAAGAGAAGCTCCGAGGACAGGCAGAGTGTGTACTTCAGCCGCAGGAAGCGCTGGCCGGGCAGCTGGTCAGGCTGAGAGGCGCGTTTCCCTCACGGGGCACTAGAATCCCGTGGCTGAAAACCGCTGCCTTGCAGGTGCTGGGTGGTCTACTGAGGTCCAGAGCTGGCCACCGGCGGACACGGGGGGGCGCGCAGAGCCCGGGGCTCAAGTCCGGGAAGGCTTGGATCTAACACGGCCCTTGGTGGGGCCAGAAGACAAGCCTCCGTGCCCTTTTACCAAAAGGACCCATCCTGCCCCCCAGCAAGGAGGGGATGAAGAGCTGCGCCACGGAGGCCGCCCTGCTGCCGCGCGCGTGGGCCGGCTCCTTCCGCGGGGAGACGGCGGGAGCCCGACCTGCTGCTGCGCGCGTGGGCCGGCTCCTTCCGCGGGGAGACGGCGGGAGCCCGCCCTGCCGGGATGCCACCAACGATGCCCGTCCTCCAGGTGCACGGACTCTGTGTCCCATTAGAGACCACCCCCCACCCCCACCCCGGGAGCCCTGGGAGAGAACAAAAGCCTGGAAAAGGATTCTCATGGCAAAGCTCTCAGGAACACAGGGTGATGGGTGACTTCCTTGGGCTCCCCGTAGGGGCCCTGCCAGGGTCACGGACCACCCCCTCGAGGGTCTGGCTGCCGTCGGTGGGAGCTGTTGGATGATGTAAGGGCAGATGTTTCCCTCTCTCCACAAACAGAAGCAGAGCTGCCGCCCAGGTGCACACAGCCCCCTGCTTCCTGCGTGGTCTTGTGGTGTGAAGCGCTGTGGCCACAGGCCTGGCGTGGACCCTCGGCAACCCCACGTCCACACGGCTCTGCACTCGGCAAACACGGGTCATAGAGAGGAGTCCAGGCAGCGGCTGGCGGCGTGAGGACATCGGCCTAAATGACTGAGACCAGACGGTGGCCTCACCCCCCACCCCCGGGGCTTCTCGAGACCTAGGCCCGCCCACGGAACTGCCCATGGAGCCCACGGAGTCCCGACCTGCTCGGGATGGGACGGACACTGTGGGACCTCCTGCGCCCCGTCACCTTGAACAAGACAGGCTGAACATCCGTGTTCCATCTGCCTGAGGGGCTCCTCCTCCAGGCAGCCCTCGGTGGCCAAGGTGCCCTACCTCGCCCTCGGTCGCTCCGGCGCGGGAAATGCCTCAGTGCGGCCCGTCACACAGACGTCTCCAAGGCTTCCTGCCTGCTCCCCGCCCCGGCCTGCCTTCTGGAAGCTTCTCTTCCTTTCCAGTTTATCATCAGCTCTGCTCATTTTTACACCCAACGATGCAGTGACCTCTGCAAAGCAATTGTGCAGGGGCTGCTGAGGTCGAGCTGGGCTGTGCTTCGTCGGGCCTGGGGAAGGAACGCGGCAGGGGGCATTGGGGACATCTGAGCTGCTGAAAATAATACCTCTGTGACTTGGCAAAGGCTTGTAGCACCACACAAGACGTCATGTTGCCCTAATTCCCTGCGCGAGGCTCCGGAGCGTTGCCCCCTGGACCCCAGCTGTGCGTGGCCCCGGCCCACAGTCCCTTGGGGCTGGCCGCGCTGCCTCATGGCTGGGGATGCTGGTGGCGTCCAGCATGGTGGGACTCTGCCCCAAACGTGGGTCGTCCCCATCCGGCACTGACAGCCAGGATGACCTTGAGGCAAGGACGGCCCAAGCAGCCGATTAGACAGGACGGGTGGAGGTCAGAGCGCCACAGGCCACCGCGTAGCTCACACGGAGGCTCTCACGGGTCACGCCCGTGGCCCAGGCTGCCATGAGGCTGGACCGTGCCATGTGGGACGCGTCCCACAGTGAGACACGGCGGCCACTTCTCTGTCACGGGAAGTGGGCTCTACACCGCAAACACACGTCCCGGTGACAGTCCTCAGTCACCGGCGGGACAACCGTTCACCTTCCGCTCGGCCCCGCGCAGACCGACGTCACGGACTCAGAAGGCTCCATGCCTGGGGGCTCGGCCCCCCTTCCTCCAGAGGTCCGTCCCCGGCTCGGGGCCTGGACCCACTTCAGTCACAGTTGGGGGCAGATCTGGTGGCATTGAGGGGTGCCCCCCAGGGGTGGGGCCGAGCCAGCCGAGCCCCTGAGAAGCCCCCACAACCCAGAGTCGCTCGGCCCACACGTCCGTGGCGCCGAGGCCGAGGAATGTGCTCTGTGTGTTCCCGTAACACGATAGTGAAAACCCCACGGTTCGGTCTCCGCGCCAGCGTCCCGGCGGTCAGGGGACCGGCTGCGGGTCTCAGAGGCCCTCCTACTTCCGAACTCGTGGGCTCGCCCACTCAGGCCACTCCCGCTACCAAGAGACGCTGCGAGTGACCCAACGCAACACTTCCCGTGGGCTGGGATTCCGTGGGCAGGTTCTCTGAGACGCCAGAAAGACCACAGAAAAACATTTTTGGATAAGCTGAACCACGTGAGAGCAGAGTTGAAGTCTCAGTCCACGTCATCGGTGGTACCCACGAGGCCTGGGACAGAAGCTGGCCTGGCCGGGGCACCCGCGGCGGCTCCCCTTGGACCTGTGCCTGGCCTGCAGGGAGGGTCCCGAGGAACCTGCCAGGAACTGTGTGCGGCGGTGGGGACCCGCTGGCCTGCACCCATCCCACGTGGCAGCCACGGGCCCCTGGCCTCACCCTGTGCGGGGCATACAAGCTCTCCTGCGTCTGCACCTGTCTTATTTTGGGGAGGGGTGCGTGCTTTTCCTCTGTCTCTGTCGAGCACGCTCGGCAGCTGAAGGGCCGTGGAAGCCTTGTCTGAGGTAGAGCCTTCTTCCTCCTGAGACCTGTCCTTGCACGGAGCCCAGGGCCGGGCTGGCCGACTGGCCCAGAGACGAGTGCCAGGCAGGCCAGCCTGAGGCCGGGGTGCAGGCAGAGCCGGCGAGGTCGGAACAAGGAGAGAAGCCCACATGGTCGGGGGTCGGGGACGGCCACCTCCCTCCCTCCGCAGAACCACGGACGAGGTCAGCACACAGCGGGGGCGGCGGGCTTTCCCGGGGCCTGAACACAGGGGTGGGTTGGTTGTTCCCCCAGCTCTCCGACCCCAGGGACACGAGGGGCCGGGCGGGAGGGCCGGGCAACCACCCACGACCCATGTCTCCCAGACCTTGGAAGCCCTGGGCCAGGCAGCAGCCCAGGCCTGAGCGCGCTGGCGGGAGCGCCCTGAGTACGGCCGCAGGGAAAACCCACGGTCACGGCGCCTCCCGGGAGGGCGGCTGTCCGGGCTGGGGCGCCTCCCCCTGCCGCGGCCGGCGCCTGCCGCATCCCGTGCTAATTACTGTCCGTCGGTGCTGGTTCTGCATCAACATCACCAATCTGGAGGCTTCACGCGTTCGCATTCTGCTCTCCGAAAACACGGCTGTTTTGATCTTCCTGCGCAGCCAAGCAGGAGAAGCGCCGCGCATATTTTCTGCACCTTTCCAAAGAAATCTATCCTTCACACCCTGCTTCATGCCATATGCCGGGAGTGGAAAGAATGAAGGATTTAGCTGTCAGTCTCGGACGCACCACAGGCTGCTCTCCCGTCCTCTGCTGCGCGGCGGGTCCGAGAGGACGACATGACACTTTGGTTTCTGTCAGCGCTCTCGCGGCGTGTGGCCGTGCGCGGCGGGGGCTTCTGACGGGGGCTCCCACGCAGAGGAGGAAACCGTGGGCTAATCTCTTCACGGAGTTTGGTGCCGGTTGGTGGTCGGCAAAGGCTGCGGACGATCGCAAAGATGGAGGCGGTGGGGCCCCCGGGTGCGGATCTGTGGGGCTCCCAGGAGCGTCCCCTCCACGAGCGGCCGCCCACACCCAGTGTCCCCGCTGAGTCCCCCCTCCTGAGCTCACTATGCCGGAGGCCCTCGGCGCACCCCCCAGCAGGAGCACACCCTTCAGAGAACATGCCCGCGCTCCCCTTGGAAATCCCAGTCCAGTCCCCCCGGGAAGAACGACCCGAACGTGTGCGCCTCATCTCCCCCACAGGCTCACGCCTGTATTTCCACCTGCCCTGGATGAGAAGTGAATCCCCCTGTTCGGGTCCGGGAGGCGAACAGGCCGCCAGGACCGACAGAACGAACACGTCTGGCTCCCCTTGCGGAAGCACAGAGCGCAGCCCAGCACGTCGGCCCCACGAAACGCACAGCAGACGAAGCAGTCCCTCCCTCTCCGTCAGCCCCACGGGTCTTCCCGAGGGTTCGCACGTTTACAGAGGAAAGCCCTGATGCGTGTCCGAGACGGTTTCGAGCTGGAGGGTGACATCGAGCAGCTACTAGGGACAGTATTAGTTACTCACCGATGGCACAGAGCCCTGCTGTCCACGTGCAGCCAGGAAGCCCGTCCCTGACCCTACACTTGACCAGGGGGCACCTGCGGCTCATCGGCTTGGTTCTAGCTGTGGGGGTACCAACACTCCGGAGCATTCCAGTCGGGAAGCCGAACATCCCAAGTAACTGAGCATACGCACAACTCGGAGAGCGACGGGCGGGAGAGGGCGCAGGTGAGTGCGCAGACATGCCAAGTGGCTGGGCTGGGGCGGCCACGGGGCGGGTACCCCGACGGGCAGAGAAGGAACGTGCAAGACGCTTTCACGCACAGGGAGCCTGGCGAGTGTGCGCACGGCCGCCCGACCCCCCAGCACGGCTGCCCCAGCCGAGGGCTAAGCAGTCCCACGAGGAAAAGCTTCCCCTGCTTGTGGACGAGCCCAGCTCCTCTGGCCGCCCCTCTTGCCCACTCCCTGGGCCTCCGGGCGAGTTTCCAACACGGCGTCCAGCACGCGGCAGGAAATCCATGCAATGTGGGAACAAAAGGAAGACCAGGTGACAGGCCCCGCTGGGTCCACCTGGCCCACCTTCCCTGCGGGAAACACCCCCGGACCCTCAGCTGTGCCAGCATGTGGCCCGTCCATCGGGGCGGTCAGCAGGTAAGTTGTGGCCGGTCGATCTGGTGAAGGGTTAATCGAGTTCTTCTGGATCCCAAACTCGCCTTTCAAAACCCCAAAGGCCATTTCTCCGCGTCTCCATCCTGGGGCTGGTGTCCGCACGGATCATTTTAATTGGATAACTGAAGAAAGAAATCTTCCTTCATACCCTCCCGACACAATTAGCGGGACGGCTTTCAGGAACATGTGCTGTCTTTTGACCAGTATCCACAGGGGCATTTCTGAGGCCCTCGCTGGTGTTTGTAAAAAAAAAAAATAAATAAATAAAAATAAAAAAATCACACCACTACCTTGCTGGTAGAAAACAGCGCATTAAAATAGAACCTAAATCAATTTTTCTGATCAATTGCGGCAGAAATGTGTGTAAGTGGCAGCAAATTGAGTCCTGTGGAGCACAGATGGGTTTTCGCGATGGTGCGAAGTTGTTATGAATCTGCCCCCTGACCCATCACACTCCCTGCTCGGGGATTTGCTGGGGCGGGGGCACATCTGAGGAAATTTCCTGGTTCAATCAATAAATGTTTATTAGGGAATGCGGCATAAAACATGGCCGCGCTAAGCAGCGCGTGGGACGTCACCCAGACGCTGGGTCTTTGCTTATTTTTCTCTTTTAAGCCTAAGGGGAGATTAGCGCGAGGTCAGTCTATCTATTTAAAACAGACCCTTTCAGGAATACGCGGGCCAGAAGGAAAATAAAATGCGTCTGATGCTTCTGGAAATAAATAAATATTCCTCGGATGAATTCCGTGATTAAACTTGGGGCCACAGGTGGTGAGAACCCAGGAGGTCACACACACGTGTGCACACGCATGCTTTCACCCCCCGCCCGCCATCCACCTCACTTTCTGTCATGCCCAGAAATTTCTCTGCACCAAGACAAGGAGAAGAATTTTCCTTGGCAGGAACAAAGGGGTTCATTTCTTTGCAGATTCTCATACTACTTAGAAATGCTAGGAAGCCTGTAATGGTTCAAGAACTTGTGTATTTATACACACACACACACACACACACACGCACACACACACTTTTTCTTTGCTCTCTCTGACCTGGACTGGTGGCAGGTCATAGTCGTGAGGTCGTAGGGCAGAGGGCAGAGGTGAGGAGGGAGAGCAAGCCTGCCCGTCAGCGACTGTTGCCGGTGGAGTCATTCTCGGGAGAAGGGTCACCAGCAGCCGTGTCACTCAGGAAGTCCATGTTTGGGAGGGAGGGCTGGGCCCACCGTGCACCGTGGACCCTGTGTGTAAGGCCCCGGGACCCTGTCCACTCCCAGAATCTGGGCAGACGTTGCTCCTGGGCCCCGGCCGGTCCCCAAAACCTCACAGACCCGGGGAGTCCTGCAGCCGCTTCTCTGGGCTCTTCCGCCAGGAGGGACCCACTGAGAGCAAACCCCAGGGCTTGAGCTGTTGCCGTCCGTTGTGGGAGCGGGGCCCTGGGGACGGGTGCTCCGTGGCGGTAACTTGGCCCTTCTCTCTGTGCACCAGGGAGCCCCGGCCAGGCTCCGGTCCCGCGGCAAGTACAGGGAACTGCACAAGACAAGTTTGACGACGCGATGCAGCGAACCGTGCAGAACCGCAGCTCGGGCAAGGGAACGCGAGTGGCCGCGCGGCGGCAACGGTCGCTCCTTCGCCCTCTGCTCCGCTCCCCTCCGTCCACGGGCCAGGAACCAGTCTCAAGCACACCGGCCAGGCCAGCCTGATCACGAAAAGCGGCACCACCTCCAGGAAGCCTCCCAGGAATCCACCACAGCTGTCGCCTGGCCCCGGCACGGACCTATCTGCGCTCACGCGGCTCACCCAGGCACCAGCCACCATCCTCGTCCGGCGGAGGTAGTGCAATGCCCCGGGGCCCTGACCAGGCTGTGGGAGCCGGTCACGGCCACCCACACGTGGGCCCCTGCACGAGGGCGACTCGGCAAACACAGAGCGTGGGTGTCTGCCCTAGACACCCTGGGAGCGGGGAGCAGCGTGTGGCAGGGGACGTCCGGTGGGATTTTAATTTCGGAAGAACGAATGCGTCACAGGTACGGTTTCTGTCCACGTGAGGTAAGGTCCCCGAGAAGCACCACGTAGCTCGCGGCGGCCGTCCTCAGTGCACAGGTTACGGGAGCCCTTCCCCACGGACGCCACCCATGCCCAGGCCTGAACTCCCGTGCACCAGGAAACGCAAGTCAAGGGAGACCCGAGGGAAAGCGCTAACTGATTCCTCGGGAGCCCTGGGTCCTGCGGAAGCCCGTGCGGGGCTCACCCGGGAACTCCCCGTGGACGCCCTCGGAAGGCATTTTGGGGTGACGCGGAGCCGTGCCGTCGCTGGGACGCAGGCCTGAGGCCATGCAGTGTGGCGCGGTGGGGGGGGGGCAAGGCAGGGCAGTGGGCGGTTGGGGAGGGATGGAGAGATGGGGAGAAAGAGGAGGACCCCAAGTCGGCTTGACGTGATTTAGTGACTCTTTGCACAACAATGAAAGCTTCCTCTGGTGCGGTGGAGAGACAGTCCCCGAGAACAAGACACTCCAGGTCACGCTGACAGGTTAGAGCAACAGTCCCGCTTGGGAGAGGGTGACACGGCCCTCCGGAGGCTGCAGAGTGGGTGCAGGGCAGTGGAGGGCGGGTGCAGGGAGGAGTGTGCAGAGCAGGTGCAGGGCAGTGGAGGGCGGGTGCAGGGAGGGTGCGGGTGGAGGGCGGCCCCCGGGAAGGCGTGGTGGACGTCAACATTATCTCAGGGAAGTGCTGACCGTGTCAGAACAAAGTGGTGGCCCCACGAGCAGCTCCACTAATGGGACCGGTTTCCGCGTAAGACAGGCCCGAACCCCCACCCCCGCCCCCGTGGCCACGAGGTGCCGCGTGCTCTCGCTAGAGGACACTTCACGCTCTGGGCTCCCGGTAACCATGGACCACATTCCCATTTTTGAAGAACTGCGGGCGTCGTCAGGGGCTGCCGAGATCAACGCTCCTGCCCGGACCTCCCTCGGCTCAGGCCTGGAGGCAGCGAGCATTTCGGGATCACGGACGTGGGAGCCTGAGAAACCTTGCATGAGTTTGTTAGCCCCGAAGAAGTCCCCGCCTGCTCCACTGTCGAAACCGGCTTCAGGGAGGCTCTTCTCTGGGCTTAGAACTGATCCTAGAAATGGCTCCGGGCTTGCGTTGTAGAATCGGGAACCAACTCCCGGACTACAGGAGTGCGGGTGCCGGGGGATGCTCCTGTGTGCCTGGAGGCCACGCCCACGTGTCTCGTGGCACCCCCCATGTCCGCTGGGGACGGTGACCCACAGGGCCCTATTTTTAGTGCATCACATCCACAGGGGAAAAGACACGGACCAACCCCGCCCAGCGGGTCCCGCCTGGTGTCCGCGGAAGCGCGGGGAGAGGAGCCTGGTGAGACAGTGGCTCTCGGGAAAGGAGGGCCTCCCTTCGGTTTCATGCGCTGCGGGGGACAGGGCTGGCTGGGGCAGGCGGGGCTGACCCTGTTCATTCACCCCTGCAGTGAACCGCTGGACAGGGGCTCCCAGGGATGGCGCTGTCCACTGTGCTCTTGGGGTGCTAGGATGGTAGGACCGAGGGGCCTCTTGTCTGGTGGGGTGTCTGGTGGGCTTCGAGGGACGCTGTGGGCGGACTCGAGGGGGGAGGTAAGGAGTCAGTCACCCCCATGGTGCCCACAGCCGCATGGGCACGGGCACGCGCACACGCACGGTGCTGCCGCGTCTCCGGGACCAGCGGAGCTTGCACTTTGCTTGCTCTGTCCTGGCTGCTGCGAGTCAAGTCTTGGGCCGACAGGGTGTGGCCCACAGCTCAGGAGGCTGAAGTCTGACATCGAGACTGGGGTCTGGTGACACGGCCTCTTCCTGCTGAGCCCTCACAGGGCAAAGAGGGTGCGGGAGCTCGCTGGGGTCTCTTTCCGTGGGGGCCCCGTTCTACGAACCCCAGCACCTCCCAGGGGCCGCCTCCTCACACCGTCACCCTGGAGGTTAGGACGCAGCATTGCCTTTTCTGGGACGTTTGTCTGGAGCAGGTCTCGTTAGCCGAGCAGGTGTGGGACGGGCGAGCCCTGAGCGGGGTACGCCGCTCGGCAGCCAACCGACTGCCGGCAGATTTGTGAACAGTGTGTGCTGCTCCAGGACTTTCACGGAAATTCGGATTCTTTTAGGAAAAGCTGGCAAGACCCCATTCTCTTGGCAGAAAAATATGTAAAATGATCGGTGCAGATGCCACTGGTCTATTTTCACTGGGAAAAGTCCCACCACCTCGGCTGGTGCGAGAACGGATCTTATTTTTGTCGCCTGTATTTATTGGAATCTTCAAGAATTGCAAAACGTCCTCTGGTGAAGGAGGGGTCGGGGGGAGAGGAATTTCCCCCCGAATGTCAAGGCGTGTGGGCGCCACCGGGGAGGGGACCGGGGGCCTCTCTCCTGCCGGCGGTAACATGCAGGTTCACGCACCGGGCACTTTCCAGGCTTCTGAAGGTGGCTGGGGGTGGGTATGGGACCCCTTTGAGGGCTGGAACCTTGGTGCTCTGAGAGGTGCCCCTTTCGGGGCAGTGGAAGGGGGTCCAGAGGACGGCTGGCCTCACAGCGTCCAGGGCTGCAGAGCCCCCGCTGGACAGGGAAGCAGATGGTGGGACGCCCGGGGGCGGGGCTCAGCGGAGTCTGGGCCTGACCAAAGAGGCCCCTTTGCCAGGACAGCCCCCGTGTCCTGTGCGTTGTCACGAGGCAGTCCAGTGACGAGGGTGGCGTACAGCTGTCCTGCTCAGTCCCCGAACGGTGGCCCTTCCCCTACGTGGACAGCTGAAGGTCCGGCAGATCAGTGGACAGACACAGGATGCCGGGACCTCTACGGCCGGCTCTCAGGAAACGACATGAACTGAGAAGTGCATGAAACCCCCCGCACTAAGCACAAGAAGCCCGTGGTGGCCGCCGTGCCGGCAGGACGGCATTCCCGTGAACTGTCCGGAGCCGGCGAGCCCGCAGGACAGAAGGACGAGGACCGCATTAGCGCGGGTCTGATCCCACTCTCGGATGAGGAAACGGCTTGTAAAAAACGTGTTGTACGAGAGGGTCCGAGACGCCCCTTCCCGACCAGCTGCACCGCGGCCCACACGCGTCCGATCCAACCTGCTTGGTCCGGATGGGCACGACGGGCGCTCAGGGCCGCAGGCTGCAGGCTCGATCTTCCCTTAACGAGAAAGTTCCACCAGGCGGAGCCCCACAGCCACCTCTGGGGGGGGGTCCCTCCCTGGGGCCCCCGCCCCTCCCAGCAGCCCCCACCCACGCCAGCAGCATTCCTGACCGTTTGCTTTTTTCCAAAATTAAGCATTCATTTGTTTGGTGGTTTCTGGAATGTCCTGAGGCTTCAGGGCAGGGCGTCCTCTGGGAGGACTCTACATCTCTGCCAACGGTGGGTGTCACTCCCGCTTGTTAAACAAACCCACGGCCAGGGCACAAACTGCACGCATGCCCCACTCTGGCCAATGTCCGCAGACGCCCACCGGGAAGCACCCGTCTCCCGGCTGTCTGTCTCCATGGCCGATGGAACCCGGTGGGCGCTGTGGGCAGGAGGCACGGCTGATCGAGATGGGCTCCTCCTGCCAACAGGGCTTTAAATCAGGGTCATTTATCAGTGCAGGGCCTGGCTCAGAGCAAGCGGCCCGTGGCTGGGGCTGGTCCCACGTGCTCAGTCTTCCACAGACAGATTCACTGTGCGCAAGCAAACACATTTAAATATTTGATATGAAGATTAAATTTTATTACAGAAAGTATGTGTTTTGCGACGCCGTTAAGGGAGAGGCTGCACGGAAGGCTCAGAAGGGCTGGCCTGCCGCAGAGAACGCTCACGAAGCTCGCCGTGCGGCCGCTCCTCCCGCTGCTGGCGGGCAGGTGTCCGTCCCTCCAGCGGCCACACGCCTCAGGGCACCTGTCCGCTGGCCTCCAGGGTCCCCAGGGTGGGGCACCAGCGGGTGTGTGGGGACAGCTCCAAGAAAGCCAGCACAGGCTGCTCCCAGAGGGACAGGAGAGAAGGTTTGGCCAGATACGTCTTCCGCGTGGCAGGAACGGTCTGGGAACGGGGCACTTCCTTTTGGACGGCTGCTCCCCTCTGCCGTCCTAATGCGGCTACTCTCTACTTGGAGCGATCAGGATTTTGTAAGACAAACATACGGATCTCAGGACTGATGGCACGCCCGGCCCCACACAGACGCGGGAAATGCAGCTGCGTGTGCTCTTTCCCATCCTGCACACTCAGACTCAGCGTATAAATTCACACAAACACGTGCCCGGGAGGAAACAGGGTCTTAAAGTCACGGACGTCCTGCTGCCCACCCTGAACGGCGCGGTGACTTCACACTTTCTCTAATAGACTCGGTCTGTCGCTTCCATCTTTCTAAAGAGATGCTGAATTTCTGGAAAACCAGCCAAGAGAGAACATTCACAACTGGTTCCTTTGCATCTTTCCGCTCAATGCATTTTCCTACAGAAAGGGTCACGTCACAGGCTGGACCAGGGAGCCGCTAACACCTCCTTCCGGTTTACGGGCACACGGACCCACAAGTGAAGAACGTTCCCGTAACAAATGCCATAAACGTACAAACCTGAGCGGGACACAGTGTCGCACAGGTTAGCATCATCTGGAAACGTGCAGGTTCCTCTGCACCACACCTGAAGCACCAGGCATTCCCTCCGGGGCTAAAGCCCACACTTCTCTCAGCTACTGTTTTATTCTTAGTGACGCTTTAATGCCTGGTTCTCCCCTTCTTTTCCGTCTGTCTCTCCACCCGCCCACCTGCCCATCCGTCTGTCCATCCACCCATCCATCCACCTGTCTGTCCGTCCATCCACCTTCTTACACCCACTGGAGGTGAGTGTTGCAAAGGCAGGGAACCACCCAGATGTCAGAATGGCGGCAGACGGCCGGCCGCTGGCTGTCTGTTGACCGGAGGTGCTAACCCCCCGGCCCTCCACCAGCCGCTGAAACCCACTGGTCCATCTCCTGCCTCTGTGTGCCGATGTGCCTTTCATCTCTGCTTCCTCATTTCTTCGGGCCTCCAGGAGTCGGCAGCAAAGCTGGGCAGACGGGGTGTTTGCTGAGTTGAACTGCCACTAGGCCCTTCAAGTGACAAAAGCCCAGGAGGGTTGGGTTGGCTTGGGGATTTCCTCAAACCGGGAAGGGGCAGTGCGTGGTGCTACAGGAGCCCGGGGTTGCGGACACGATGGACACTTTACCATTCCACACCCCTTGCCCTGATTTCGTCTTGCTGGGGTGCAGGCATCCTGGCTTTGCTGCCACATGGGGGCTTGGGGCTCAGACGGCATTGCTGGGGCTGTCCTCGTAATCGGGCGGTGCCATGCCACAGCTGTTAGATAAAGACGCCAGAGCACAGAGGCTCACTGAGACAGTCCTGATGCACCAGACCAGGACGCACAGCCCTACGCCTCAAGGCCGCACATTCTGTGTCCGAAGCGAATGCAGGTAGCCCCGGAGAGGACGGGCACGGAGGGAGAGGCAGCTGCGGAGTCCCTGCTTCAGATAAGGGTTGGACTTGCTCTTGGGGGAACCACACTGGCCATGGGGGGGAGGCAGGGACTTGTCTGGGTGCCTCATTTGCGTGGTGAACTGACCAGTGAACGGGACGGATGGCCAGAAACAAAACCAGAATGGGACCCGCATCACATCGTCTGGGTGGTACCCAGCGATCCGGAGCTCAGCATGGTCCCAGACCAGCAGCAGCAGCAGCAGTGATGGGCATGGGGGCAGAATCCAGAAGCCCTAAGGAATGTCTGTGTTCTGACCCCCAACCTGACAAGCAGACCCCTGCCCACAGCCGAGGGGACTTTGGGCAGGTGACCGTTAAGGGTCTTGAGAGGGCAGGATGATCCTGAATTATCAGGTGCCCAAAGTCATCGCAGGGTTCCTCCAAGTGGAAGGAGGTCGTGAGGGTCAGAGAGATGTGTGGATGCCGAGATCCTGGGTTTGGAAGTGGAGGAGGGGCCAGGAGCCACGGACTGTGGTCGCCTCCAGAGCTGGAAGAGGCTGAGAACGGTTCTGCCCGAGGCTCCAGAAGGAGCACGTTGATTTCAGCCCCGGGAGACCCGCTGTGGACGCCTGACTCCAGCACTGTGAGATGACCGGGTCTTCAGTCCTACGCTTGCTACGGCAGCCGCAGACGCCCGGCACGTTCGGAACCACTTACGGGGAGAACTCCCAGGCTGTAGCTGAATCAGAAACTAGGGACGGCGCCCTGAAATCCGCGTTCCAGCAAGCCCCAGGGGAGACTGATGGATGCCCAGCGAGGGGCCACGGTCCTAATTCCTCCAAGACAAGGTGACCTTCATGTCCTTTCTCTGTCCCACAGCCCCACTGAGGCGCGGCTGGCCCGATGGTTTAGGCAGGAACGCTGGTGCCTCTCTCTGCTTACCTAAGGTCTGGCCCCCTGGGGGTGGGTGTCGGTGGGGATTTGCAGGCCTGGACCGTAGCCCCTCCGTGCAGGTCACAGCACACGCCCAGCAGATCCTGGGATGTGCAGCCCCTTGTAGCCGGGACACAAATGGACGCCTGACACCCTGGGGTCACTGGGGGTGTGTGCAGAGTCGCGGCCCCAAGCTTAAGCAACACATTATCTCCTACTCAGTCCGCCTGCCCCGACGCACCCGGCATACACCCTCCAAAGACACAGGGAGCCGCCCTCTGCCTGCTCCCTAACCAGGAAACCGAAGGCATGCTGACTGAGAAACGGTCTGCGACCGCAGACACAGAGCTTCCTGCAGCAGGAGCTCCAAATGCACCCCATCCCCGGCTGCAGAGGAGGGGACCCCGACTTTCCCAATGCCCTGGAAGCTCTTTTGGGGGTCTGCGAACCACAGCCCAGCACCTGGTCCGAGCGTGTCCTGGGCTCTCTCTGGGAGGACCTGCGCGGGTTACGGGCGGTTACCCCGTTATCTCACCGCTCTCGGGGACCGAGGCCGGGGGAACAACAGATTCCCCCAAGGGTATACACAGTTATAAAGTCCCGAGAATAGTCTAACGCATTTTTGTCACCTTTTGGGTGACTTACGCCTTATTTTTATGCATGGTAGAGAACATTAACAATTCACAAAGGGTATTTTGTATGATTTGGACAAAAGAGAAAATTCATACTGAGCCCTGAGAAAAGCTACTTATTCGTGAAGTGCTGTACACAATTTGTAGATAATTCACATCAAATTATGTCTCACATTCGCCTGTGTGTGGCAGAAAGAGGGAAGACAGGAGTGCGGAGCGTGGGCAGGTATCTCCCCGTCGCTGCCAAGTCCTGGATGATATTAGAGGACCCGCGTTCCCACCCTCTGGTGGCGCCGTCCGCCACCGGCTCGCAGAGGCCCAGACGGCGTGGGAATCAGGGAGGCCGCTTCACAGCGAACACACTGTTCTTTCTGGAAAGTGACCCACGTGTCTTCCCAAAGCAGTGGGGTCAGACCCAGGGGGCAGGAGAGGGAACGCTGTCCCCCCACTCCTCACTTTCTAGGGACAGGACCCTGTGCTGAGTCTCCCCGGCAGGGAGGTGACACCCCTCTGCCGGCCCTTGGAGGACAGACCTGGGACGAGAAGGAGCCATCAGAGGACTCCGACGCGGGGCAGGGGCCCGAGGGCCGTTGTGGGCGCCGTGCACCATGCTGTGCATCACGGGAAGACGACGTCAGCTGAGCCGCTACGTCCTGCGGTCCCCAGCAGGGACGCATCGGGACTGAGATCACGGGGGCTTTCAGAGTCTGGGTTCGACCAGCACGTCAGAAACGACCCATCAACACGACTTCTGGTGCCCTGACTCTTAGCGGCAGGAGCAGACGCGGTGTGGACGCCGCCTGCCTGGGCTCCACCCCTCGGCTGCCTGCCTGGGCTCCCTCTCTGCCTCTTTCCTCCTGGCTTCATGGCCTCTGCCTTCAGGGAGGGCTTCCCCCCGCTGGTCTGTTACTACTCCCCACGCCTGGAACAGTCTCCCGCTGGGGTTTTCCTCCCATCCCTCCTCTCGGTCAGAGGAGGCCCTGACTCAGCTCCAGGCAGGACCGGGCACCGGCCTTGATGTGCCAGGGCCCCCCCCCCGTCCCCGGCAGAAGGAGGCCTCCAGACCCTGTTGGGCACCAGCGTCTCTCAGCCTGGCCAGGCTCACATACGCCACCTGACATCCTGTGTGCCCAGGAGGGGCCATGACCGAGCTGGGATGGGGAGGCCCCTTCTCCAGCCTCAGGCAAGGTGCGGGGCGGGAGACTCCAGGGAGGCGGCGCTGAGCCCCCGGGGGGCAGCTTGGTGTGGTGCTGCAGCTGGGCACCTGCTCACTCTCGCGCAGCCCTCAAGGGCAGGGGTCCTGCCTTCTGTCTCCTCCCTCTGGCTGTCCGGTGGCCACCACACGCTGTCGAGTACCCCAGGCATGAGGGAGCTCCTCAGCATCTTTCCTTCCTGCCCTTTTAGGGCCCCTGGGGCTGCAGACTGCATTGGGCACCTAGCCCCCTGCCGCCCCGGCGCTTCCCTCCTGGCCAGAGCACCAGCCCCCCTTCCCCCAAACTTGATCGATGATGTTCAAACACCTGGACCCTCCCCACCGCGGGGGCCCCAGCAGCAGTCTGTGATGGGCACGTGTGCCAATAAAACTTTATTTGTAAAAACAGGTGGAGGGCCGGTTTGGCTTAAGGACCACAGCGTGCTGACCCCGGCCTAGGGGGCTTGGCTGGACTGTGAATTGTGACAGCCACTGGCCACGTGTGGCCACGGAGCACTTGGAATGTGGCCAGCCTGAGCTGAGCTGAGCAATCAGCATAGAACAAACAAATTAGCAGGAGAAAAAAGAATGAAAAGCTTCTCGTTAATAAACTTTTGTACTGCCCACACTTGGAAATGCTATTTTGGGCATATTGTGTTAAATAAAACGGATGACAATTAACTTCATTTGCTTATTTTCATTTTTTAAACGTAGCCGCTCGGAAGTTAAAAACCTGCCCGTGGGCTCCAATTCTGATTCCAGTGGACGGCGCTGGCCGAGGAGGCCTCCGGGGGTCGGCTCCGCTGGAGGGTCGCTCCCCGTGTGGACCCTGGCCGGCGGCCTGCGTGATTGCCGCCGGCTCCTCCCGGCCGGATGCGTGTGTGCACCGAGCCCCCAGCCCTGCTGGACACCCACCCCCTGAGCTCAGCCCCCACCTCTGCAGGGAAGCCGTGTGGCTGCCCACCGGCCAGCACAGAGACCCGCCACGCCCGCCCCGGACACCGCACCCCTCCCTTCCACAGCCCCCCTGCTTCCGCTTCACCTCTCTCTGGCCCGGGGGTGGGGGCCTCCTTCTTCCCCTGCACCGCGCCTAGAAAGCTTGGGGAATGTCTGCAGGGAGATTCGTCGGCGGCAGACGAAGCGGTAAAATCAGGCAGTGCTCACATGCCCACCCACGCGCCAGTCCTTTCGGGGGGCACGAGACACAGGTCTGTCCCCTGATTGAGCCCCTCTGAGATCGTCCTTTTGTGAAGTTTGAAAACTGTGGCCTGAACCTGTGCCAGTTCAAAGGGGGATCGTCACGGGAAGCAGAACGCGGGCCCCTCTGCGTCTTGAAGGGCATCGGCCCCAACTCCTGTCCCGTTCGGTCACACCGTAGGAAGAGACTTGTGGCTTTAGCGGCAGGTGGTCTGCGCATTACTCCCTTGGCGGGCCTCTCCGTGACCCGTTCTGAATTTACTTCACGGTGTCCTCTGAAAGCAGTGCGGCCCAAGACACCAGAATCCAGCTAAAGAGCTCGGCGCGGATGGACAGACGCCCCCTCCCGCGAGAGGCCGGGAACAGACGGAGAAATACGAAAACCTGGGGTTCTTCCGCGCCCCGGCCACGTGCCCCTGAGATCATGAGACTGAAACGGAGATGTGGCTGTCCCCGCGGCTGCTGGGAGCTGACGAGTCGTCCAGCTTCCCCGTGGCTGCTTCTCTCCAGCGGCGCAGGGGAAACAGACCCCGGAGCTCAAGCCCCTGTTCGAGTGGCAGCGATCAGGGTCCCCCCACCCCCCTGCCCTCGGAGCACAGTGGAAAGAGGCTGGAAGCGAGGCCAGTTTTGAGCTGTTCGTCCCCACTTCCTCGAGGTCAGAGACCGCCCCCCCCGGAGCTGCAGGTGTGGCTGACCGGTGCGGAGGGCCCCGGGGGTGCTGGGACAGATGGCCACAGGCTGGGGGCCCACGGCCATGCGGACGCATCACCTCGCTGTTCTCAGGTCGGAGGCCTGGCCGGCCTCACTGGGTTGCATTCAAGGTGTGGGCAGGGCTGCGTCGCCGCCAGAGGCCACCCGCTTTCCTCCGCTCACGGTGCCTCCCTCTGTTTTCAAGGCCGGTGTCACAGCACCGGCCTCTCTGGCCTCCCCTGCCTCCTCCTCCCGCCCAGACCCTCCTGCCTCCCTCTTCCCGCACAGGACGCCGGTGGCTGCGTTTAGGGTCCGCCCAGACATCACTGTCGTCCCCCACTCCAGGTCCGTAACTTGCCCACATCTGCAACGTCCCTTTGACCACGGAAGGTGACATCGTTGCAACTGCTGGGGAGTGGGACGTGGACATCGCTGAGCGCCACTCTTCTGTCCACATGTGGCTTCTCAGATGTGCAGAGTCTGGACGCCACACCGAGGCAGCATTTGGTCACGTCTAATTTCAAGCAGATGCCGCGACACAGAAGCCCATTCCCTTTGCAAAGTGGGCGACCTTAACGCCCCGTTCACTCAGAGCCCCGTGCTTCCCGAGGTCCTCCCTCCTCTGCCGGGACTGGTGGCTGGCCGCACGCCCCCTCCTCGGCCCCCTCACCTCCCCCCTCACCTGAGCCTCCTCATGTCCTTTCTCAGCCCCCACAGGGGTTGCTGGGCACAGCCAGGAAAGACAGCCGGCTCAGCGCGGACCGGGACACCGCCTCTGAGCCTCCTGGGTTCTCGGGGGCTCTGCCGTCTTCTTGCTTCTTCTCCACTGGACCCCTCCTGTTTCTCTCAACAAATACTCGTCTTCACCACTGACCCCAACGACCTGCTCAGAGCCACCCTCATCCTTGCTAGATAGCCTTGCCATCCGCTCCAGAGACCGCCAGCTCCAAGCTCTCACCCCTCTCACGGGCTCATGTGCTGCCTGGACTGCGGCTGTTTCCCCGTTTTATCACCGAGCCATGACTCATTTCTTTATAGAGCCCCTACTGGGGTGAGTGCGGTGCTGGTGCTTAGGTGACATGCATGAGGACAGTACCTAGACAGATGTCCTCACCCTCGGGCCAAGTATGAACCCCTGACGGGGGTCTGTGTGTCTGACTTCGAGAAGAGTGCCATAAAGGAACATCTTGGAATCCCAGTTCAGACACAGGCAAGCCATACGCATACAGAGCCCTTGGATGGACCTATCTTCCTTCCTTCTTTCCATCCGCCCATCCACCGCCCACGCACTCAACCGTCTACCCACCCGTCACTGTAGCCATCATCAGCCAGCCAGCCACCTACTTGTCTACGCACCCTCCCCTCCATCATGCACTCATTCATCCACGGACCCAGTCACCCAACCGTCCGTCCGTCCATCCATCCATCCGACTGTCCGTCCATCCTTCCATCCACCTGTCCGTCTGTCCATCCATCCATCCTTCTGTCCACGCATAGACCGATTCCTTTCTACACGGAGTGTAACGGAGTATGACTGTGTGTCAGGGTTTGACGGGCAACTGTGATTCTCTGGGGGCAACGGCAACAGCTTAAATATGGATTGTCGCAGGATTTTAAATCTGAGTCCATTGTCTTCAGTCTTACTTCTGGAGGCCCTTGTTTGCTGGAGAGGGTCCCAGAGCGGAGCTGCACAAAACCTTACAGGTCCTTTTGCGGCCGACCCTCATCAGCTGTTCGCTTGCTATTTGCATCAGTCGGGGACAATGTCTGCAGACTTTCCCACGGGTCTCCGGCCCACTTTCTCACTCTTCACTGACGCCCTGGGCCCACCCATCGTGGGTGGCTGGCAAGTCCAGGGTTCCTGGCCGGCCACGGGCTTTGCTCTTCCTGAATGGGTTCATCGGCCTCCAATACCAAAGCAAGTGTTTTCTAGCTTTTCTTGGATAAACGTTCTTGACGGTTCGCCCTTCTGGTAACAGTTCCTTGTTGTGCAGGAACCAGCCCTTCCCTCTCCCGGTCCACTTCCTCACCCACAGCTCCGAGGGGCAGAGGGTCCTGCCCTGACCCCACGCCCGGGTGGTGGTGACCCAGCTCGGGGATGACGCAGCACAGAGGCCGCGTCGGGGACAGGCGCTCCCGCGGGTCTCCCGGATTACAGAGGGAAGGCCGGAGCCTGTCTCCATGCTGAAGGCGCCCGTCCCGAACTGCAAGGACGGAAGCCGGGAGGGTGGGAAGCAGCCTGGACGGGGGCTGCGTGGGGCGGAGGTTATGGGGGGGGGAGCCGCGAGCTTCTGGAGGTGCCACCTGGACACGGGCCAGCCAGGCCTGCCACCGGATTTCCCCGATGCCGCTGGGGCGTCTCGGGGGTAGATTCTTTAGCTGCTTCACTGTCTGTGGTAGAGACGCCCTCCTTCCTGCCAGTGCCACGTTCTGCAGCCGTGCGCCCCTCACGGCCGTGCGGTCAGTTCCTCCTAGAAGAGGCTCCGATGCTGTGTGGGCCGGGCAGGGTCTCCCCGAGCCCCCCCGCGCGGAGCGGCGCTGGCCTCTCCAGGCGATCGGCTCGACCCTCTGCCAAGGGGCACCCGTGGCCTCGCCAGAGTGGGGACCGGGCGCCCCTCTTCTGTGGCTCGAGCCGTGTCCTGCACGGATTTGTACATTTTATTTATACTAAAATGTCACATCCATCCTGCCGCAGGCTCTTATAAACACAGCTGCCAGAAGTTATTTTCATTAAAGCCTTTTGTGGCTGAGGGGGCGGAGAGAGGCAGGACACACGGGCGTTTAATGGGGAAATGATCACTGTGGCCGGCAGTAGATTCGAACTCTGGGAACATGATGCGGAGGGTAACTTTCTGGGCGGGGGCGGGGTGGGGGCCGGGGGCATCTGCTCTAGGCTTTCTCATGCTCATCAGTTCCTCTGGGCTCGAGGAGCACGGTCTAGTTCAGTGGAATCCACACCATCCTCCTGCTAGAACCCTCAGCGACTCCTGGAGTCTTCAGGTAAACCCACAGCTCGCACCGTGGCCTCCGAGCCCTGCTGTGTCCTGTGACTCAAGTGTGATTCTTGCTGAACCTCTCATGTCACCGCCCAGACCTCTCAGCACGGGGACACGCCAGGCCTCGTCCTGCACCGGGCCTTTGCACTCGCTGTGCCTTCTGCGTGAGCCACCAGCTCGGCAGTGAGCCACACGACCGGCTCATTCTCTGCTCTCCGGCCACACGTCCCGGGGAGGCCTGTCCCAGTGCTGCGGTCAGCGGGTGTCTCCGTGCTCGCTCCGGGTTGCCCGAGAACGTGAGCTCCACGAGGCAAGGCCGTGGAGGTGTGTAGTCACTACCCGAGAGTGAAGGAATGGTCCGCCCAAACCTGCTGCTGGCTCTGGGGAGCACGGGGCCGCCCCGGGTCTCGCAGGACAGGGGTCTTCCTGGAACGCCTCCATGGCTTCCCAGCGTGGCCCTGGGAGCAGACTGGGGACAGGGGCTGGCGAGCAGCGCCGACAGGTCCACGAGGGGCTGCAGGTGAAAGGTCCCGCGTGAGCCGCCCTGCCCGGGGGTGCATGTGATCAGGTTGAGGTTCTCCCCGAGTTCTTCACCTTCTCTCTGGAAGGGGCCTAGTGAGGGCTGAGTTGGCCTGGAGGCCGGCCTCCTCCCGGGACTGCTGGAGGAGGCGGCGGAAGCTTCTTCAAAGCCCCGGGTTCTAATCGTGGCAGTGACACCCTTGACCTCTCTGACCTCCAGCTCTTCCTCCCCCCACGGGGTGGAGAGATCGCACACGGCTTTATGGGAGCTTCCCCTGAACATGGTGGCCCCAGGAGGCCCTAACGTGATTGCGCGCCGCAGGACCTGCGTGTACCAGGCTAGAGCCTGGCCTTGACCACCTCTGGGGGCATGGGCGTGCCCCACTCAGTGCTTCTGCTTCCAGAACCCAAAGGTTCACCCTACTTCCCGCGGCCCCTTTCAGAGGACCACGTACTTTTCTTTCCAGGCTAGAGATCCCCGTACTGGCACGCGCGTGTGTGGGGGGCTTGCTGTCGACACTGGGACACACACACACGGACACTGTGCGGCCATCTGCACACTCACGCTGACCGAGGCTCTTTCTACACACGCACAGCCCCCCCTGCGTGGACGCCTGGCTTCCCCGGGATGACACCGACGACCTGGAGAAGATAGAGCCGCCCTTGTCTCAGCCGCAGAATGCAGAGCTAAGGCCCCAGGAAGGCGGCTCGGCTCAGCGTGGAGCCGATGAGTGGGCTGGCAGGCGGAGGACGGGGCCCCGGGGCAGGCTCCTGACCGCACACGGGGCATGCGGCAGCCCGGCCGGGGCGTCCCTCCCAGCCCCGCTCTCCGCACGCCTGCTCTGCTCACATGCTCCTTGGAGCACGCGCTCAGCCAGCAAACATGCTCAGGGCCTAGGGTGTGAGGTCAGCGGGCTGAGAGCAGGGGTGCGGGGACCTGCAGTCAGCCCTGCGTCCCTGTGACCCCCGACCATGTCCTCCAGCTGCGGTGGCAGCCAACCCGTGCTCCGTCCCCTTTCAAGTGCTCCCTGGAGCTGATGGGCCTCTGGGGAGAAGTCACAGTACAAACACGATCGCCTCTGCGGGCAGACTCGAGTTTCTTGGGGCCCATGGGGTGAGGCCCCCGGGGTGCACTGGTGGCGGCCACAGCTGCTCAGGTATTGGCCTCCTTAGGATGGATGTCGGGTCGTTCCATGAAGCAGCCCCCAGCTCCCAGCCCAGGGTCCTCGCTGGGGCACCCACCTCTGGGGACAACATGCCACGGAGACTACCTACATTCTGGCAGAGGGGACCTAGGAGGACAGGAGCATTCACCCTGCCTGGAGGCTGGCCAGCCACGCAAGGTTAGGATAGGGCTTCTGTCTCCCGTCTGCCCGGTTCGGGAAAACACACACGGTACTTGGACTCTAGCAACTGGCCTTCCAGCATGGACCTCAAGATGCGGCCACTGGGGTCCCCTCCCTCTCACCACAGGCATGGCCTGTGCTCCCCATCCTCTGCTGAGACCAAGCAGATGCCGAGGCCCTCCAGGGGAGCCGGGCTGTGTCCGTACCAAAGGGCTGGTGAGCCATGCAGAGCCGTCTCCAGCCTGCACAGCAGACACTCAAAGGTCAGAGCTGAATCTGACCTTATGGGACCCGGGTGCACCATCCGACAGCTTAGCTGCCCTCGGCTCCGTGCGTCCCGTCAAAGACGATTAAGCCGGAGCCTGCCTGGGCACGCCCGCTCCCCAGTCACCTGAAGTACTGCTCGCTGGACTTTCCCAGCCCCCTCCGCCCTGGGAACGTGCACTTTGGGGGGCGTTTATCACTCAGTATGCGGGTCCAACAGGGGTCCTGCATCTTGGAGGAGGCAGAGGCAGAAGCAGGGGTAGGGACCTGCTGTCCGGACGCATACAAGTGGACCCCATGGGGAAACCACCCCGGCCTACGTGTAAACCCACAGCAGGAAATCCAGGCTGATTTTTGTTTTCTTCTCTGGAGTCATTTCGTTGGTCGCAGATCGAATAGTTGTGTGTGCCGCGTCAGGGGGACACGATGGTTCCGGCCAGGCTAGCGAGGGGCAGGGCCGGCCACGGGGTGCTGCTGGGTGGGCAAGCCACGGCCACCACAGACCTGCCGGGATGGCTCTCGCCGTCTCCTTTAGGATGTGCGACCGAGACGTCTGGACCAGCTCAACCGAACGCGCCGTCCGCGCCCTCGCACGCGCTCACCCCAGCGCGCGGCCGGCCCGGACTGTCCCGATGGCGCCGCGCCCCGGACACGCGGGCCAGCAGCCGCCCCCGGTGGTGGAGTCTCTGCCCGGCGGTCTCCGTCTCTCAGCAACCAGAGACCTTATTCGCCCAAGCCCGGACTGAGGGGCCGGCGGAAATGATGCCGATTATCAAGCTTGTTTTCTGCACACGGCTTTTGTTCAGAGGCGATGGCGACTGTTAATTTCAAGAAACGTCGTGTGGTTGACGCCGCTCGTGTCTTCACGCCGAGCTCGGAGAGGAGGCGTCTTCACAGCGGAACACAGGACTTGGGGTCTCCACAAAATGATTCTGATCATACTGGCGTCCATTGCTTCTGCGGCGGGCAGTGCCCTCCGGGATAAGGGAGCGGAAACAGCCTGGCCTCCGCGGCCCTCACGGAAGGATCCCAGGGAAGGGCCCTTTCCTGTCTGCACACCAGGGTGGATCCCGGCCCCGGGCACTTCGCGGTGGGGCTGTAGGAGTCAGATGCACGGCCTGCGCTCTAGTTTCCTGCCCGACGTGGCCTGGGGTCCAGCCACTCTCCACCTTCCCAGGCTGTTTATGGGGACGCCTGGTCCCAGCTCCGCACTCCTGTGGGGCCGCATGTTTCACAAGCTTGTTGGGGGGCGGTTCATAGGCATGTGGCATTCAGCCAGCACGGGCGGCAGGTCAGCTCCCCTGTGGGCCTGGTTAGGGTTTCTGGTCCCACCCCCCTCCCCACCGTGCCCAGGCCTAGGGGTCCCCCGGCCACTCTCGTCCAGCTTCAGGCTCACAGCAAACAGGAACAGGCACCTGGGATCACACTACGGCTGAAGCGTCCGCTGACGTCGGAGGCACGAAGGAGCACAGCGCAGGGAGGAGGGCCCTGCGCTTCCCCTGGGGGCAGTTCTCGCGGCCAGTTCACGGCATCTGGTCGGGGAGGGCATCCCCACTGGCTTGAGGCCCTGTGCTGCTGGGGCAGGAGAAGCCACATGTTCAGGCCACCTGCTCCGGCTCTGGATGGGCCCCCGCTCGCCCACAGCACCCCTCCTGCCCACGCTGGTTCCCGGGCCCCCCCCACACGAGCGCTCCACGTCTCCATCCTGCCTCATCCCACACCTGGTGCACCTCTGCGGTCTGTGCTCTCACAGGCTCGGTTCACAGAAAGGGTTGGGGGGAGGCGGGACTTCCTGGGTCAGCTGTCACCCTGCAGAGCCCTGTCCTGGCTGGCGAGTTGGGAGAGCCCCACGGAGACGGGGAGGGCTGTCGTGGGTGCTGAGTGGAGGCTCTGGGAGGGGGCGGCCTCTCAGGACCCCGTGGGCAGGGGGTGGGGCCTCCCTGGCATCAGTGACCCCATTGTCCTGAGACGGCGTCCCTCTGGTACGGTGTGCCCTGCAGGGGAGTCTGGGAGGAGGCGGCATGGACGCTGCTGGGCACAGACCGGCGGGGACAGGACAGGGACAACGCGCGGGCAGCAGTGTGGCCGGAGGACCCAAGGCGGGAGTGATCTGTTTGCTCCTGTGTTCGGCAGCACATGGGGCGCCCGGACGTTCAGCCAGCACACGGGGAGCAGGGGGGGGGAGCCCCTGCCTGTCCCGACCCTGCCTCGGAGCCGCCGGCGGCTCCGGACGTCCCTCCAGCCTCCCCATCTCCAGGGACAGCAGCCTCGTCCAAGCCGCCGGCAGCTCCCGCCTGGAGGACGGCCAGTCTCCCCACCGGCCTCCCGGTCGCCAGGACAGCCCGCTACAGACAGAGCCCCGGTCCGGCGGCGCCAGCCGCGTCCCACCCGCTTCCAGTAACAGTCAGCCGCCGCCCCGCCGCCACGGAGCCCCGCCGGCCTCTGCCAGCCGCGCTCCCGTCCGCGGCAGCCGCTCCTCCGGCCAGCCTGGCTCTCCGCCTCGGTTTCCGTTTCCACACGGCTCCTCTGTTAGCTTTCCCTGCACTGTCCCCTCCTGGGAGAGGCCGCCCCGACCCCCACCCCTGCATGCCTGTGTGTGGGATTTCGTTTCCTCCCCGTGTGGGCTCATCGTGGTGCATGCTGTGCACGCGCACTCCCGGAGATGGAACCCACCACAGCACCCACCCGCGGAACGGGGCTGGGGCTGGCATCCGCGCCCCTTCGCTCGAGCATGCATCTTCGTGGGGAAGCCGCTGTCCTTCTAGGCTGCCTGTGCGGCACGTGGCCCTCGGGGGCCCGTGGGGATGAGTCGGGGACAGGGTTCTCCTGCAGGCTGGATGGTGGCAGGCTTCCTGGAGGAGAAGGACAGGAGGGCCCTGCAGGACGGGCTGAATCCCGAATAGAGCTGTTGCCACCTGAACGTGGACCGTGGAGAGGAGGCCTGAGGGGCTGCCTGAGCGTGTGACCCCAAGCCTCTCCCTGGGGCCCAGAGGCGCTCTGGGATGGCCCCTGGAGGACGCGGGCCTTCATCATGACACGGTCCCCCTCCCTCTGCAGAGTTAACCTAGTGGCTGCACAGACGTTCTGCACGGGAGAGGTAGCCCGTCCCGCCTCGTGCCCTGCTTGGCCAGCCCCGGGACTGCCTGTGCACCCTTCCCTCTGGACCCTGCCCCAGGCCCCTCTGTCTGCACTGCCCTGCGCCCTGCTAGCTTCTCTCCCGGGGCCTCCGGGCAGCCCCACGGCCGCCCCTACTCGGAGAGGCGGAGCTACATGCGAGCCTGGGAATGTTGACAACAGATGGTTTCATAATTAATTGAATAGCACAGCCTGGACATTTTCAATCACCTGCTGACAGGAGTGACTTTGTGCAGCTCTTGGACGCCAGCAGCGAGCTCTGAAGGGTTCCCAGTGCCTTAACCACCAGTCATTTCCCCGCGATCGAAACATGCAATTTGAATCAGGTCTGATTTGGAAGAACTCTTGTTTTCACAACTTCCTGAAAGACGGGTGACAAGAAATTCTTGTGGCCTGGGGCTGGGGTCAGCAGCGTGCCCGTCAGCCTCCTGCGGGGCCCACCACCCTGGGGGCTAGAGGGACTCATTCGGAGGCGGTGCCCCTGACCCAGCGGAAGCCCCACCTCCGTACTGTCCCGAGGACCCACGGGAGCACAGGCAGCAGCGGGAATTTCTCGAAAGATCTCCTGACCCCTCCGACGGCTCAACATCTCTTCCTGCCACCTCAGCCCTTGCCTGAGTTAAAACACCGGTGACCGCCTGCTTGCTATTTTTCTTTAAACTGACTCACTTTGTTACTGTCTATGCAAGCCACCCAACACATAAGTGCACACACGCGTGTCTACTCATGTCTGCACGTTTACAGGCGTGTGTGAACGTACAGACACTGTAGAGGTCGAGGTTGTTCTGCCGTGCTGGGCGGAGAGTGCTCGGAGAAGGAGGGGTTCACAGCGGAGCTCTGGGCACAGACCGCGGCTGGAATCGACTCTGGACGTTTTCTGCTGGGTGACCTTGGTGAAGTTACTTAACCTCTCTGTGCCTCCGTGTTATTGTGAAGTGGAGGTAAGAGACTCTGGGTCACGGAGTCACGGGAATTCCGAGGGGCTCGGAACAGCGTGTGACAGAGAGGAAGGACGCGGCAGTGCTGTGGTTGTCTGTACCGCGGCCGCCCCTCTCCGCGAGCAGGAGATCCGCGCCGGAGACCTGGTCTTGATGCACGCGAGTGAGCAAGGAGAGGCTCCACAGACACATTTGCTGACAGCGGACGTTTCCTCCTTGAGCTTGTCAGAGCAGATGGAAGAGGCTTAAACAGCAAGCGGTTTCTTCCCAGTGTGATTTAGCTTTTAGCACCGTCCTTGTGTCTCCGTGCTCCCCTCGGCCCCCTCCCCTAGGAAAGCGAGGGGCATCTGCCTGGAGGCGGAGGGCAGGGTGGTGGGTCTAAACTTCTGGATCTTTGAGCTCCTCACAATGGACGCTCCCGGGACAGTCTGCAAACACCTGTTCTGGGGGGGAGGGTGGGGGCGGGCAAGGCTGGGACCCCCCGTGCGGGGTGCCTGCGGGCCCAACCTCTCTGCTGCGTGGGGCTTGCATTCTGAGCCCTCGTGGCAGATCTGGGAGCTGGTGGGTGGGGATTTTGCCTCCAGATGATAATTCTCGGAGTGGCTGGAGACTCCGGGCTCAGGCGCCCCTGCCTGGGGCACACACAGCCACGTCCCCGACAGGACAGCCGTGGCGGGTGGGAGACGCCACCACCTCGCTGGCATCAGGGTCTGGCTTCCAGAGGGCCTGGGTACTCGGCGGGGAGCTCCACATCCTGGGCCCAGAGGACCCAGCCTCTCCCAAGCCTCGGGACAAAGGCTGCCTGGATGGGAAACCGTCGGCTCAAGACTCAAGGTTTTTAAGTTCTCTAACGGCTGCTGTCCACGCCTGTGTTCAGGGACCTGCAGCCACGCATGCGGAGGAAACAAAGTAAAACGGCCCCGCACTGAGCCGGCGCCGCCTGCATGAAACGTCAACCAGCCCTCGGTGGGAGGCGGTGCTGTTTTATTGATGTGAGGTCCCTCTCACAGGCTCGGGGAACGGCTGCAGGCCGTGGGCGTCCCCCGCCTGGGCACCCGCTGGCCCTGCACGGGGCCCTCTGCGCTTCCCACCTGGTGGAGGCGACGGTGCCGGCTCCCTTCCCGGGACCTGCTCAGGGCCCCATGGACGGGCCGTCACAGGAGGGGCGGCAGGGGAGGAAGAGGCCTGACGGGCACGTTGAGCACCTCGGCTAAGTACTCGGGCACCGGAAGTATGGGGTACTGGGCACCTCGGCTAAGGACTCAGGCACCGGAAGCATGGAGTCCCTGAAGCCACAGGCCACCAGACCCGCTGGGCCCTGCCCCCACTCCTGCTTCCCCAGGGCTTCAGAGGTAAACCCTGACTAAAAATGCGGCCACTAGTTAAAAAAACAACTCTGCCAGGCAAGCAAGAGTTACTGGTTGCTACTAACACTCTGAACAAAGTTTTCTATGAAACCAATCAAGACTGAGAAAATCTGAAGGAAATCCGTTTTCCTTCATCGTGGAGAACCCGGCAAGGCAGGTCTACTGGAAACCGATTCTCCCAGTTCTGTGTGTCTGAGAACGTCTTGATTTTCCTTCACTTTTGGAGGCTACTTTTGCTGGATACAGAGATCTAGGGGGTGGGTTTCTTCTCTCGACCTTCCACTGCCGGCCTGGCCCCCGCCACTCTCGTCCCCCGCCTCCGTCCTGCAGATGCTGATGTTCCCTTCACGGCTCCTCTGTGGCTCCTGTTTCCTCTCCCGGCCCCGTCGCCTCCACCGCCACCTGCGCTGGGAGGTCCTCGCACGCGGAACCGGCACTCAGGGTGAGAGGCGCCCCTTGGTTTTAAAGACTCGTGGCTCAGGGTCTCCCTCAATGCCGGTGGGACTGTGTCCTTCCAGCCGGGAGCCGAGCCCTGGGCCGGGAGCTTCCTCGCGAATCACGTCTCTAACTTCCTCGCGAATCACGTCTCTAGCTTCCTCGCGAATCACGTCTCTAGCTTCCTCGCGAATCACGTCTCTAGCTTCCTCGCGAATCACGTCTCTAGCTTCCTCGCGAATCACGTCTCTAGCTTCCTCGCGAATCACGTCTCTAGCTTCCTCGCGAATCACGTCTCTAACTTCCTCGAGAATCACGTCTCTAACTTTTCACAGCCGCAGACGGTTCCTGCTTCTCAAGAGGGGGTTCTCAAAGCCACGGGTCGAGACCAGCAGCGGCCCCCGGGGCTTGTCATATGTCCGTTTCTGGTCCCTGCGGACTCCGAGGCCCGCGGGCTGCCGGGCGTTTCTCCCCTTGAACTGCCCGCAGTCGGCCCCGCGGCCGTGCGCCGGGATGGCCGCCCACCAGCTCGTCAGCACGGCTGTTAGATCCGGCTCAGATTTGCCACTATTGATTTTTGGTCTGCCTTCAATCCCACGCAGTGCCCGGAGTCACTGGAGGTGAGCGCTGTGCGCTTGTTATCATTCTGCAAATATCTTCATCTCGAGACCCTCTGATCAATGTTCCTTCAGCAAAACATAGAACGCCAGGGACGGAGCCAGAAGCAAGACAAGGACGTCATTCTGTGGTTCCTGCTCGAGAGCGGCTTCCGTTTTCCCTCGTCCGTGACCTTGCACAAGTGACGGAAACCTCTGCCCTACATTCTCCTAAAATCCGGGAAGCTGGAAATGGTCTTATCTGCCTCATCAGAAGTGCCAGAGAAGGGCTTTCTGGTAAGCAGGAAGCCGGTCGTAAAACCGGTGGTGGAAGGTGGGCGCTCAGGGGCTGCTCTGAAAGCCGTCTTGTGGACTTACCGTAAGACCGTAAGCCCCAGAAATCACTCAGAAACACACCTAGAAAAGCGCACTGGTGGAGACCGGCGGAGACTGCTGAAGCGGCCTGTGTGGGGAGCAGAACCTGCTTCTTGATAAGCCAGAGCCGGGTGCTCACCGGCCCCGAGTCGCCAGGAGTGAGGATTCCCACCAGACACCTTCACAGGGTCGGAGAGAGAACCCCGAGCCCTCGGGTCAGAGGCACAGACACTCTCCCGACACAGCTCGTGCACGGAGGGTCCCTTCAGGAAAACCTGGAACGGGAGACGCCGGCCCCTTCAGATCCACGCAGACCTTTGTCAGGCCCCGCTCTGGCCTGAGAACATTCTAGGTGTGGGGCTGTCTCCATGGTGGCCTTAGCGGGTGCTTGGGGGTAGGGGGCGCTGCAGGGTCCCCAGAGCCCTCAGAGGTCGAGGCCGGAGAAATGCACGAGCACAGAGACCCGCCACGGTCGGAGGAACCCGCTCCCCACGCCCGCCCATCACCCTCTGCCCGGCCTGACACCATTCCTGAAGCCACAGCTGCCCCATGCCCCAGCCGGCTGTGGGAGCCTCCTCCTGGCGCAGGTCAGAGGGCACACGGGGGCCGACTCCAGCAAGTCCTTCCTTTGTCCCTGTGCCCCCGGCCCCGAAGGTGTGTTCTCCCGCGATGGGCCAGAGCTCCGAGCGCACACTCCTACGGGCAACCTGCCTTCGTGGCAGCTTTCCCGTCTCCCGTGACTGTCCCCGAGGGTGACACTGTGTCCTCGCCTCTCCGCGCACCCATGGCAGGCGCACCTCGAAGCTGTGTCTTGCTGTCCTCGGGGCCTGGGCGTTCCTTCTCAGCCGACTGCATTCACACGGGCCGTGCCGCGCCCCCAGTATGCACCGGGGACCGAGCTGGGTGCCCAGGCCCCGGGACCAGTGCACGCTGTTCGACGAGGCGCTCTGGTGTCCAGGACGGAGCCTGGCGCCTGACGGAGTGAGTCCGCGAGAGAGCGAGTGAGCAGATGGGCTCCACCTTCACAGCGGACGCACGAACGGACGGACCCGGTGCCCGAGGACAAGGGCCGCGATCTGCTCGGCCGGGTGTTCCCTCATGTGGATGCTGGGCCAGCGGGACGTGGCCTGTCTTCCCGATCAGGGGGACGCTCTGCTGCTCGAGGAGGCCAGGCGGTGGTGGCGCAGCTGTCGTCTCTCTGAACCGGGTCCCATCGGCCATTGATTCTCTAAAAGGCCCGCACGAGGGTCACATGTGCACGTACTTTTCAAACTGGCCGAGCGCACACACCTCCTGCTACAGAAGGAACGTGTGTACTAAGCACCGAAGGGCACAGCCAACTGGGAAGCAGACGGATGCCGGCTAGCTTCCCCGTGGGCTTCCCGCCCTTTCCCCGCGCCAGCGTGCACGCGCCTCCACACCCGCACGCGCCTCCACACCCGCACGCGCACAGGGCCGCACGCAACCACAGACGTAGTGGTCTTGCCCAGGAAACAAGCAAAACTGCTGTACGGGAATCAGAACGACAGTCCCTCCTGGCGTCCCGGTTCCCCACGTGCCCCCGCACCAGCCACCTTTCCCCCCCGGTGGCAGGGGCACGTCTCTCTGCGGACCCCACGGGGTCGGCCCCGCCAAGGTGGGCGCTGTTCTGCACAAGATCCCGGCGCGGACATCCAGACGCCGGTCCTCCCGCGGGCCGGCTGCTCCCCTCCAGGCTCACCAGACGCTGAGATCCCATTCCCCAGTTTCCTGGGCCGCGTTCATGGTGTCGCCGAATTTTATACCGTTCTATGCCATCGCAACTTGCCAACAACTTACTTGTCGGGAGCCCTGCTGTCTTACAAAACTGTCTTTTATAAACATTCATGGTGTGATTGATGCCAAACGAATCTCAGAAATGAAGACACACCCAACGAATAAAACTAAGTCAGTCATAAAAATCGAAATGAAAAGATCAAATAGTCTTGCATAAGACTGTTTTTAAAAAAACTTAAATGGCTTCCCATACAACGTAAATAAATACACAACTAATTCACAAGGTTTCCTTAAAATTCTTGAACTTTCTTTGGCATAATTGTAGGAAATGGAAATTTTTTTCCCCAAATGAAAAATCACCCCATGAATCAATGTCCCAAGCATTACCCTGGGGAAATAAACAGGTAAAATTAAATTCAAGATTCCATGGATTTGAAGGGGTTTTTCTCCAGTGCTAGGGGAGGGCTGCACACAATCCATTTTTTCTCTGAAGGAGAACGTGGCGATATTTAACAAAGGCTCTATAGGTGACCACACACCACGACTTGGTAATTTTATCTTTTTTTATTTACAGTATATCCTAAGGAAGTAATAGGTGAATGCAAAATCATTAAGAGTGTTCACCACCACGTTCTGACAACGTTGAGAATCCACAGTGACCCAAATACCAGTCACGAAAGACCGGTTAGATTAGGGTCTCCCCATAATTGTGAATTTAGTGACTTCGCAGGGTGTAATTCATAGTGCAAAGACACGTGGTTTTCTAAGGAACCAAGCGCCTTGCCTTTGACGGCAGCGCGGTCCCCAGCAGTGAGCGGGCCCACTCACCTGCGTGCGCATAGACGTGCAGGAACGCGGCTCTGGGGAGCTACGGGAAGTGGTGGGAATTCCGTGCAGAGACCGGGGTTATGGGCGACTTGACTTCTTTTCCACATGTCCTACCTCTTTTTGCCACGAATGTGTATTAGCTCCTTAGAAAAGGCTGGAAAGAGGCTGACACTGACTTGAGCCCTGTCCGACCCAGCCTGCTCTCCCTCCCTCCGTGATAGTGGCTGTGGTCCCTCCTAACCAGCGACATGAAGAACGTACCAGACCAGCCGTGTTTGCCCCCAGCACCCCCTGCTCTCCTTACGGGGGCCTCTCTGCACAGATCATCATCTTAGCAGCGCAGCAGTAACAGGGGCCTGCCTTCACCCCTGGAGCCGAGGTCTGTGCCCTGGGCACACGACGCTCTGGACATGTACCACTGGCAACCCTGAAGCTGAGGGACTCAAAGGAAAAACTCACTGTTTTCTACAACTGTGCTTAATGAAACAGAGAGCGCCCTGGAAACGGCACTCAGATCACTAAATCATTGGGAAATAAGTGAGCACAGGTTAAAAACAGAACGGAGCACGCTTTCATGTAGAGAAGAGAAGGCTGGCGGTTTTCCCCAACAGCGGGGTTGACAAGATGGCCTTTGGCTCACCTGCGAGGTGGGGTGGCCTGGCCAAGGTCACGGGGCTCTCAAGCAGTAGGGCCAGAGATCTGGCACAGATGTGGATCTGAACCCACACACCGACTGGGATGCCACGGCCCCGTGAAAGGCTGACTGTAAGCAGGGCTCCCGACAAGTAAGTTGCTGGTCAGCAGGGACGTGGTGGGGAGGCCCCCGAGGGAATGATGGGGACTTGCGAGGCCCTGCATTCTCCACGCAGTCTGCGACACTTGCCTTTGGGGACCCATGCAAGACGCAAACCTCTATTAGGGAAAGGCCTGCTGACTGTCCCCAGAGGCAGAGACCCTACAGAGTGACTGTCACAGCACACCGTAACTCTAAATCACTCACAAGGGGAGAACCAAGCGTCACGTGTGGTTCATGTGACTGGTCTTAGAACCTCCCTCGTGAAGGCGTCCTGGTAGCTGTGGGTAGAAATAAACGTGAGGACCATTGGTATGTAATTACGCAGACGACCTACGTGTGCATGTGTTGATGAAACCTTTGCCACAGTCTAAATGAAATGCATTTCACACCAGTGAGAGAGGCTGAGCTAATTGGTAGCTCTTGGAAAAACTAACAAAGTACTACTTATTTCCGAATTAGCAGCAGCAGAGACCTGTAATTATTATTACCTTTGAGTATGGAAATAAATCACTTAAAATACAGTGTAAGTACAGCATATAGGGGCTTATGCGTCGAGATGAGATGTCTGTTTCCAGACTGTGGCCGGTGGCTTAGCCCGGTGCCTGCCATGTAGTAGATGCTCAGTAAGTATTTCTGGGGGAGACAAAGCCGACGTTTAATCACAGAAACACAGCATTAGTTCGGCAAGTATACGCCGCATTTCCTGGTCGCTGACTACGTGACGGCATCCCGTCAACTTTGGGAATTCAGCTATAAGGCAGACACAGTCCCTGTGCTCTGGTGGCCACAGTCTCCTGGGGAAACGCATCTTCAAGGACACACGCGCAATGACAGAAGGGGTGGGTGCCCAGGGGAATCAGCAAAGGGCTCTTGAGGCCCAAACACGTGGTCCAGGGGGAGACACAGCCCCGGGCATGGCAGTAAGGGCCGACAGAGGGCCTGGGGGTCACACGGGAGCACCGGACTTCACCCTACACGTGGCAAAGCCAGCAGTGCCATGATCCAACGGTACGGCTGGGCCGGGGAGGGCAGCTGCAGGAGCAGAACCTCCTGGAAAGGAGTGAGACCAGGTGGCGTATGAGGCTGGGGTGACAGGAAGGGGCCGGCTGCCCAGGACGGTGTTGGGATCTGAGGTAGGGGCCCTGAGGACCCAGGATCACTACGCCACGGAGCTCAGGGAGGCACTTGGACACTCTGCTGCGGCTGCACGGGCAAGAAGAAACGGTCCTCCATGAGTTCCACGGTCAGAGCTGGGAGGCAAGGCCGGGAGCTTCCCCGGGACACCGTGCGGCCTCCCTCCACGCCTGCGCTCCGCACGCTGGGGCTGAGGCTGCTGAGCCAAGGTGCTGGGCCCGTCCTCTCCTGGGCGTCCAGGACGTAACTGACCAGCAGGTCCGGAGCCAAGGGGAGTCCTGGGAGCTCCGGATCACAGCGGCTGCGTGCGGCTCCCCCCCCCCCATTTCCTTGTAGACAAATCACAAACCCAGAGGCTTCCTTCAAAAGTGACCCTACAGTTTCCAACACTGCGACTCCCCAAGGGGGCAGCGAGCCCCCCATTCAGCAGCCTTGGTGGGAGCCGAACCCTGAGCCGCTCCTGGCAGGTCCCAAGCCCGCACGTCTCTCCTGGCGGGAAGCAGCGCGTCGGTAATGCGGAGCGCCTCGGCTCCCCGTTCCATGGCAGGAAAGAGTGTCAGCTCGTCGCTTCTGAAGCGACGTCCAGGACAGCCTATGCACTGAGACCGGGACGCGCAATGTCCAGAACCTCAAAAACGGGTTCGATGGACTCGCACACAGGAGGGAGATTTTTAAACCAGAAGTCAGAGGAGAGGCTGAAGGACACGGAAGGCGCACTGGGCAGCCGGCCTCGCCCGCTGGGCCGCGCACATCCCGGCCCCCCCACCCCCCCACCCCCCCACCTTCCCTCCCTGGGGCCGGGCTCCGGAGGGCGGGGGAGGGGCGGAGGAGGAATGTGGAAGGTGAGCACACCTGTCCCCTGGCCGAGATCCGGTGGCTGTGGCAGGGGGGCTGCGGGTCCCCACCGCACACAGACGCGTGTGAACGGGGGGCGGAGGGGGTGGTCCGTCAAGGCTACGACTCTGGCTGTGATCGGGTCACCCGAGACAGAGGGTCCGCGCTCTAGGGCGAGCTCCTTCCCGAAGGCCTTTCATGGAAACACCGATCCCAACCAGGTCCCGGATTAACTCGCCGGCTCTGCGGGACCACCCTGGGGGAGGGCAGTCTTTCGACCCTCTTGGACACGGGGAACAGCTAAATGAACACAGGCGGGTGGTTTGACCTGAAGCCCAGGGAGCGGGGTCCGGAGCTACTTTTCTATAGGTGCTACGTGCCCCGGCCCCGTCCCCGCCCCGTCCCCGCCCCCATCCCCGCCCCTCGCTCCCCAGCTGTCAAGGAACACAAGGTGGTCCCCAAAATGGAGACTAAGAAAGGGAAACATGAGTTTCTCGCGTTCCCTCCCTCCAGCATCTGGCCCGGGGGCGGGGGACAGCCCCTCCCCCGCTTTACAGACCAGGGAGCAGAGCGGTGGTGCTGGGATGCAAGTGCAGCTCCCCGACCCCAGGCCCAAGCCGGAAGGTTGGTGCCAAGTCATGTCTGGGTCCTATGACTCGGTCAGACGGGGTCAGACTTGGTCAGACGGGGTCCTATGTCCCAGCGCCCCCGGAGCGGGCTGTGACCAGGCACAGCAGAGCACAACCCACCGACCCTGCTCCTTCCCCAGCGCCCACGGAGCGACAGGGCCTCCTTCCTCCAGCCCACTCCCGGACTGCGAGCGAGCCTGTAGAAAGGTCATCGCCCTTCTGGGCTACGTGAGCTGCTCGGGGAAGTGGTGGCGCGCAGGTGGCCCGTCCAGCCCCCTCCCACACTCAGAGGGGATCACGGCGGCCGCTGGAGCCTGCAGAGCCTGCTGCGCGAACGTGGGCGAACTGGGTGCTTGACCTCTGTGCCCAGGTGGCCACCACCAGGCCTGCTGCCGGCCCACCAGAGCTCCACCAGCCACGCTCAGCGGTGGTGGGCCCAGCACCCTCTGTGGGGAGCACAGGGAAGCCCAATGAGCAGTGTGGCCGAGGCCATGGTGGGGACGGGTCTGGTGTCCCATTTAACTGTGCCCCGGGGCACCGTCCGCTGTTCTGGTCAGATGGAGAGGTGACCTGAGCAAGGCCCTTTGCAGGAGTGACAGGGGAGGAACTGGAGGCTGATTGCCTGTGACGCCCCAAGCAACACACAGTGCCGACTGTGTACGTGTGAGCATGCGAGCATGCGTGTATGCATGTGTGGACAGATGTGTGTGCACAGATGCGTGTGCATGGGGGTGCACGCCCTGCTCCTGTCACGCGCCTTCGCTGTCACGTTGAGGCAAAAACACAGAGCAGGCCCTCCTGGCCTCTGGCAGTTTTCAGTTCAGTTTGCAAATTGGCCCTTTGACTTGACGTCTCGCACGCAGTGCTGTGGGGCCGTGTTTTCAGAGCCCTTGCTCGGCGGACACAGCGGATTTGGAATAGATCGTTCACTCTAGAGAAGGGACGTTCTGTTACAGCTCAGCCTAAGGACGTGTGTCCAGGCGGATGGCCAAGGAGCCCCAAAGCCAAGGGCATCAGCGGGGGACCCTGGTGGCTCAGGATTTCATCACACGTGGAGCCAAACCCTGGCCCTGCACCCCAAGGCTGAGCCGGACCAGCAGGGAGTTCATTGGGGGCTGCTTCCAGGGGAGACGCCTGCTCTGGGACATGTCCCAGGAGACGCTGGCCTTGGATGAGGTCCCTCTCCTGCTCCACATCCCAGCAGACAGCAGGGACAGGCCGCGTGGCCACGGAAGGCTGTGCCACCCCCTCCCCTCTGAACCTCTCTGTGCCCAGTTTTGCATCCTTGTTCTTGTTGCCCAGAACAACAGGACGCGGCTGGGCTCACCGAGGGCAGCTTCACTCCCCAGGGCCAGACGCCTCTGTGACCACACCTGTGGTTGATGCCGACGGGCATCGATAGGTCTCCCAGCAGTCCTGAGCCGGAGAACGTTCCAGCACAAAGCTTCAGGCTGGAGATGCCTCCACACCTGCAGAAAGGCTCTTCTCCCTTCGTGTAACTCACGGCCCTTGGCTGAAATGCGGTCGCCGATTTTTATTGCACTGTGGGCCTTCATGCACTGATGGTGACCTGCCGAGGGACGGGCGGTGGCTGCTTCTCCAGCCTTGGAGGGAGGCACAGGGATGGGACAGGGACAGCCCCTGTCCGTCTCCTGGCAGTGAGTGGCCAGGCTCAGACGCATGAGCTCAGGGTGAGCCCTTGTCTCTGGAGCTCAGACGGAGTAGGCGACCCTACGTGTGGGCAGAGCCAGGTAAGCCCGGGGGTCTGAGCCCAGCGCCCGCGCCACTGTCGCCACACCCCGGTCCTCCTACAGTGGCCTCACGGGTCGGATCTGACGCATGAGGATGGCCGACGGGGGCCGCAGACGCGACGCTGCGTCCCCGCGGTTGAAGGAACACACGTGCCCTACGTGTAAGCAGCCGGGAGACCCCAGTACCTGGGGCGTGGAATCCCACGGGGACAGATGGCGCACAGCAGGGTGGGGACGGCCTGCGCTGGGCGACAGCTTCCTGGCAGCTGACCGCTCGGGGCAAACCCCACCAAGTGCGCTCGGCGCTCTGCCGTCCTGAAAGGGAAGACGGGCCGCGGGTCCTCCGGAGGAGACACGGCTGTGGGAAGAGGCCTACCGCGTGGAAGGTCTGCGGGCGAGCAGCTTCCTTCTCCCTCTGCCTAGGCTTCCCCAGCACGGCCCCGACAGCCAACTGGGCATGCTTGAAAGAGAGAAAGAGGCGCTGCTGCCATCAGAAACAACCAGAACATAGTCACGAAATGGGAAGAAGCCAGAAATATCTCCCTGAACCACTGGTGGCAGGCCCTGCCCCACCAAGCTGCCCCCCCTTCTTAGGCATCCCTTTTGAGCCTCTGGACCCCTGGGCCCCACACAGGGCCTCAGAGATGGAGAAGAGCCCTGCCTCCTGCTATGGCCGCTGCTGGGGCCTGTCTCTGGCCCAGACGGCATGCACGGGGCCAGAAGAGCGGGACATGGGCATGGAGCAGGGACAGCACAGCACCAGACATCCCACAGCTCTGACCCGGGCCCGAGGGAGCATAGCAAACACAAGGCCACCAGCAGGCTTCCTGCGGACAGACACAGGCCGGCACGCCCCAGGCCGCTCTGCTCAGCCCCCGACCCGGACGGACACTCGCTTCCCTACAGGCGGAGCCGAAACTTGCGGTACGAAGGGGCTGTTGGTAGGACGGGGCCGAGCGTCGCCCGGAGACAGACCAACAGCGTAGCCCACACGCCCACTTCTCTTCAAACATTAATCAGTGCCTCGTGTTTAATTAATCCCTGCTGCGCGTGCCCAGTGATGAAAGCAGAACTTCCCACCAGTAGGAAAAACACACACAATGCAAGGTTCTTCTCTCGTTTTCTGCTAGCGAATTCCTGCGATCCTGGACATATCCGTCTCCAGTCCCTCCTCTCCTGATGCCTCTCCTGCCTCCTCCCGGGGGCGTGAGCGGGACTCACTTATAGAGACTGACTTTCGTCGCATGGGAGGGGCAGCAGCCCCCCATTATGCTGCCTGGTACCCTTGCCTGGACTCACGGTCGGTCCCGCAGGCAGTGGCGGCTCTGGGCTGGGCGTGGGCCCACCCTCGGTCAGCACCTGGCTCACGGCACGCGTGTCTTCTGAGTTGTAACTGCCCTTGCACAGAGCACGCTCCCACGCGCCCCTGAGACAGGACCCCACACACCCTGGGCGGGGGTGGGGCCGCCTGAGTTGCGGCGAGCTCAGCCACAGAGACGCGTGTGAACGCATTCCCGGCGTCCTCGGTGAGCCGGTGCGCGCTTCTCCACGCAGGGAGGCTGACTCGTCTGTGCTGTTCGGATGTCATAGAAACCCAGAAAAGTAAATGATTTTGAGCACGTGCCTTCCTACAGCAAGAGAGAGCGATCCCGCTACTTTCTCTGGGATTTTCTATCCAAATCTACCACTAAACATCAAAGCCGCGAGTGCACGGGAAGCGCGATCTCTAGTCTTCTTTCTCCCATCAGTGCCCCCGAGTGGATTATCCACGGAGATAACACAACAAAAGCTTCTGTGAGAAAGTAATTACTTCAAAACCCAACAGCAGGCAATTTGTGACCAAAACAGAAGTGCATTTGGGTTCAGCATCTGACAAAGCTGCTCCGAGATGACAAAGACGGGCATTTTCACCGCCAGACAACCGGCCCGTTCTCTCCACACGACGGTGCTCTTAATAGGAAAAAGGATATAAAATAATTGCCCGGCTGACCTGAAGTCCACCAAGAAATAAAGACGCTGTTCACAGCTCGGAGAGCTCCTGAGAAGCTCACGCCTTCGGCTCCGCGTTCAGAATATAAATTGTTGGAGGAGACAGAGATGGTTCTTTCCGGAAAACAACCCTTCCCTTTAGAACTTTGCGGGGTCGTGGCCCATTCGTGGACAAGCACAACCTTGATTTATCCTTGACTCCCAACCGCCATGGGAATGTCCAGTGTTAATCAAGATGACCGGTCCCCCAAGGCCTTTACCATGTCTTTGAGGTCACGTGTTTACCTTCGTGCTGTGCGTGGTTTAACGTCAGGCTGGGAACTTCGGGCACCGGGTGGTGAGGGAGCACAAGAGCGGCAACGACAGCCTGATACCGTCGGAGAGAGAGATCCTCGCCACGCCGAACCGCCGTGCCCGGCGAGGGAGCCCGACGCTTGCCCCCTGCAGAGGAGGACGGCAGAGGGAACGCTCTGGAAGGCTGGGGTAGCCGTGGGCACGCAGCGGCACGGACTGGAAGCGCACGGAGGAGCAGAGTTGAAGGGGGTCAGATACGTGATGAGTTCGTGCTCCTCCCGCACGTTCTGTCCATCGCCGGACGTGAGCTCCGAGCGGCGGCCACACACCGCAGCAGCTCCGCCCTCCGGCCAGGGCCCTGCCTCCGGGGATGTGCGTCAACGTGTCAGCCGCAGCGTCAGCCGCGCACACCCGCGTTCGTTCCACCGGGAGGAGCTGCACGGCTGGCTCCGGTGCATGTGGGTCCGTGTCATGAGCCGGGAACCGTGTGAGGACCTTCCTCCCGCCCCCACCACCGTGCCGGGCTGTGTCTGTTCCATGAGCGCGAGGCCTCTCCGTGCCGCCGCGGCGCTGCCGGCCGTCACCGCCGGGACTCTCTGAGCCGTGCCGTGCTCCCTGCATGGGTCCCTGGACAGCTGGCGTCGCCCCTGAAGCCCCTCCCCGGCTCTCCTGGACCCTGTCTCCCCGACACTACCTCCCTCCCAAATGCCCCTCAGGGCTCAGAACGCTTCCCACGGCGGCCGGCCCAGCGGTTCTCCGCTGCTTCGGACCCCAGGCCTGCTTGCCATGTGCAGACCGCCCCCCCATGCCCCACAGAGCACAAGCTTCCTGCGTGTGTGGACAAGGCTCCTTAGAACGCCGCATCACCGCCTCCGTCTGTGTGATTCATTCACTCAACGTCTCTTCCAGAGAGGGGTGGGGGGGAAACGCCCGGCCCGGGGCTGGGCGGCACGAGGCAGGAGCAGGGCCTGGGGGGGGGCAGGAGGTCTGTGGCCCAGCACCTCAGAGAGGGGGCTGGCCCCTCCATCCACCCCCGAGGGACGCTGTTTTCTCCTCCGGTCTCTGGCTGTCTTGCCGCCAGCCTCCGGCGGGGCCCCGCCCCTCCTCCTACCCACCCGTCCGTCCACACATCCGTCTCCTTCCGTCCATCCCTCTGTGCACGGTCCTTCTCCAGCCTCCACAGAAGGCTCTTCGAGGTCATCGGTGACGAGGCCTCATGCCCTTCCGTGGGTTCCTCTCTCTAACTGTGCCCTCCGTAAGGCATGGGTTACCACACGCACCTGCCGGTCACCGGAATTCCAGTCCACTTTCCCGGAAGCCACCCACAGCCCACCCCCAGGTGGGACACTGAGTCCTCTTCTGGAAGCTTCTGGAACCCTGGCGCTGTACACCAGTCCGAGGTCAGGCCTCTAAGTGACACCTTCCTGTTCGCGACCAAGACAGCTATGTAGGGAGATGAGGAGGTGGGGGAAAAGCCAAACTCTACTGGCGTTGGCAGGGGCAGGAAGGGGCAGGCTGGCGGCCGCGGGAGGGAGCGAGGGCTGCTGGTGGACACGTTCCTGGACCCTGTCTTCGTAAGTCCTGCACGCGGCAAGCCGTGTGGCCCCGTTACTCGGGCAACGGGAACCGCCTGTTCAGCCAGCCAAGGCTGTGGCAACCGCGCTTTCCTCGGCGCTGAGCTGGCCTGGGAGCCGGGGCACTGGGCTGGGAGAGCAGAGGAGGGCATGGGCCGAGCCGCAGGAGCCGGGCGTCCACCGCAAGGGCCCCGAGAGCTCACACGCCCCGTGGCACCGAGGACTCACAGAGGACACACTGGAAAGCGCGTCTTACAGCGTTTCCCCAACCGCGCAGAGCAGCTTGACTCAGAACACGCTCCGACGGGGGCCTCAGACAAAGCCCACACACGGGTGGACGGAGCAAGCCGGGAATCACAAACGGGGCAGAGAGCAAGGCAAGGGCTCCAGCAGAGTCCTGTCGTCGGGGGGGTCCTGAGCTCAGGGATGGGAAGGGCGAGCCACCCAGACTCCCAGAAACCAGCTGTAAGTGGAAAAACAAACACACAACAAGACAAAACTATGCCCAGTTCCAACAGGGGATGGCCCAGCCCCACATAGGAGCACCCGCCCTCACCCAGCCTGAAGCCGTCCTTCTGCATCGGGCTGTGCACACACTTCAGGGGGTCGGGGCCGTGAGGGGCAGCGTGGGGGGCTCGGGGTCCAGGAACCAGCCAAGGGGACTGCGAACTGCTGATGTCACGGTCTGTACCGTGGCGTGGCCGCCCCTGCAGCGTCCGTCCGGCGCCTCCCCGCACGGGGCAGCCAGGGGCCACTGCACACTAACCCAGCCACGGCGCTCTTCCCCTCATGTCACTTTCTTACAGTGCCACGGAAGACTTCTGCCGAAGGACCACGGAGCTCGTGTTTTATAAGGTTTCGATGAGCTCAGATACAAGACAAGTGGAGGGAACAGAAAGGGGACGGAGAGACTAGACAAGTCAGCAGGAGCTGCAGCGGGACAGCTTCTGAGTTACCGCAAGCCCCTCGCGGTCAGGGCAGGGGGCGGCAGCTCCTGGGAGAGCACAGGACGCAGAGACAGAGCTCAGTAGGGGCTGCCCGGGGGATCCAGGCGCGACCTAGCGGCCCCTGAGCTTGCCCACATGGCCCACGTCAGCCTCGGGACAGAGGCCGGTGGCTCTCGGGAGCAGCGAGGGCTGGGTTGTGGTGGCCTTGCCACGGCTCTGTGGCTCGACCGTGGCGGCGGCTGCCGGCAGCAGGGAACTGGGCAGCCTGACTGCACACTCAGTCCTGCAGTGCTGCCGTGCGCCCCCAGGCCCCCTCCCTACTAGCCTTGCAACTTCCCCATGAATTTATAACTATTTTGAAATATGACGTTAAAAAAAAGAAGAGGAAAAATAAACACACAGCCACGATGCCGGACACGTTTGGAGAACCCAGGGCACACATCGCAGACGTGAGGTGCAGCTGTAGCCCGTGGGCACCTGGTGGGGCTGGAGAAAGATCTGGGCTGGGGATGGCGGCCAGGGTTCCCCAGGGTCTGGGGCAAATTCGCCTTCAGAGCTCAGCTCTGCGGGACATCCTGGGGATGGGGCTGCCTCCTCCTGGGGCTCTGTGGGCGCCAGGAGCCTCTTACCCTCCTCAGAGCCCTTGCCCCACAGGTCTTCGTGTCCCCAATTCCATGCTTGGGGAACCACAGGTGGCCATGACCCTCATCCCTGCCTCTGTCTGCCCCACAAGAGGAGCAGTGTCCCCTCCAAAGACCTGAGAGAATCTACCAGAGAAGCCTGGGGGGCCCATTTGGCTCTGATGAGGAAGGAGACTCAGGGACACAGCACCGTCCCTGGGCAGGACTCAGGGTGGACAGTGTGTGAATCCAGGCAAGGCTGTAGTAGCCACCCCCACGGCCCCCGGCATCTGCGGTCACCTCCCGTGATCCTTATTAACAGGACTCCCTGTAATTGGAAGATAAACCTTCCAAGTTCATAGCTGTCTCAAATTCATCTTTAACTTAAAAAGAAACATCAATAATTAAAGCCAGCCACATGTGCCGTGGCAGCGCGTGTCAGGGACAGATAAGGCCTGCCATGCCTTTGATTCCGGCTCATTCTGCCTCGGGGGGGCTTACTCCCTAGACCCCGGAGTCCAAGCTCTGAACTATTTGTTTTAATTTCCTGTCTGACATCGGGGAGTGCCCGGAGCCTCCTGTCTCCTGTCTCCCCTGGCAGCGGCTCGGAGGAACTCCGGCCAGAGGTCAGAGCCTCGGTCAGGCTGGGGGGCCGGCAGCCATGGAGCCCCTCAGCTCCCGCTTCCCGCACGGAGCGAGCATCCCTCCCGCCCCGTGCTCTGGGTACTGTGTAGCTGGGAAGGAGGCCTGTGCCCAGGCCCTGCAGAGAGGCCTGCGGGCCCCCCCAGGGACTCTGCCTCCCTGGGTCAGGAGCAGAGGCACCCCAGACATAGCCTGGACTTGTCTGTGAGATGCCACAGCAGAGAAGCCTGTGCAGGTGCATACTCATTAAGCATTTATCAAGCTCCACTGTATACAGTGCACCTGTCCAAGACAATGCTGGAGAGATGGGCAAAGTCCCCAAGCCACCCTGCCCTACGGGGCTGTGCGAGGGGAGCAGGGCCTGCCATCCGCTCCTGACTGCAGCGTACCCTGTCCGTGGGTGCCGCGATGGGGCTGGCGCCATGAGGGCTGGGGAGGCCTCTCCCCAGTGGGCTCACTTGCCCCAGCTCTGCCTCTGCTTCTCGAGCATGAGTGCGCTCAGTGTGGGAGCCTGTGCCGGCCCTGCAGACCGGCTGGTAGGGGGCAGGGGTGCAGTCCAGGCTCACGGGCACGGGGCTGGGGCCCTGCTGCTCCACGGATGGCACTGTTCTTAACTGAGGACCAGCCCGGCACCTGGCAGGAGAGCTCGCTGGAGCTCTCTGCCCACGGGGGAGCCAGAACGCAGCTGAGCAACCCTGAGAGCTCCTGGGCAGTGGTGTCCAATTTGGTGAGTGCCGGGGACAGGTGCTGGTGTGTGAAGGGTGAACAGGGCCCAGAACCTATGGGCATTTTCAATCCGACATGGTGGTCGGGGGTCCCAGGCAGAGGGCACAGCGCAGGAGAGAGAGAGACGCAGGGCAGCCCGCAGCTGTGTGCAGGGCCGAGGCTGGGAGGCCTTGGTGTACCCCGAGGGCCAGTGCACCTGCAGACACCACGGAAGTCTCCAGGACCGGGGGGGCAACAGCAGGTGCACAGGACACAGGGGCGACCCCGCACCTTGGATTCAGGGACGTGCTACAGAGGAGCCACGTCAGCCTCGTGAGAGGCGACTGCTACGGCCACATCCCCGTCTGGAGGCTGCCCAGCTGTCCCCGTCGGGAAGGCCCCCAGTGTGAGTCCTGAGGGAGGCAGACCCCCCACACCACAGAGGCAGCTGCTCCTCAGCTCGGTGACCTGGCCTGGCGGGGTCCTGGGGTCCTCGGTGGCTTGGCCAGCCGGCGGGGGACCGCCCCAGCGCCTTCCCTGCTCCCGGCTCTGCTGGCCAAGGCTTGTCCCTCACCCCCGTCTGAGTTTGCACTCGCCTCCAAGTGGTCGTGCCGCTCCCAAACCCTGTCCTTCTCACGTGGTCAGGGGCCATGTCAGCCTTGGCCTTCATGGTGGCGCCTTCGTCCACTGAGGCCTCAGTGAGCTTCCGGAACGTTCACCAGCCTCGGTGTCCTCTCCCGTCACCAAGCTCGTGTGAAGGACTGTCAGGGTCTGCCGAGCTCCCCAAGGACCCACGCGAGTTCTGACAAGCCCCTGGCTCAGGAACACGCCATCGCCCCCTCATGCGTGAGCGGAGTCTGCGGGGAGGGTCGGGGGAAGGGAGGCCCCAGACCAGGGGCCCGGCCTCACCTGCACACACCTGGGCTGGCCCACGGCACCAGGCAGGGGGTGTCCCAGCATCAAGGGTGTCGGACAGCGGACGCCCCGGGATCCCCGGACACTAAGGAAACAAGAGGGGCAGAGCAGGGAACCCTGTTGGGGCGGGGAAACGTCCCTGTCCCCTGCCAGACGCGGGGCTCCAGGGCCCAGACACGGTCACAAACCATGCGTGAGGAGGGAGGGGGCTCATAGCTAACAGGCGACCGTCTGGGACTCCCAGCAGGACCCCGGGCCCCGAGTATCTCGACACAGAGTCAAAACAGGAGGTTCAAGTAGCGAGACGGTTACCCTTGACCCGGGCCTGGCTCTGAGGCCGGCTCCCGCAGGACAGAGAAGGTGACACCCGGTGGGGCCTGGGGTCACGTGGGACCCCCGTGGATCTGCACTGTCCGTGTGCACTGAATTTCATGACCTTACAGGGAAACCCGGGTCTCTTTCTAAAATCCCCTCCAGCAGGTGACACAGTTTTTAGCAAGGGGATTGGCGGATGCGGCTGGTGCGGGAGCCATCGCGACAGATCGGGGGCCAGGACCGCCGTCTGGTTTTCCAGCCCAGGGCGCTCTGAGCCCCCTGAATGGTCCACTCCCTGACGGGACACAGCCCTGTCACGGGCACTTGATCGGCATCTTGGCTCGGCCGCCCGCCCTGTCCACTGTCCCAAGCCAACGCAGGGTCAGGTGTTTCTGAGGACCCGGTGACCCCCTTCCCCAAGCAACCAAGGGCGTGACCTGGAGCAGGAAGGGCCTCTCTTCCGACAGAGTTGTGAGGAGGCTTCAGACCCGACTTGCTCACCCGTCGGGAACAGAAGTTTGCAAACAGCGTGTTTTTCAGCAACACTGCATTTCCTGCCCTGAATTTATTTAAAAAATTCAGGACTCTCTAAAAATATTGGCCTTCCTCTAGTTCTATACCCAGGAGAAGGGTAGCAGGTTCCACATTCCTTCCTGTTCTCTTAAGAAAAGCTCCTGGACTGTGGCTAGCAGAGCCCCCCCGGGGGTGTGCGAGCTTCCAGACCTGACCCCAGAGGTGATACGCCGATGCGCTAGGAGCCGGACCAGCTGGAGGCTCAGCCAAACAGAACGGACCGGCGTGTCAGACACCTGAGAACCTGCTGAGTGTCTGTCCGTGTCCACCACCCAGAGAGCGTGAGCTTCCCTGCTTTGTCGCTGTGGTCAAGGGACATGCCCCCTCCTTAGAGCCTCTGCGCCCCTTCGCTCTCCACTCCCCCACTTAGGAACTCTGGGAGCACGAGGGTTTCTCCTTTCCGTCGCTGGAACTCACACACGCGCGTGCCCACACCTGCGCACACGCTCGGCCCGCGAGCCGGCATCGAACGTCAGTGATGCTCTCATGTCAAAGCACAACAGAAACACGGAAAAAGTCAAACACACAGAACTGGCGTCTTCAATCCCGAGTGGCCCCAAAGGGAGCAGGAGTTCTCGTCACAGTTTCCTCCGCTCCGACCATGCCAGTCACCGTGGAGCCCCTCCCGGCCCACCCTACTGTTTCCCAGAGCCCTCGCCCCGGACCCCTGAGGCTTGCTGATTGCGTCCAGCTGTCCCAATGCCACCTCGGCAACGGCCGCTTCCACTGTCTCTTCTGGGTCCTGCTCCATCCCCTGCACCTGGGACCCTGGGTACCACCCGGGAGGGCTCCAAACCCGTGCGGAATGAAGAAACGTCCGCCGGGGCGCCGGGGCTGCAGACTGCCCAGTTCCCAGAGAGCACGCCACCGTGTGCTGACCCACACGTAGCAGGTGCACGAACATTTGCACGATGCTTTCTGACCAAGTGCTTTCCACACTCACAGCCCTGTTGGATCCTCCCTCCAAGGAGGGAACAGATGTCAGGATCCGTGACTTGTGGTCAGAAGACTCGGGGCTAAGCCACAGCCCAGCCCCAGGACCCTGTAAGTCACAGATCTCCTTGAGCCCTGACTTCCTTATCTGAGATGTGGGGGTGATGATGCTAACACCTCCGGCTCCAGCGTGGGCCCGGGGCCGGGAGGGAAAGGCACGCTGCCGCCCGCCACACTGTTCTACGGTACGAAGGTCTTGAACGCCTCAACAGTGTCTGACCATGCAGCCAAATCTAAAAAAACAAACAAACAAAATCCCGTTTTTTTCCCCTCTTTTAAGTGATGTTGTTTTCGCTGCTTTCAGATTTGTTTTCCTTGATCTGCTGATACTTGGTTCTCACAATGAGTAGCTGATCATTATTTCTGACCTGAATATAGCCTTGTTTCTCATGCTTCCTCCTCCCACGCCGTCTTTTTGGAACAGACTATCACACGGGCTGCTCCAAACGGTGGATGCCTCACACACAAATCCTTAATAAAGATGCCAAGTTGGTTCAGCAAATGTCAGAGATTTCTGATGTCACGGGGGAGGAAAAAGTTCTCATTAAATATTTGAACGTGCAATGAATTAAACAGAGAGACACACACGTGTTCCAAATGGCACTTCTGTCGCCGGCATGGGTGAACAGAATGTGACCACCCCCGGCTTAGATGCCCCCGGGCCCCCGGCACCATCAGGAGAACCCCATAGAGGCTCCAGGCACCCCTCTGGGGAGACACGTGCCTGGCCTTGGCCTCGCAGGTCTCGTGAGCGCCTTCTGTATACTTCCCACCAGTGATGTGTCACCTCATGGGACAGGGCCAGGGGCCCAGCGTCTGCGTGGAGTCAGAAAGGAAACTCCCCCCACTCGGATTCTGAGTCTTGCAGCTAATCTGCAACGTCAGGTGGTTACACACCACCCATCTGCCCGTGAGCCATGGGGCTGCGGCCACCTGGTCGACCCTCCCGGCCCCAGCCTCGGCGGGTTCCGCAGAAGCACGGCCACGGCCGGTGCGGGGAGGGGAGGGTGCAGCCTCTGCAGAACACTCGTCTGGCTCGGTGCACGCCCTGCCCGCGGAAGGGGCTTTCCCCGAGATGATGTCACCGCAGTGAGCGTGGCTCCCCGTCCACCCGCCGAGCGGGCTGGCTTCGAGAACATATGCTGGGAGCTCGGGGCGCCGGTTTCCCCCTCCCGACAGCCTCCGAGGGAGGAACTTTGTTCATCCTCATTTCACAGACGAGGAGCTGCGGCGCCCGGAAGAGTCAGCTGCCTGTCCCCAGACGTGGAATGAGGGGTGTGCGGCCCCTGTTTGAACTCCGGCCATCCGTGCTGCACTGGGGAAGGGCCCCCAGGGCTGGTCCCCGGGCTCAGGTTTCTCCCGAGAGGGTGGTCTTTCGGTCTCTCTCTGCTTAGATTCCGAGGGAACTTGACTTTCTGTTGGCAAAGACACTCTGCGCTCCAACACCGCGAAGCCTGGGGACACTAGCACGTGCTGGAATTTCACATCTTCTCAAAGCGGATATTCCACGTCCGTCACATCTCACCTGTTGTTTGGCTTCAGTGAGTAGAACTGCTTTGTGCAAGTATCAGATAAATACTCTGTGCTCAATGACTTGCTAAAACGGGGTCTGCTGTTGACGGCTGGTTCCCAGGTGGCCCGGTGACACGTCAGAGTCTCCCTAAAGGTCAGTGAGGAAGGACTTTCAGTACATGACCCTGACGTGCTGGAGAGACAGTCTGGCCATTGGGTGTGCTCCCTCAGGCTTTAACGTGCAGTTACATTGTTTCAGGTGTTCAGTTCTAGAAATTGTTTCCATTGTGATGGTATTTTTAAGAGCTTTCTCGAAGGTGTAGTTTGTACGCAGAAGATGCAAATGAAATAGGCTCCTTCGCTATCTGCCCTGCGAGGGGGAGGAGGAGGGGCTCCACGTGGGTCAGAGAGAGGTGACAGGAGCAGGAAGTCGCCAGGCTTCTCCCTGGAGGCGGCCACGGAACACAGTTGCTGCCTACTGATGACGGGACATCCCAAACACAGCCGCTGCAGACCCGGGGGCGCCCCGAGAGACACGCTCCCACAGATACCCACACCTCCACTACAGGGGGACACTCTTAGCTCCATTTTGCAGATGGAGAAACTGAGTCTCAGAAAGCCATTGGATAACCTCCCCATGGCCACCCAGCAGGTACACCATAGGGTCAGAACCGGAACCCAGGCCTCCTGCATCCCAAGTCCAAGCTCTGACCCTCCACTTCTGAATCATCACCATGCTGCGAGACGATCTGTGTCAAAGGCTCACGGCCCCAGTCTGTTCGACGAATTTATTAGGTAATGCGCCGGGGTCCACATTTATCATGCAGGTGGCTTTTTGGCGATGGCTCCAGGCTGCCTGGGCTGAGAGTTGCCGGCCACGATGAACCCCACCCAGCTGTTTGGCTCCCTGGTTCTGCGGCTCACTTCTCGGACTTCTGGCCTCCGGAACTGTGGCATCCATGGGAGCAGCCACGGCGACCGAAAGAGATGCCGTTGGCAGTGTCTCCTCAGCCCTCCAGACAGGGAGCACCGCAATCACGTTTTCCTCTTCCTGCCCGACACTTGGTACAATCCTGGCTTCCACCGTGTGGCGACTGCGTGAGCACTGACCGGGCCACAGGAGCCGGAGCCACGCGGGGCACAGAGGGGCGCAAATTAACGGCTGGCCGACAGCCGGCGGCGCACGCTTGCCTTCGTGGCTGGCACGAGCTGTGATGGGAAGCCTATTTCAAGAATTACAGTTCAAACTCTTAAGCTATTTTTATTTTTAAGTTAAACACCTCTGTGTGTTAGGGACCCTTAGAAGCACACACATTTCGTTTCAAGGTGGGTTTTCAACTGTGGCAGATTAAGTAAAACATAAAATTAACAAACATAAACAGTATCTACAATCCAAATTAAATCTCAGAGCCATCTTGTGTCCCGAGGACGACGTATTACTTCCAAAAAAGGCCGTGGACTCTCACCAGCCTTAGCAGGGCAGCGCCCAGCTGCTGGGTGTTTGATGCCGGAATACCGTTTCCGCGCACACGGCTGCCGCGCTGGCTTTCCGTATTTCCACCGCCCGTGCGAGGTCAGGGACAGCCGTGACGGAGCTCCGTCTGACAGATGCCGGCATCCATGACTTTGTTACTCTGACTGACTGCATGGTATTTTAGGCAAATTAACCTGTCCAAAAGAATTTCTTTATTACTGTGCTCAGGCACAGATGGAAATATGAACTTGACAATTCTGGGTACCAGCTTTGCAATTAACTGGACTGTTTCAATAGACTAATGAACTTTCATTCGAGGCATGTTCCCTGTCAGCAGAGGAGACAGGCTGTTGTGTGAGGAGGAGCTACGGGAGGCCGAGCAGACCCGGCAGCCACGTTCCATGCAGCGCGGAGGCAGGGCAGGGCCAGAGAACCCGAGGCGGGTGGGCTTCCTGGATGGCCTGGGATCCAAGTGCCTCAGCCTGGGATGTGGTCCTCTAGAGAGTTCCTTTCTTACCCTCAAACACCACCTGATGGTGGACTTTCTACAGAAACTCGGGTTTGCAATACTGACCTTTGACTAGAGAATGTTGGTGGTGCCATTTTAAGAAACTCACAAGAGCAAATATTAACAGTGTGGTTGGAAAACAGAAGCAGATGCTCAGGCTTCCCTGAACTCTTGCAACCAATTACATTTACAGCACGATCTCCACAAACCCACGGATGAGACAGAGTGACCACACCGAGCTGGGATGAACCCAGAGACACGGGGAAGCGGAGCCCCCCTCTGTGGGGAAGGGCCTCCCTGCACGACAGAACTGGTGAAACAGGCTTGAAATTCCCATCTGATAAACCAGGATGGCATGCCCAGGAAGATGCTCTGATTTTGAATCTGATCCTTAGGATAACACTTAAGGTCACTCTCTGCAAACAGATAAACAAACACTTATCTCTAGGGAGCCCTAATGGGAAAGGAAAGAAGTATCAATTAAACAGACTAAAGTTGAAATGACTTAAACATTTTTGTTAATGAGTTATAGAGCACCTCAGTAAACAGCGATCTCATCTGTACTCTTCTAGCTATACTTTGTGTGTGTGCGAAGCCTCAACACATAGACAGATCCGGTCTGTTGAAGGTTTATATCTCTGTCCACCCATCCACCTGTCCATCCGTCCATCCATCCAACCATCCAACATCCATCCACCATCTATCCCCCATTAATCCACCCGCCCACCCACCCACCATCCATCCAAGCACTCAACCATCCATCCGTTTGACCATCCGTCCGTCCATCCGTCCGTCCGTCCATCTATCCATCCGTCCGTCCATCCGTCCATCTGTCCGTCCATCCGTCCATCCATCTATCCATCCGTCCATCCGTCCGTCCATCCATCTATCCATCCGTCCATCCATCCGTCCATCCATCCATCCATCCGTCCATTCATCCGTCCATCCATCTATCCATCCGTCCATCCGTCCGTCCATCCTTCATCCATCCATCCGTCCATCCATCCGTCCATTCATCCGTCCATCCATCTATCCATCCATCCATCCATCTATCCATCCGTCCATCCATCTATCCATCCATCTATCCATCCATCCATCCATCTATCCATCCGTCCATCCGTCCATCCTTCCGTCCATCCGTCCATCCGTCCGTCCATCCCTCCATCATCCATCCATTCACCATTGACCATCCCTCTGTCCTAATGTGAACATGGCATACAGCACTGTACACCCATGCCCGTGAGGATGGCCTCTTCAGCTGACTCAGCCACAAGGAAGCCCAAGAAGACACACACCGAGTGCAGCTACGACTCCCTGCCTGGCTCCTCCTGAATTCTGAGCTAGAGATGCCACCAGCTGCTGTCCCCTTCTACCAGGATCTCCCAGAAGCCCAGGGCTCAGTGTACCACACTTGGCTGCACCAGCGTGCTCCCCGGCCCTCACCCCAGCAGCTGACTGCCTGCCGTCACCCAGCACCCGCGGCAGTGTCCTCCTTGGGCGCAGTCTGCGAGTGTCACCCACGCTCTCTTGGCTGTGTGGGAAGCGCGCTCTCTCGAGGTCCCTGAGCGCCTTCTTGTCCAGGGCGCACCTATAGCCTCGCCTGCAAGACGTCCGTCTGTGCAGCGGCGCCGGAGCTGTGGCGCGGATCACAGTCAGGGGCACGTCCACCATCAACACTCGAACCTGATGTGGACTCTGCCCCTGAGATTCAAAGATCCACCCACAGATCCGAGGCTGACCTGCGTTCACGTGGATACCGCTACATTCTGGAAACCACGGCAGAGTGCGGAGTAGGTGTGGAGCGTGGCCTGGGACCCCAACGCGTCGTCAGCAGTTAGTCACGCTCCCACTTGCGGGGGAACCCAGACAGTTAAAATCATTTTGTTTTTAGAGACAGTTTCGGTAATGAAAAATAACTTTGAATTTTTACAAAGGGAGATTGTACGAGCCGATACAACCACATATACTGTCCTACTTCTGGAGAGACCAAAGGCTGAAGCAGGAAGCGCGGTAGCCGGGGAGGTCGAGGGTAGACACGGGTGGGGAGGGGGCGGGAACTACGGGGGTGGGGGCTCAGTTCTCGTCCCGTGCGTGTCTGACGGGGCAGGTGAACCGGTAAGCATGCTGTTCTGCAACATCACGAGGGCACAGATGTCCGTGTGCCGACAAAGTGACTGATGGCGTCTCACATGCGCTGAGCCAGACCTGCCGGCATCAGCCCGTCATAACCTGAGGAGGGGCCACTGTGTGCGTGCTCTGCTCAGAAAGAAGAGGGCGTGTGGTCTGAGGCGCCCAGCCCAACCTGCGCTTTCCCCTGTAGAGCTGCCTGTCCCGAGATCTGAGACTAGGGAATGCTCTCCTGGTACCTCGTCGTTCCTCCGTCTTGCTCACACTGGAGGGGGTCCCCAGTCCCGAGGCACGGAGGGACTGTAGACGGGGTTTCAGAGATGACGCCCTCCCCCGACCCTGGCTGGCCCCACAAAGGCAGGCTGCCTCCCAGTGCTCCCCGATGAAAGGCCGCCGGTGACCAGCTATCATTCTGGGGAGTGCTACAGCCGGCAGAGCCCTGGCTTTCCCATCAGAGAGGACAGCACTGGCCTGGGGTGGCCAGCGAGGAAATTCCTGGACTCCGCAGCCCCTCTCGCTGCAGCTGCTCCTAGTTTTAGGTGCGGCCACATGGGCTTAATGCCTTGGATTCCTCTCTGTGCAGCGGGGGTGCCACGAGTCCCCACCCCGAAGGCCTGGCAGGGCAATGCACGTGGGCCTGTAGCCAAGGGGGCGACACAAGGTGTGCGCCCCTCGTCCTGGTGGTGGAGCCGGGCCAGAGACCAGCGCTGCCCCCCTGGGTCCTCGCGGAGGAGATGGGCTGCCGCTCAGCGGGCGGAGAGGGTGACGGTGTGGACACCGCGTTGGCAGCAGGACTTCCCCGCCGGATGAACCGCGCCCGCCCGCCCTCGCCCTCACCATCCGCCTGGACCGAGACATGCAAGAGTCCGTCTCCCTCGTTGCGTGGGTGCTGGTTCATGCGGATTCCGTGAATTCTGCCACCCCAGTCCCTACATTCGTAACGGCGAGGTCCGTGGGGAAACAGAGCTGGGCCAGACGCACACGTGTTCCCGCAGACACTCCAGAGAGACAAGAGAAAACGCCAAACAATGACTCATCCGAGAGCCCACAGGCAGCGTATTTAAGACGAAGTTTCCAAACACCCGCCACCCGTTAATTTATTTTTCCCTACGTGTCATTAATGCCAGACTTAAACGTTCGTAAATAACCCACACGCAATCACTTTGAGGTTTAACTGAATATAAATGTTTTTCATCACGAGAAATGGAAGTTGCTCACTCAGAAAAACCCACGCGCGCTATGCGTCTCCGTGTCAAGGGTATATATTCCAACGGAGCTAGAAACACGGTCTCGCGGGCAGGTGTGTCCAACTTCCGCACCCTCTGGGGGGGCGGACTCGCCCACCCCAGGCCTGTCCCTGGCCAGCAGCAGGTGCAGCAGCTCCCGCGGTAACGGGGTGCTGGGGGCAGGACGGCGCCACGCGCTCCCTCACCGACACGCGAGGACCAGCATTCTGCTCTGGTCACCCACAAGCACAAGAGTCTCCATTTTCCTGTTGCTTTTTGCTCACATCCTCCGGGCGCTTTCTCTGACACCCACCAGTTCTCCGAACCTCCGACACTCGGACCGCTCGAGCGACGCTGACTACTGGAGTTCGCCCAGGCCCCACGGGTGAAGGCTCGGTCCCACGAGACGGCGCCCACTTCGGACACCCGTCACCGGTCCCAGGGTGTCCCTGTACTTCTCACCTGGTTACAGATCAGGGGTTCCCACGCCCCCTCCTCCGGTTCCATAATTTTCCGGACCGGCTCACGGAACTCAGAACAGTCACTTAGGTTTGTGGTTCGTGGTAATGGATGTAACTGGGAAGCAGCCGGGGGAGAGGGGGTGGGGGAGAGGGGGCGGGGCAGAGCCCCCCCGCCCCCGCACACGTTCTCCCAGCTCCGCCTCTGCTCACAGCCCAGGCTCCCGAGTCTCCAGCCCCATCCTCTCCGCTCCCTGCAGGCGGGCAGGTGGGACCACAAGTTCCCACCCTCGGGTCCCTGCGTCTTTCCGGTGACCAGCCCTCTCCTGAGGCCGCGGGGGACCCCACAGGCCACTCCCCAGCTCAGGGTGAGTCTCACACACACACTCCAGCCCCACAGGCCGTCCTGGCAGCTGCAGAGGCCTGTGCCGGGAACAGGGGACAAAGACCAAGCCCATTTCTTCTTGTGCCACCGTCCCCTTTGGCTGCCCCCACCTGCCGCCCGTCTCACCCCCCTGCCCCCCGCGGGATGTGGAGCTGCCTGGGAGGCTAGGTCACCTCAACTGTTATGGGGACCCCAAAACGGGCATACGTGGAAGTAGCAGCCCATCTGGAAAGGCGCCCGTTGCTGCCTCAGGGTACGAACGGGCTCCGGAAGGCCGCATCAGAGCTTCGCAGATGCCGGAAACAATCACCGTTGCGCAAAGAGCTCGGCCACGGAGTCCGCTGCTCCCAGGAGCCCGGTGACCGCCAGCCTGAGGGTGAAGCCCGGGGTGTGCGGCCAGGACAGGACGGAGGCAGACCTGGGCTGCGGCGGCCCTCGGACGAGCCGTCCTCTCCTGCGGGTAATCCCTTGGAACTAATCATTTCTGGTGGCTTAGGTATCCGGTTCACTAGATTCATTTTCTTTTGAAACCCTTTCCTTCTGATTTTTTTTTTCCTTTTGGCATCACATCCTGGATTCTGCTCAGAGAAGGAGAGTTTATACATGACTATTCCTCACGGCAGTGTGGAGGCGAGGAAAAGAAATGTGTGTTCCACACGGAGGCAAGCGTGTTCCTAGGGAAATCGTGAGGCCTGAGAACACGGCTTCTCCCCAGACCGACATGTGCCAGTGGCTGTCTGGTCGGATCTGTCAGGAGGGGAGAAGGTCCCCGGACTCTTGAAGAGCTGCTCTGGTCCTCGGAGAGAAGCCTCCAGCTTCCTGTGCCGGGAGGGCAGCCCCGTGTCTCCAAGCCGGCTCCCTGCACAGGTGTGGACGCTTTCTGAAGCAGGGGGGCAAGACCGGGCAGACAGAGCATGGTGGGGGGAGACAGAGAGAGGGGAACCCCGTTTTCTTATCAAGGAAGCGCTGGGAGGTGAGATGAGACGGGAGGCTCCCTCTGGGCTGCACCTTTTCTTGCCCTCCTTGAGGTGAGCGGGCTGTTTCCAGGTCACTTTCTGCTCTGCACACGACAGAGGTAGTGGGGCAGGTCCTTGAGAATGGGGCTCTCTGCGGTGGAAACGAGGCAGAAGAGCTTGGTTAAGGGCCAGAGACCTGGGCGGGGGGCGGGGGAGGAGTCTCCAGAAGCAGACTCACGGGGTGGCCGTCCCTACCTCACACCACAGACAAAAGCAGAGTCCCCACAAGTGGCTGACCTCAGGGCCACCTGTGACAGCACAGCGCTGACGGAAAGCGGAGGGGCCATTTGTGACTCGGCAGCAGCAGGAGACTCATTACATCACACCCTTATAAGGGTCTGAACCACGGCACCGGCGTGAGGGATCTCTATTCTGTAAAGTCCTTAATTGGTAAAGTCAACGGGCGAGTGCTGTGCAGGCCGGCCACTGGGTAAAATCAGCAATGCGGCCGATGTTACAAAGACCACAATGAACAAACAACAACAAACCTTTGCAAAACCACGAGAAAAAGGCAAGAAGATATATTTTTTTTTTAAAAGACTGCAAAGGAAGTGAGTGAAAAGAACTCACAGGTGACGCGAGTGTCAGCTACGGGATGAGAAAAGAAGTGGATTCAGGAAAAGTCACGAAGCAAAAGGAGACCGACGAGCCCACGGGACTCGGGAGCACCAGAGGGACCACGCCCGCCACCGGCTCGCTTCTCTCGTGTCCTGTTTTAACAGCGACGATGAAGGAAGACAGAGCGCCAGTCCTCCCGGTAAAGGCCTGACGGGAGTCATGGGAAGCTGTTCTCTGTGTGGCTTACCCTGAAGCCGGGGAGGGGAGCTGGCCGGGGACACCGACAGGGATGGCAGGAGCTGGGCATGGCTCCGCGCTGCCCTGAGACAGGAGGCTGCACAGCGTAGGCCCCGTGGGCGCATGCGTCTGCTCCCTGAACCAGAGGGTCATGCCTGCACCCGGTCTGGCTGGGTATGTGACGCCTTCCTTGGCTGGTACCCCAGGTGCTCTCCGTAGTCCTGGGACCTGCTGACCACAGGCAGCAGCCACAGAGCAGTGGCGAGTGCCGGCGTTGGACCCGCGACCGGCACTCAGGTCTGCGAGGTCAGTTCTCGGATAAAATCAGAAGTGAGGAAAGCTGCAATAGGCCATGTCTGTGGCTGTGGCCAACGTGCCTAGACCACAAAGCAAAAGCGTGAGAAGAGGGAGTCGACCCCAGGGGGGTGGCAGCGGCCTGCAGGGGTCTCTGTCCATGGTGCTGCCGGCTCCAGGCTCCAGCAGCGGGTGCCGGCGCCCACCCGCCGGGGTTCACGGCGGCCCCATCTGGACGGCCAGGGGCCCGTGTGTTGCCAGGGATGGAGCTCCATGGGCTGTGTCCACTCACAGGCTTCTCTTTGTTTTCAAAAAGGCAGCAACACCTACCCATTTGACCGAAGCCCCTGGGGAAGTTTGGTGTTAGCCCTTTCCAGACATGATCAAGACAAATCCCTGTCAACCTGTGTGGCTTGAAAACACACCTGTCCCCGCAGCTGTTGGTCTGGGGCTGGGGTTGGAGGAGGGAGAGAGAACCAGTGCGTCAGAGCCGGGACAGAGCCAGCCAGTCCTGGGTCCCCACGCTGGCCACGAGAGGAACACATCACACCAGCCTCCTGCCAAGACAACCCTTTCTTCCTCCTAACGAAAATCTTCCTACACCGACCTGTCCGTGGCCAGAATGAAAACTCAGCCAGGAGCTGCCTGGGCTTGAGGGCCTCCTGCTCGGGGGAGGAGAACTCTGGCGCCAGAGATGGTCGTCCTGCACCTCGGGCTGCACAGAGGCTGACCTGAGGCCACAAGCTGGAAAAACCCTTTAAAAAAGTCACACATTTCTGCCTCATCTTACAGCACCTGTGCTGACTTCAGGGCTGCCAACCATGTTGAGTGTTTTTCCCATTTTTGCCCTGCTGTTGGGTTTTATGTCCATTTTTTAAAAAGTCTGGGAGAAAAATAATTTATGAGGAAATCATAAATAATGGGTGTAGGCCATCCAACGTGTTTTCAAAATAGTGCTTTTCCTTCTCAAATGGAATCAAAAAGCTTTTCGGATTTTTAAAAAATCTTTTTGCATCCCAGAAGGTCTCGGAATTACTTAGAGCTTTTAGGAAAGAAAAAAAGGCAAACAAACACTGGAGAGGAGCCACGTCAGTTAGCGCATCCCGGGCCCAGGAGGAAATCCCACCTTTACCTCCGGACGTCGTAAAACCCGTCCGGCCCTCAGCGGGTGGTCTGTTTTCCGTCATGCTCGTGTGCTGAGCTGAGCATCTGGGGTTCGGGCCGCGTGGCGAAGGTAGATTAAAGCAGCAACGGTGCTCAGACAAGATCGTGAAGGTTAACAGACCAGGAAATGGGCAAAGCGCCGTCTGCGACCGTGGCCAGACGTGCAGCTCTGTCCGCCCCAGTCCTGCTCTCGCTGCTCAGGAGGCCTCTGGCCCAGCTTCCTGCGGGCCTGTTAGAGAACAATTTCTGAGGCCGCCGGCCCCGCACGATCACAGCTTGGGACCCTCCAGCCACTTCAGAGGTGACGGCATCCGGGTACATCCCCTCCCCCACACAGTCACCGGGGGTCACTCCACCGCGGTCGAACACCGTTTCTCTCCGTTCACCACACGCGGGTCATGACAGCTGCGACACGGACGAGGAGGAGTGTGGCCGGGCTGTCCCCCGGGGAAGTGGCCCCGGGAGACAGCAGGTCTGCCACCCCCTGGTGCGTCATGGCTCTTCCTCGATGGTGACATGAAGACACATGGGGGCCTCAAGGCAGCGGAGACCCCTCAGATGGGCTGGCCCAGGATGGACGCTTGTGGGCTCCACTCCGTGGGGCTTTGCAAGAGGAGGCAAGCTCCGTGGAGAGACTTGGGTCCTGCCGCAGACTTCTGCCACCGTGTGACCCTGGGGGAGTTGCTCCATGTCTCTGTGCCGCAGGCTTCTGGCTTGTCAGTGGGTGGACGCTGGCACACGGGCCTCGTGGGGCTGCCGAGACAGCACACAGCCACAGCAGCCATGCTCCGCTCCCCTGTCTCCATCGGCCCTGTGGCTGTCTCCTGGGCTGCTTTCCTCATTTGCTAAGTGTCCGTGCAGGACCCCTGCGGGCTCACCGGGAAAAGGGGTGGCCGGGTGATACGCCAAGTGGCCAGGCTCTGAGCCACAGAGGGCCACGCAAACCTTGGGCACTGCCCTGGATGTGAAGTTGGCCCAAGCCACTGGGGTCTCACCTTCAGCTGGGGCCTGCAGCCGTTCCCACGGAGCACACGGCAGCACTGGCCTCCGTGGGTTCTAAATGGCCCTCCTGTCCTGGCGCCACTAGCGCTGCCATGGCCAGACTCCCCTCCCTTAACAAGAGGTGGGTTCAGTCCCAGGGTCCCAGGGTCTTTTCATCTCGGACGGCAGATCGCGCCCAAGTCCCGGGTGCTGCCAGCTCCCTCCACCCACCCCACCTGCTGCGTGACCCCCACAGAGCTGACCCTGCCGGGGCGTCCGCTGCCACCGCACAGGCTGGTTCCCTCTGCACAGGGATCCAGAGGCTGCCACGATGCTCTGTTTGTGTGCAAAACCTGCATCCCATGTGCGGAATCCGCCGGGTCACAGGTTCTGGTAGGGAGTAGGGAGAAGATGGGTGGAGAGAAGTGTGAGTGTGCACACGTGGGTGTGTGCGTGGGTGTGTGCACGAGTGCATGCACATACACTGAGTGTGTGTGTGTGAGAGAGAGAGACAGGGAGGGAGAGGCACAGAGGGAGGGGGGAGGGTGGCGGGGGACGGTGACGGAGGCAGCAGGGCCGTGGTCGCCTGTGCCCCAGGGGCCTCCATCCAAAGCCGACGTCACTCCGTGGCAAGCGCCTCGCTGCCTACCCGTGCCCAGTGGCGGGCAGGACTCATTACTTCCAATAACAGTAACTCCAGCTCGTCACCTGACCCGAAGGCTAACATCTTCCCAACCGTGTGGAATTGCATTTCATGGAGAAGTGAAAACAGGCAGCTGGCATGCGGCAGCCTTCTGCACTGCTCACAACAGAATTTCCACACAAAGCCCCCCGGAGCTTCACCGGGAACCCGCGAGCCTGCAGCGGCGGTGGCGGGATCCCCGCTTCGGGACTGGAGCTCTCACTCCCTCTGCCCATTGCCCCAGGTCACTGGAGGCTCCTTGTTTACTTCCATTTCTCCCCAAGTGATGCCCGTAGCCACGCTCGCCGGGAGCTTGGTAATTAGACCGTGACCGCAAGCTGCCGGGCTGAGGAGCCGCACGTTTGTGAAATGCCTCGTCCGAAAAATGGTAATAAAAACACACACGTGTGTGTTGGGGGGGTGCGCGGGCGCGTGTGCTCTCCACTAGGCGCAGGCCGGGGGCGTGGACACCAGGCAGAGACGCCTCCAGCCTGGGCTCCTCCCCCTGCTCCCTGCCCCCAGCCCTGGGGTGGGGGGCACTGTTCCCAGGGGACCCAAAGCTGGAAACGCCCCACGAGACCCCTCGTTGCTCTCCGCTGGCCTTCCGCTCCAGGACGTGTCCACAAGAGAGGCCAGAAAAGCGCTTTTTCAGCTGCCGACCCTTCCCCATCTCAGTCCGGGGCGGGCCGCATAATTATAGAGGCAGTGGCACAGTGTCGAACTCCCCGAGACCAGCGGCCGCGGAGAGGGTCTGCCGCCGTCCCTGCAGTCGCCAGCACTGCCTCCGCATGTCCTCCTCCGCTCAGGGGCCGCCCTCCTGGGCCAGCGCATCTCAGGACGCCTCCCCAGCTTTAGCACACCGAGCTCTCGGCTTCAGACACGGAGGTCGTTGGGAAGAAAGGAATGATGTCAGCGCACGGCCTGGGAGCCCACAGTCTCCACTAGAAGGTGGGGGAGCAGGGAGCACATCCGGTGGGCACTGGGGGCCGCAGGTCGATTCTCCCTGGTTTTGGGGAAGAACCTGACACCGGTGTGCGTGCACGTCCGTGTGTGTGGATGCACGCGCCATGTGCGCTTGTGCACGCGCCCGGCACAATCACGCGCATCTGTGAACACGCCTGGGGCTTAGGGGTACCCAGGGCTCTCCTGTGTGGTCTGTTGTCTGAAGCCTCCAGGTGGGTACGGGACTTGAGCTCTTTACTCCTCCCGCTAGAGAACTCCTCCGGCCCAGCGCAAACGCCCCCTCTCCTGGGGGTTCTCCCAGTACCTCTGCACCCTGCACTCAGAGCTCTGCCCTGGGGCACAAGGACACAGGGGTTTGTGGGGACGAACCTCCTGAGGGGCGCGGCTGGGGGGCGGGAGCTCCTGAGGGGAGGGACTGGGGCGGGAACTGGGGGGGTGCTTGGTCCCGTCTTGTATCCAATATTGAAGACTGAGGTTTCTACAAAGCTGTTTCCAGCTGGACACATGGCTTCACCTTCTCAACCCCGAAGATCGGGTTCTGCGGTTGCTGTGGGCATAGCAGGCCCCGGGATCATGCAGGCCCCGGGATCACGCATCCACGCACGGGCACCAAAGGCGGCGCGTCAACCTTCTCCTGCACCAGCTCAATGGCAGTGAGCAGAGCATAGGCCACAACGGGGCGACGATCCAGGGAGGTGAGCGGAGGAGGCCGGCCTCAGCCTCCACCCTGCCCCCCGCCTGGCTGGGTCGGCTGTAGGACAGGCGGCGAGGTGCTGCCTGGGGCAGAACCGGAGGCGGGGGGCAGTGGGGGTGCTTCTGAACGGGTCACAGCATGACCGTGCCATTTCCCTGTCTGCACCGTCAGGACAAGCTGTGTGCTCGGCCTTGGGCCCCAGAGGTGTCTCAGGGCACAAGACAGACATCGGGGCTGTATCGGGGTGCACGGGCACGTGGGGTGGGAGAGAAGCGGGAGTAGGGACAGCCCCGAGGAACAAGAACAAGGTGTGGAACAGTGAGTCGCGCGTCACTAGGGACCAAGCAGGGTCAAATAAAAGTCTGGGAGCTAGATTGGCGAAGAGCTCGTGGTGGCTGCCCACCTTCTCCGAGCGAGGCGCCACGCTCCAGGCCTTACGACGTTTCTATATCCGGGAGTCACGGCAGCCCGGCCGCATGGCACCACAGTGGTTCCCACGATGGCGACGGCGAAGTGGAGGCTCAGCCCAGGGCCCTGCAGCTGCGGAGTGGAGGAACCGCCTGGCACCGAAGTCCCCCAGGGCGTGTGCACCGCAGGAAGCCGGGTGCCGAAATGCAGGCCGGTCCTCCCTGGCCTGAGACACCCTGAGCCCTCGCAGCTGGACGGCTGGAATCCAGGAACCGACGGTCAGACCTGTCACCTTCCTTCAGCACAACATCCCTTCCAAAAATGAGAGGACACGAGGCCCATGGACACAAGCCCTCCACCGCGCTGGTCGGCCGGCAGCCCCGGGCCGGGCTGAATCCATGGCTTGTCAGATCATATTCCTCACGGTGTCCCGGCAGCCGCACGGAGAAGCGTCTCCGTGGAGTCAGTCCACTCACACGGAACGGTTCTTAGATTATAATAAACCCTTCACGCTTTCCCCGTCATTAAGACGGTGTACCTGTCACTTTGACTCAGGGGCCGGCAGCATCTCTTGGGAAAGGCTGCTCCTCTACCCAGCAGCCACGATGGCTTCCTTTCTCTATTTTTTAAGCAACGAGCACAGCAGTGCCAGACCGCTCCGGTGTTACGCATGGTGAACCGAGGCAGGTTTCAGCATCAGCCAGGATCAGGGAGAGGAAATGTCATCAAGAGAAAAGGAGGAGACAGTAGGAGCGAGAGAGAGAGAGAGAGAGAGAGAGAGACACAGAGAGAGAGAGAGACAGAGAGAGTGCGCGCGAGAGCGAGCACCTTTAGGGGGAAGGGAGGCCCAGAGCAGATTCTAGATGCTTCTCCTGGTATTTGTCACCAGGCTTGTGTTCACAGGAGTCCCTTGTCTTGGAGGCACATGGGGTCCACGGTGGTGCCCGGCGTGCCCCGTGGCGCCCTGCTGAGGGTTTCTGAGAGCAGCTCCCGCCACCAAGCTGTGTGTCTGCCCTTCCCCCGGCAGGCAGGACAGGGGGGCTGCTGGCTCTGGCCGAGTTTCCATTTGACACATGGCTGCTCTCCACAGAAGAATCCGGAGGGGAGGACTTTAAAAAGCACTAATCATACACCTGCTGGGGGCACGGGGCGGGGTGCTGATGAATGAACTCAAACAGCGGTTTGCACAGCGCCGGCATGAACCGTAGGGCCCGGGGCCCAGTGTCCCTGCCCACATGCCTGCCCGCCTGCAGACGCGCCTGCCCTGCCCCCTCTGCAGCCTGTGGGCCCCCAACAGGAAGGGAACCCAGAGCCCCACACAGGCGCGTACCCCAGTTTCCCCAGCCGCTGCCACTGAGCTCAAGCTGCAACGCTTCTTCCCCTCTCGCTAGACCTGCGGGATGTCCAGATCCCTAGGTCCTAGGACTGTGGCTACTGTTGGGCACGAATCAGGGGTAAATAATAGCACCACCCCCCCCCAAAGCCTTTTCCAACAGGAGGTGGGCGGGAAGCCGGTCCTCATGTGGCAGTTTTGCGGGTGTCCAGGGGGTGGGTCACCCTGGCCTGGAAGGGCAGAGTAGAAGAAAAAGAACAAGGGGCTTCCAGGTCCTGCAGAGTAAGAGGTCAGCGCAGCCAGGTCAGCTGGAATGGACACGGGGCACTCACGCCTCCCTAAACTTGTCCCTGTCCCCAGCAGCCTGCAAATATGTGCTCAGTGGGCCCTTTACTGACAGCATCAGATGACTGGTGGCAGCTCCTGGTGCTACAGGGGTGGAACCCCCACCTACGGCTAGAGCCGGGGCAGTGGTTAGCAGAAAGTCCCACAACCCGCGCCCCCGGCCAGGAAGACGCCGGCCGTGGATGACATGCTTAGACCATCTCGCATTAGAGGTCAGTGCCCGAGCCACGACACTCAGAAAACCAAGTCTGTCCGCTCCAGCCCTCAGCACAGCTGGCACTTGGGCAAGGGGACAAGTGAGGGGACACACCCAGAGGCCTGAGCTCTCCAGCCGCCGGCTCGGGGCTGCTCTACACAAGCAGAGCCCACTCCACGCTCCCCGGAATGGGACATGTGTGCCAGGAGGGAGGTGCCGTCCTCACCCAAGTTTCTGTGGGACGGTCCTGCCGGCCTCACTGGCCAGTGGCTGCAAGGCCATCCAATCCCCCACGGCCACTCGGCCCACGTCTGCCTCTCTGAGGGGGTCGGGGTCAGCAGGAAGAAGATACGGAGGCTTCCGACAGGAGGCAGCCCAAGGATGGGGGAAGGAGGTCCTGAGCTGGGGCGTTCTGGGGTGCGTGACCTCCAGAGGGGCTCCCGAGGGGACGGGAGGGCCCCTGTCACGGGGTGTAGGGGGAACACAGGCACGGCCTGCGATCCCTCACCCCACACCATGGTGGGGGAGAGTCTGGAAGACCCCGAGGCAGTGCTCCTGGGCACTCAGCGTTCAGACCACCACGGGGTCTTGGCTCGTAACACATCCATGAAAACACTCTACGTCATCGATTTTTTTTTTTTTTTTAACGTTTTGATACCCACATTCCAATACGATTGTGGGCCTCTATGACCTGATGTATCTAATTTTACGTATTCGAAGGCGCTGCGCTGAAGGGGGTTGCTGGCTGCACAGGTGTCCCACAGGCACAAAAGTGCCCCAGGACCAGCGGCGCAGAGGCCGAGGCGGGGGCCCAGGGAGGACGCCGGGGCCCGGCGGGGCGGGGGTCGGGGCGTCACCAGCCCCATCGACAGGTGATTCCGTATCATCGTTACCAAGGGTGGGAGCTCCCGGCACCTCGCCCACGGAGCTCGCTCACAACTGTGTCCCCAAGCCCAGACCCGAGCCCGTGCTCAAGACCCAGGAAATGTTTATGACTTTAATGTTCTCAAGTTAAATGTTAAATGACTTTAATTAAATGTTAGCCACTGGTTTTATTACAGCTGGCACAGTTCTGTCCTCTCCCTCTCCAACAGCACCCCCGCCTTCCTGACACTCGGGTGCAGACTCGATCGATCAGACCAGCTCCCCTGAAAGAGACCCTGTGCGCAGCTCAGAGCCGGGTCCCTGCCACCTGCGCACAAGCCTTTAGCCTCCCGCACACTCAGCTGCCAGGAGTGGGGGGCCTCGGCCTTGGGGGGTATCTTAGCGGAGGCCCCTCCTGGGCCCCACGAGCGCAGCACGCATCCCGGGCAAGCACAGAGCGGCTCCGCCCCGCTCCTGGGAAGCACGTCCTCGCGTGGCCGTACACTCTCCCTCTCTTCCTCTGCTTGTGGTCATGGGAAGTAAGTAGTCCGGGGGGACACACAGAACATTTTAGGGGCTGAGGTCAAAACTACTTTGTCCCAGGGCTTAAAGCTGTTCTGTTTCCCGGAGAACAACCTGACCCGGTCAGACTTTGCCCCGTTCGCTGCAGGATGCATGGGCTCTGGGGCTGTCCTTTGTAATGGATGCGCGTTCCCCAAGGACCGTTCCCCTGCATGCTCACACAGTCAGGTTGGGAACGCGTGGCCTCTCCTCGCCCTGGGCCAGTGGAGATTGGATTTTTATGTGCAGACGTTATATGGGGGAGGGTTTGATGAGAAGCCGTTATGGGGACATTCATAACAAGCCCGCGGTTGGCTCCTCAAGCCAGAGGATGAGCCGGGCCCTCGAGGCTCCGTTTTCCCACCAGCGCTCCTCAAATGCAGCCACAGGATTGATCCACATGGCGCAGCTCTGCTGTGTACACAACGCCATGCGGGTCAGACAGACGGGGACATCCTTGGCATCCGAAGGAGCCCCTGCTTCTTCCTTTCTACATGCGTCTCATCCAACGTGCTTTTAAACACTACAGAAGAATCGATAAAAACATCTTCCTAAGAAAGAAGGGCTAACTCGCGTAGTTCTCACGGTCGCTCTGTGGGGCACACAAAGGACGATTGGAATTCCTACCGCTCAGCGGGGACCGTTCCTCCCTCCTGTGGGCTTCTCTGTGGGGAAGGGCATCTGGGATGAAGGCAAGGAGCCTTGGGCAAGGCGGCCCGGTGCACACTGAGGGCCAGTGAGCCTGCTCCGGCAACTTCCCGTGGCTCTTGGGAGAGTCCACCCTGGGGTCTGGGCTGAGACCACCTGTGAAGGCTGCCCAGTCTCAGCCCTCCCGCACGCACAGTGCGGCAGGCATGGCTAGGTGGGGGCACACCAGATGCGTCGGGGTCGGAGAACACGGGAATGCATTAAGGCTGACCATGGCTTTGGGTCCCTGAAGATGAATCCCGAGCGTCTGCTGTGAGCTGGGGTCACGTTAGCAGCAACACAGGCTCTTGAGGTGCTTCTGCTCAGGTCCGAGACCTGCGATAAACCACATGCCAGTTACAGCGCCGTCACACCGGTGCTCGGCGGGGCCACTGACCCTGCGGGCCCCAAGACCCCTCAGGGGCTCTGCTCTGCCCAACAACTTCACAATCCATAGGAAGACGCTGCGCTGAGGGACGTGTGGGACGGAGGCTTGAGATGCTCACGGATCCTTTCCCAGTGAGACAAACACAGCTGGTAAGGATTATTTAAAAAGCAACCCTTAAACATCTCTGGGAATTGTCCCAAGAGCACAGAATAAGCAGAGAAACACTCATTCAGGAAAACGTGCTGAATCTTGGTAAGAACGGCGCGAGTCGGGGCATTTCGGCTGAGACCAGCTCCACCCACCGCGACCCCCAGGTCAGTGTGAGGAGAAGTCTTCTTCCGGTGTGACCAGGGAGGTGGGGCTCCCTCACTCCAACTCCCGGTTTAGGGTGGCAGGTGGGAGGGGCCCCAGCATTTCTTACCCCCCACGCTGTTCCAGGCTGGCGTGGCTGGAGGCCCGGGCGTCCTCCTCGCCACCACGCAGGGCACAGGCCTGCCACACCCAGGGAGAAGATATCGACCAATGACACACCTGATAAGGGACTTGTGTCTAGAATGTATAGTGTTCTTACAGTCCAATTATAAAGGATAAAGAACCCAATTAAAAAAGGGCCAAGAACTTGAATAATATTTCCGCAAAGAACAGATCTCAATGGCCAATAAGGTCATGAAGAGATGCTCATTGTCCTTAGTCATTACAGACTAATCAAAACCAAGGCAAATCAAAACCATGACATGCTACTTCATGCCTATGAGGAAAGGATGGAGGAATAACGTCTACTACCACTAATAATGATAGACTCAGACAATGACAAGTGTTGGTGAACATCTAGATGAATTTGAACCCTAATATATTTCTTGTGGCTTGTAAAATGATACAGCTGCCTCGAAAGATAATTTGGCAGTTCTTCAAAATGTTAAGCATGGAGTTACCATATGACCCAGCAATTTTGCTCCTAGGTGTCTACTGCAGAGAACTGAAAACATATGTCCGCACAAACACTTTGTGCATTCCTAACAGCACTACTCATCACAGCCAAAAATTGGAAGCAACCTAAATGTCCATCCACTGATGGATACACAAGATGTGATATATGCACACACATCAGTTTTGTCTGGCTGTTGTAACAAGGGACCACAAACCGAGTCTCGTTCTGCAGGTCAGAAGTCTGAAATAGGTCAGTAGGGTTGGTTCCTTTGAAGGCTCCAGGGGAGAATCCATCTTTCCCTTTCCAGCTTCTAGAGGTCACCTGTATCCCTTACCTCACATCCCTTTGACCTCAGCTTCCACTGTCCTGTCTCTCTGACTCTGACCTTCAGCCTCCTTCTTACATGAGGACCCTTGTGGTTACACTGGACCCACCTGGATAAGCCAGGGTAATCTCCCCATCTCAAGGTCCCCAACTGAATCACACCTGCCAAGTCCCTTTCCCCATGTGAGGGGACATACACATGGCTCCAGGCATGAGGTGCAGGCCTCCTTGGGGGGGCTATTAGTCTGCTTCTACCCCATATTGTGAATTAGTATTCATCAGCCGAAAGGAAGGAAGCATGGATACACGCTTCCACCTGCATGAACCTTGCAAACGGGATGCTAACTGAAAGAAGCCAGTCATAGAAGACCACATACCTTATGATTCGATTTATATAAAACATCCAGAATAGGCAAAAACACTTCAACAAAAAATATACTGGTGGTTGTGTAGGGTGCCTGTGTGGAGGTGTGGATGTGTGGTGGGGGGCGGTTAAAGGGGAATGGGGAGCGGCTGCCAATGGGAATGGGGTCTCTGTGGGGCAAGAAAAAGTTCTGAAGTGGATGATGATGATTGTTGCCCAACTCTGAAAACACTAAATTTTACATTTTGAAAGTACACATTTTCTGGTATGTGAATTTTATCATAGTAAGCTGATAAAAAAGATGTTATTTGTTTTTCCCCCCATGGTGCCACTGCCGAATGGTGGGCACCACTGCCAACCCAAGCCAGGGCCCCAAACAGCAATTAGCACTCGGTACTTCCTCATCACCAAGTCTTTACTAAGGAGGAAAATCATTCCACGAAAGCATGTTGTTGATGAAACAGAACCAGCAGAAATTAATTTTATTTAATCTTGACTCAAACACATCCCTTTTCATCATTTGGCACGAGGAAAGGGAAAGAAGAGAAAAAGCACATATCAAAGCGAGGTAGGTCCAGGTACAAAACACTTGTGTGACTGTGAGTTGCAAGCTGAACTAACCACTTTTTTCATGGAAAATTATTTTTACTTATAAGAACAACTGACAGACAAACCACAGTTAGTCACATTTGAATGTTTGGCAGACATTTGCTTGAAAATTAACAAAGTGAGTCTGTCACTTCAAGGAAAACAACTGACAATATTTATTGCCAATGACAAAATTAGAGCTTTCAAGCAAAAATTAGAGTTTTGGAAACTTGTGTCTGCCATTGTGAGCTTGACAGCTTCCCAACAATTAAATATTTTTCTCATGAGATGGGTGGTGATACTTAACAAGTGGAATTTTTAAAATATTATAAAATGGAAGATATATATAACTCATAAAACCAATGATTTCAGAAGACTAATCCATGAGGTTACAAAATATACGTGTCTTAAAGATCCATTCAAAGCACAAGATAAACCAATGGGTTTTAGTTTAACAACATGTAAAAGTATAATGAAGTGGTTTTAGCTTCCACATTGTAACTGACCTTTAGGAAACCAATGCCTGTTAACTTTTGGTGTAGTGTCAAAGAAAAGAATTCGTCATTATCAGATCAGGCATTGAAATACCTTTCTTTTTTCCACTTACACATCTGAGTGAAGCCGATTATTTTTTCCATATTTTTCAACCCAAAAAACATCACAACAGAGTGGATGCAGAAGCCAGACATTAAAGAGACTTGCAAAAATGTAAAATACTGCTACTGTTCTCACTAACATGGTTTTGTTTTTCAGAAAATGTATTTAGGATACATAAAATATGTTATGTATCTTACTTAGCATGTAAATGGTTTATTATTCTTATTTTTTTTTAAGATTTTATTTATTTATTTGACAGAGAGAGATTACAAGTAGGCAGAGAGGCAGGCAGAGAGAGAGAGGAGGAAGCAGGCTCCCTGCTGAGCAGAGAGCCTGATGCGGGACTCGATCCCAGGACCCCGAGATCATGACCTGAGCCGAAGGCAGCGGCTTAACCCACTGAGCCACCCAGGCGCCCCTATTATTCTTATTTTTAAATGAAGTACTCAATAACTATTTCTCAGATGTCTTAGCTTTAATGTCTACTATGGTAAATACCAAAAAATTTCACCCATATACACAAAAGCTTTTGGGGTCTTCTATAATTTTTAAGAATATAAAGGATCCCAGAGAACAGGGTGTTGTGCAAGTGTTGGTACGTCCTGTGGGATTTCAGTAGAGACGGTGCTAAGTGGGGAAGAGCAGAACGAGAGCATCCAGAGCACTGGGGGGAGGAGACGGGCTGTCTACTAGATGGGTAGTCAGTATGGCCTCAGAGGGAGCACTGTGGGCCGAACCATATTCCTTCAGGTCCGTATGCCAAAGCCCTGACCTCCAGCACCACAGCATGTGACTGTGTTTGGAAATGGGGCCTCTACAGAGATGATTCAGATTAAATAAGGTCATATGGGTCAGCCCGAATTCAAATAACTGGTGTCCTTATAAGAAGTGGAGACTGAGACATGGGTATACACAGGGGGTCAACCACAGAAGGACACAGGGAGAAGATGGCTGTCTACATGCTAAAGAGGAACAAACCTGCCTACACCTTGATCTCAGGCCTCTGGCCTCCTGACGGTCAGAGAACTCACCTCTGTCATATAAGCCCCTGGTCTGTTAAGGGGATCTGAGCAGAGTAATATGGGGAGAGACACAGAGTGTTCAAAGCAAATGAAGAATTTAAGCGGTAGATATGAGAAGGAGAGGTACTTCAGGCAGTGGTTACAGTGTGGGCAAAGATCCCAATGTGGGAACAACCCATGTGACTAAGCCCCAGCTCCAGACCGGTGGACGGTACAGAGTGAGGGCAAGATTAGGGGGCAGGATAGGAGGTGAGGATATCAGGATATGAGGAGGCTTCTACGAAGACCACACTCTGCTTCGAGTGAAAATTGGACACTCTGCAGTATTGAGGATGACCAGTGATGCAACCTGGCTTGGGCTTTGGTGGGATCCCTCAATCTGCCCTGTGGGGCAAGGACCAGAGTCAGCAAACTTCAGCCAGCCGACCGTCATCTGACTTTGTAAAAAAAGTCTTACTGGAGCACAACCACCCCTGTCCATTTACATGTTGTCTATGGGTGCGTCACACTGTGATGGCAGAGCAGAGGAGCTACAACAGAGTGGTATGGGTACCAAAGCTGAACATGTTTATTATCTGGCCTTTGGCAAGATAAGTCTGATGGCTGCTACTATTGACCCTGGGGATGAGCGTGCAGGCTGGGAGATCTGTCAGAAGATGATTTTATGTCTCATGCATAGTGTGTTCAAAACTCTGCTTTGTTGGAGTGACCTCTGCAAGCTGGTGAAATGGGAAGCCCCAGAGACTTCTTTCCCTGCAGTGACAATGACTTTACAACAGTATATTGATAAATTGCCTTTGAGAGAAATCCAGAAACCAGTTAAGAGGCTCCTGCATCCCAGATAAGCCAAGAAGAATCACAGCAGAAGTGGTAGGAAAATCCATGACATTTACGCTCCATAGTCTCTCTCCTAGCACAGAGCAATGTTGGGGGAAGAAAATGGCCAACTCTTGGTTCTCCCTTGGAGGGAAAAAGGAGAATGGAACACAGTCCAGTGTTCTGACTTTAGGACTGTGTGTGAGACAGAGAGACTGGTTTCTGTCTCACCTGAATCTAAATGTTCACAAGTATAGTAGTCAGACTGGAAGCCACTGAAAAGAAAAGAGATCTCATGGCAGTCTACCACCAGAAAGGTTCAAATGCCACAGACAGAAAGTCAGGGGAGATTCTGAGTAGAAATAGGCAAACCTCAATGAGGAAATTAAGTGTACATGCCCAGAGAAGATGTCCTTCCAGAATAAGTTTGAGAGGGCTCCATAATCTCTCTACCCACCCACACTGGTGAAGGTCTTCCACTTAATTAGCCAGACTCTAAAGACTGGGAAATGTGTTTTTTTTTCACAAGTGCTCAAGTCCCAACAAATGATAACAAAATATAGAGAGAGGAGACAGAGAGAGAGGGAAATATGGCTCAATAAAAGGAACAAATTAAATCTCTGGAAATTACCCTTAAAGCATTCGAAATAAAGGAATTACCAGACAAAGAATACAAAATAACCATCATCATCAAGGATAGCCAATGAACTAGAAGACAACAAAAAAGGAAGCAGGAAAATGATGCATAAGCAAAATGAGATATAAACATAGAGACAGAACCACTGAAGAAGAAACACATAAAATTCCTGGAGCTGAAGAATACAATAAGTGAACTGAAACATTCAGTGAAGCAGTTCACCATCAAACTTGAGAATGGCGGAAGAAAGAATCCATGAACTTAAACACAGGATGTGTAAAATTATCAATCAGGAGAATGGAAATAAAATAAAACGCATTAAAGTGAAAGATCCCAAGAGACTTGCTGGACACCGTCAAGTGGAATAAGAGATATGTTATGGGAACCCCAGAGGGAACAGCGAGAGAGAAAGGGTCAGAAAGCTGATCTGAAGAGATAATGGCTGAAAACTTCCCAAATCTGAGGGGGGAAATGGATAAGCACATTCAAGAAGCTGACGGCACTCCAACGAGGATGAATCCTGAAGAGCCCTGCCCTGAGGCACATCACAATCTAACTCAAAGCCACAAAGAATCTTGGAAGTCCCAAGAGAAAAGTGATTTTCTGCCCATAAGGGAACTCCCATAACACTACCAGTGATTTCTCAGTAGAAACCTTGCAGACTGGAAGGGAGGGGTGAGATATATTCAAAATGATAACGAAAAAAACTTGCCTGTTTGGCCAAGAAAACTGTAATCCGGTGAAACTGCCCTTCAAAAGGAAGAAAAAAAGAAAGAAAAGAAAAAAGAAAGAAAAACTTAGACGTTATCAGACACACAGATGCTGAGGGAATTCCTCCCCACCGGACTTGCCTGGCACAAAACTCTGAAGGGAGTCCCTCATGTTGAAATAAAGAGTTCAACAGTAATACAAAACCACATGAAAATACAAAACTACTGGGAGAGGTGTGCGCATAGACAAACGAAGAAACCCGTCAGAGTGTAAAGTAGGAGCACGAACCCCTTTCAATCTAGTATATAATTAAAAAAAAAAAAAGCATACAAGGGGACCTCACATCTATGTTAAAAAGAGGTGATTTGTGCCATAGTCACACAAAGTGGGGGACAGAGAAATAAAGGAGTTTTGAATGGGACTGAAGTTAAGTTCGTACAGTTTCAAGCAGATTGGGATAACTTTGTGGTGTTTTATGCCACTGAGATAGTGGCCGCACAGAAACTATCTCTAGAGCAAACAGGGAAACGAGGAGGCGATCTGAATAGGTCACTGCAAAGAACAGGCCTAGGGGTGTCTGGCGTGACAGGGGTCTCCTAGAGGCGGCACGCAGCTGGATTCTGGTGTTTCCTTCGGTTTTACTCTCTCAGCTGATCCCTGTCTTCTAACGAGGGAGTCTGATCCCTGCACACCTGAGGTAACTACTGATGGGACATGATGGACCCACGCCATTTTGTTAACCATTTTCTGAAAGCCTCAGAGCTTTTTGTCTCTCCTTTCCTCTCTCGCTGCCTTCCGTTGCGTTTTCCTGATTTTTCTGTAGTGACACACCTGAGCGGGGCCACATATGGAGAGAGAAAAGATGCTCATGATTACAGCCAGGAGTGGGAAGGGCGTGAGCACTGCTGTCGCGGGAACGGGAAGGCGATGGGGGAGCCTCGGTGGCGGCGACGGAGATCTCCCGGAGGAAACGGGCGCGCTCCCAGAGACAGCCGGCCTCCCGCAGCTGCACCATGAACGCTTCACACGCCCCGAGCGGACCTACATGGAGGAAGTAGAAAGGATGCTCGGGCTCACAGGCCCCCCGGCCGACCGTGGAGCCGTGCCTCTGACAGACCTCCCAGAGAAGGGCTGCGGCGGCAGGTCCGCACTTGGTCCGAGAGCGCCCTGCGGGGCCAGCTTCCTCCGGGAGCCCGCTGCTGCCCGCAGCTCTGTGCCGCCTGGACACACGCAAAGCCTGGGCGGGGGGGTCCAGTTCATGCGCTCCTCTCAGACTTCGTCTCTGGGCTGCCAGGACCTTCCTTCCAGAACATTCTCCGATCCCGTCACTTTCCTGCTCTGACACCACCAGGACCCCCTGCTGCCAAGAGAAGCATGCGGACAGCTGCCCTCCGTCCTCTGCCCCGCTCCTGAGTTCTGGCCAGCTCGGGTACTTGCTGCTCCCTCCTGCCCTGCTCTGGACACTGCGGCTCAGGGCCCTGAATGAGTCTGAGGGTGTCTCAGCCTCCGTTCCCCATGGAGCTCCAGCGAGTCTAAGTGCTCGGCCCTGGGCTCCTGCCTCCTCCTCTGGCCCTGCCCCTTCCTGGTGCTTTCCCCTCCCCCACCCCTCCCCTTCCCCTGGCCCCACCCTGGCCCCATCCCACTTCCCTGCCCCTTTCCCCTCCCTCTCCCCCAGGCCCTGCGGCCCTGCCCCCGACTCCCACCTCCTGCCCTAGAGAGGGTTCCCACGTCTTGGGCTTCCAGCCAGCCCCCTACTGGCACCCATGGCTTCTCCCAAACCGTTCTGGTTCCTTCTGCTCCTGGAACACGCCCTCTGCCCATCTCAGTCCTCCCTAAAGGCTTTTGTCCTTGACATGGAATGTGCTTTGTTTTGCCAAAGTCTCCCATCCCTTCTGATCTCAGATTAGTTGTCTTCCTGCGAGCGCTTCCCCAGGACAGACAGCCTCTCGGCCCTCCGGCCCTCCGTAGCGGTCAGGGGGCAGGTGGGGCTGCCTGCTGGACAGAGCCTGAGGCCCGGGAGGGCCGCACCTTTTGCCCTCAGCGGAGGGAGGAACAGGGAAACCAGATCAGAGCAGTGGCAGGGCCTGAGCCAGGCTTTCCAAGCGGCCGCCCCGTGCCGGCTGCTTGGAGCCGCACGGATGAGAGCGGAGGGCAGGTGCGAGCAGGGGCGCAGGGGCGCGGCACGGCGGGGCAGGGAGGGAGAGGGATGCGGGATCCCGGAGGGGCAGCAGGTGGGGTTTGCTGAGCGTGCGGGCGCGCACGGGTACGGGAGGGACAGGAGTTCTCTGTGTCACGGCCCCCCCAGGACAAAAGGGCACGTCCCTGGGACTCTGGAGGATGCTGTCCTGGACCACTTCTGTGCTCAGCACGGGCAGGGCTGACCATGAATGGCGCGTCACAGAGCCGTGACCAGCTTTGCTCCTCAGATGGGGGCTGCAGACCCTGAGACCCGCCTCCCACCTCATAAGGGCTCGGACAGGGCTCAGAGCACATGGATTTATTTTAAAATGTCACATTTTATTCATATATTTATTTATTTATTTGACACAGAGAGAGAGACAGTGAGAGAGGGAACACAAGCAGGGGGAGTGGGAGAGGGAGAAGCAGGCTTCCTGGAGAACAGAGAGCCCGATGCGGGGCTCGATCCTAGGACCCGGGATCATGATGTGATCCGAAGGCAGATGCTTAACCACTGAGCCACCCGGGGGGCCCCCAAAACGGTGCTTTTTAAACGACCAAGCATTTGCGCCGGGACCCAACACCCGGACCTGACAGCTTCAGGACGGCGGACGGCATTCCAGCCAGAGCTTCTGCCCCCGACTCCGGCCCACGGAGTGGAACGTGGAACACACGTCCCGCCCCAAACAATGACAGGCACGGAGCCGCTCAGGTAGAGGGTGGGGGGCTGCCCTGAGTCGGCATGGGTCTGAGCGACCATGGATGACGCGGCTGAAGAGAGCGAGTGTTGAGCGGACGCCCCGCACCTCCCGCCCGCGGCAGCAATGCTCCCGTGATCACACCCGAAGCAGACGTAAACCAGCCTCTAGGGCACGCGGTCAGAAGCCCCTTCCTGCTCCCATCTCCAGCCGCACGTCTGCAAATCTCCGTGCACAGGGCTGGGCTGGCCTCCCACGCCCTCCGGTCTCTCCACACGACGCTCCCAGCCGATGGACCACAGTCGCCCACGGCATCAACTCACCGCAGCAGGCGCGCTGTTGGCCTGAAGCTGCTGGTGCTAGACGGCCTGGGGCCTGGGCCGCACCCGAGGACCCACTGAGCTCCCGCCCACCCCACCACCCCGCACCCGCCTCTCCCCTGCCTGAGGCCCGTTTTCCTAGCCCTGGCCAGTGCTCCCAGCTGTGGGAATGTCTGGCCTCCCCTCCAGGAAGCCCCCTCCCCGCCACGGCCGTCTCAGTCCCCGGACAGCCCTGAGGGCCGCGGGCCGCAGTTTCCGTGCACGGAGTGGGCCGGCCCGTGCACCATCTCCCTCCCCGGGAGGCCTGGAGCCCCAGCGGCTGGAAACCCCGTCTTCCCTGAACTTGCGTCGTCTGGCACCTTCCTTGGCACCCCGCACACAGCTTTGAAAGAATGAAGTAAGTTCTGGATCGTGTCGGTGGGCTCACCTCCGCTTCTGCGTGTTACGTACTGAATTACCCGCACCGCCGCGTGTTATACTCCCCAAGACGACCTTCCCGGCGGGGAGAAGGATCTGAGCGTTTACACGTTAGAAATGGACTAAAGTGAACGGGATAAGGCGAGACCTGCTAGCGCACCTCCCTTCCACAAACACCGGAAGACTCAGAGGAGGGAGTCACTGCCGACCGACTTGAATCTGTCTTAAATCCAACTTGCACCCTTTTGCTGTGACACTACTTACAGCTAAGGCGGAAGGAAGGCTTGTGTCTTTACGACATGCTCCGAGTCTTATTTATGTCTCCTCGTGAGCACAGATAACTCTGGGAAGCCTGTTTGGCAAAAGTTAATCGGAAATCGGAGGTTACATTTTTCTTTATATTATGCACACATTTAAAGTTAAGAAGGAAAATTCTAAGTGAATAAATCATGTTTTACAAATGACTAATACCCAAGGAACAGATTAAGACGAGCAAAGAAATTACGTTCGAGTCCCAGATGCGCGGGTGCGCGCACCTCTGATCTACCGTCAGACGCTCTAAATAAAACAATTACAGATGTGTGCGAGTATCCGTCTCCTTGTGTGGTTTTAGAGCCGCGGGCGGCGAGTGTGCTCGGAGCCGCACAAAAGATGAACCGGGCCGAGGGCTCGCCTCGGGGCACGCCATCAAAGGGAGACGGATAAAACAATTCAGACATGAAATTCATCCGCTGAAAGGCCCGTTAAGATGTATGAGGTGCAAGCTGTGTTGGCTTTTCCTGGGAAAGGCAGCAGCACAAGGGGGCCAAGTGGCTGAAAGCCACCACGGACCGGGGGACGCAGGGGACAGCTGAGTGAGCGCAGCCCCTGGAGCTGTGTGGGGGGCGGGAGGACCTCCCCCGCCCCGCCCCGCCTCTGGTCAAAGGGGATGACTCAGTTTCCCGGGCAGGGAACCTGCACCGCGCAGCCACTCGCGTCTAGAACCGGCCGCTCCATCCTGAACCCACGCTCTCTGCTGTCGGTGTCCCCTACACAGGGTCGGGAGCTGCCCTGCGCACAGGCCGGTCCTCTGTGTGGGTGCAAAGGGCCGGGAAAGAGCCCCCGACGCCGGCGGCCCCTCTGCCTTCACTCTCCGCCCAGACCCTGCTCTGGAACTGCTAACTGCGGGGCAGGAGGCCAAGGCGGCCAGCCCTAGGAAGGCTCCGTCCACCCTTCTCCCAGTGAGTGCACGTGAACTAGGTTAGACAGCCTCAGAGGCCAGTCTAAAACCTGGACTTCTCCCAGCTTCCTAGCTCAGCCTCTCCCCAGATTCTGGCTGCAATTAATGGAATAAAGCGCGCGGCCCGCGGAACGGCCGCCGCGCTCTCCACCCTCCTCCAGCCGTGGCTCCGTCCAGCCGCGCGTGGCTCCGTCCCTCTCCAGTTCCGCGTCGCGGGAGGACGCCCAGAGCGCACTGCCAGACGAGAACGCAAGCTTTGCATACCGGCGCTGCGACACCACTTAGGTTTCTAAAACGAAAACCAAATCTGCACGGCCTTACGTGTATTTTTAACTGCAGAAGAAAGCTGCAAACCTCGACGGCTCTGGGGGAGAATCGATCGCGGACTGGGTGGGCGGTGGCGGCTGCGGGCTGAACGGCGCCGTTCGACTGCTCAACAACGGGAAATCGCTCATGTGTTACTTGTGCAATTAAAAATGAATTTAAAACAATAAATATCAATGAAAGCAGCTGCTTTCTGCTGCTTAATCGTCCTTCAGAAAAGGTACAAAGCACTGGGGGGCTGGGAGGCCGTCCGCCTTTGGGGCCCCCATGGCCGGGTACTCTGTCCGCACCAGGCACCTGGGCAGGCCCTGCCGGCCGGAGTGGGGGCGGCTGGGGGGAAGGGACAGGAGATGGGACAGAAGCAGAGCCACCTTGCTCGCTGGCCAGTGCCTCCCCTGCTCTCTGCCAGAGCTTACTTCCGATCGGGTGATGGGAGCCTCTTCCGAGGCCTCAGAGTCAATGTTATCTTGGTTAAACCGATTTGGAAATCAATAGAGAAATCCAGCTGAGGAGGCACTGCGCCCAGTGGGGTAGGCGTCCTTGGACCTCTGCAGACGAGGACGTGAGCAGAAATAAAAGGGGCAGAGTTAGGGGCACTGGCCTGGGTTGGGCGCGGTCGTTCGGCTCCCCATTAGGCTGGCTGGCCGCCCGCACCTCCCCTGGGGATTTCTCACTCCACCGTCCCAGGAGCCCTGCGTCACCTCCCCCCACCGTTCTCCTCCACTCTCTGTGATTATCAGTCTTCCTGCAGCAATCAGATGAAGACCCTTGGTGCCCGGAAGCTGTGTCTGCTGTCTCCAGTCCCTGCGGCCGCGCTCCCCGCTCTTCCTTCCTTGGTCATGAAGTGACCGGGACGCGGGGAGAACGGATTCTCCCTCTGCTCAAGCTCTGCGGAGGACGCCTGCTTTGTCCACTCTCACCCCCAGGGTCATCAGCACACGGCAGGCGCTCCGAGCTTTGCTCAACAAGTAAGTTACGCAGCACAGCCCATTATTTTAGAATTCTTATTGAACTGCTTCGTGTGTGTCTTATCTCCCATAACCTGGTGGGTTACGCCATGGTGGGCGTGATGGAGGTGCAGAGCATGACCTGTGCTCCCAGGAAGCCTGGGTTCAGATTCCAGAGCGACCACTCGGTGTCTGGGCAGCTCTGGGAGAGTCACTCCAACTTCCAGTCTGGTTCCCTGACTCGGAAGGAGGACGCTTCATGATCTGTCGTGAGCATCAGATGGATTCATGTGCGCGATGGGCTTCCGCCTGGGCCAAGGAATCCATCAGTGTCGAAAAGCGTTGGCCGCGGTCTTCGTCCTCATCACCGCCATCACCTCCATCAGTGCCGTCGCCACCACCACCACTATGACATCACCGTCATCACTGCTGTCACCACCACCACCACCATCCTCGTCATCACCACCATCACCACCACCATCATCTTCCTCACCACCATCCCTAATGTTCTACCAATTTCCGGGAGAATCTCATAGTTGATCTTCAAGAAAGGCCCATTAAATTGAATTTGGCCAAATAATCAGGAAGACAAAAGATCCTCTGAATGCGCGGACTGACAACCAAGGGGGAAACAATAAGCTACATGACACACATTTTGGAAAACACCCGCACCTCACCGAAACAGGAAGGCCGCACCAACATAAGCGCCTGAAAACCAGAAGTGGTTTTGCTGGTGGGTTCCCAGCTGACAGGACAGAAAGACAGAAGGGGAGGCACAGGTGGGCAGGGAAGACCGGGGGCAAGGACCATTTCCGGAAGGTCAAAGGGGGCCTTCTGAAGGGACTCAGACCCCCGCGATGTGGGCCTTGCTGCTCTGCCCAGCGCTGGCCCAGGCAGATGGTGTTTTCCAGCAGAATCGTTTCGCCGGCGTGTTTCAGAGCAGACCCGTGGCTGGGTTCCAGCTCCGCCGCTTACCACGCTGGCCACCCTGAGCCAAGATTCCGGAACTCTGGGCCATTTTCCTTATCTGTGCTGTGCAGGCAGAGGAGCGGAGAGCCCAGTGCCGGCACGCGGCGAGCTCTGGGCTGGGATGGCTGCCCACAGGTGAGTGGAGGGGACAGAGGGAGCTCAGAGGCGACCTCCCAGGGGAGCGCCGTGGCTGCTAATGGGCCGGCTCCGTCCCAGCTCTACACTCGTCTCATCAGATCTCGCGGTGACCCAGTGGCAGGCAAGAGGGAGAGCCTGAGGCCCTGGGCAGAACACCCTGGGCAGAACATTGGCCTCAGGGTGTTGGCTCACAGAGAGGGGCCATCTGGGGTGGTGGCCTGTGTTGGCTCTGGGACACTGGTTCCATGCTCTTGGGCTTGTGTTCCCACACACTCTCCTGCAGCCTCCTGAAGACCCAGGGCCCCACCCCCACACCTACCCACATTCCCGAAGGCATCTCTTTGGCTTGGTCCACATTTTACTACTGTCTTAGTGAAAACCCATTAGCGCATCTGTTCGGATGCAACGTGTTACCACCTTCCCACAGTGGTGGCCAGGCCGTGCTATCCTGGGGACAGGACCACGGGTGATTCAGGACCTGTCGCTCCCCTGAGTGTATTCTGAGTAGGAGAAACAGACTCTAAGTCCATCCGCTAACAGACCAGACCATTACAGGGCATGAGCAGAGCACGGGAGAAAACAGACAAAGACACGGGGTGATGGGGCAGGCGTTCCGGCTTGTGGGACAGACAGCAGGGCCGCTCGGAGCACAGCTCCCCAGCCTAGACCTCCAGGGACAGGTGTGCCATGGATGCCCGGAGCCAGCACAGAATGTTCCAGGCCCAGGAGGGCTAGCTCAAGGACTGGCCGGGATAGGGCCATTTAGAGTCTTGAGGAGAGTGAAGGTTTCATTCTAGGAGCTCCACGGAAGCCACTGGAAGGGTCTAAGGCCCATTGTGACCTGATTGATGCACGTTTAAAAGGTCATTCTATTATTCCGAGGCCCGTGCGGTACTGTGGTCATTTCGTGCCACACGTGGGGCTGGGAGAGCCAGGAGGGGGCGGTCCTGAAAGGCCCTCAGACGAGAACGACGCGGGGTCAGGCCATGAACGAGGCAAAGCATCGAACAAAACCTTACTTGCCTGTGTTTGGGCTGAGTCTCTGGGCGCAGGGACTGGATCAGAAAAGGAAGCACGAGCCGGAAGCTGGAAGGCTCGGCCTGGTGGGAGGGCGTGGCCTCGGTCAGGTGAACCGTCCTGGTTTGGGCCCCGAGGTGCCAGTCTGGGGCAGCTGAGGTGCGCGCATGGCCACGTGCCACTCGGTATTTCTGAGGAACCCCAGAGCGCGCAAGACAAAGTCTAGAGGCCGGCAGAGGTTTAAAGAAAGGAAAACAGCAGCCCCAGAGTGGACACCAGGTCCCGGAAGATTCTAGAACACATCGTTGGCCAGATGGGAACGGAGATGCCCTTGCTGGAAAAGGAAAACGCCGCACTGCTCTACACACATCGGTGTTCTTCGGGAGACCGTCCACCCACCACCCCGAGGCCCTCTGGGGAGGGGGAGGAAGCCGCTGTGTTCACACAGTCGTCACGGGAGGAGGTCCGCCTGCCCCGGTGAGCTCCCCCCGACGTGCCCACGGAAGTCTACGCCAAGTGCCGGTCTCAGCTGTCTGTAAGGAGCCAGCGGAGGGGCGCAGACGGTGTCCGAGCTATGGCAGTGAGCCCAGCCTGGCTCCGGAGGAAAGGAGTCGCCCCCGCTCCGTGGCCCCGCTGCACACTCGCACTCCTCTCCTGCCAGGGTGGGCCCAGCCTCCCGGAAGGTGTCCAGGCCGCTGCTGAGTGCTGGGCACCAGCTCTGCAGAGCAGGGCGGGCATGAGACCACGACAAGGCCAGGAGCGCCGCGCCGGGAACGCGGAAGGAACCCGTCCTAGTTTTCCAGGGCAGGAGGACCGTTTGTCATGGAAAGTGTCCTTCCCTCTTGGATTCCAAACGGAATTCAGGCCCACTGGGCCAGTGCGGTTCTCCGACGACGTCATGACTTACGGGGGAGGGGGAGCTTGGCATTACTCATGACGCAGACTCACACCGACCGCAGCCGGGGCGGGTCCCACCCGCGGAGGGTCGGTGCTCCCAGAGCAGCGCTCCAGGGTCCCGGAGACTGACTGAGATCATGGCCCCTCCCCACAGGTGACCAGCCCCGGGCCCCCTCCAGGGATGGTCACTGAGCCCCAACTTAAGTGCCTGACACCGGGGTGCTTGACCAGAGACAGGCTCTGTCACGGGGCTCCCGGCCCCCAGGGATCACCCAGCCGGGGACGGCCGGGTGAAGGCCTGAGGTTGGTGGGCACGGTATTCGGACGGTGACAAGTGCCGTGAGCAAACCACACCGGGGACCTGAGCTTCTCCTCGGCAGGCTGGCAGGAGGTGGGGGCCCGCCTGGGGACGGGGCTGAGAAACGTGTGCATGTACATGTGTACACACGCGTGCTGACTTACGTACACACGTGTCTGTGACAGCGACCGGGCCGGGGAGGGCCACCAGGGTCTCTTCCCTGGGTTCACCATGCTGGTGACACCGTAGGAGCCCAGGCTAGCCATCCCACTGTGAAGGGCCACCGGACACACCCGACCTACCTAGCACAGTCCCGACAATACCCGCCGCATTCTGGAAAGTCGTGACCACGGGGCTGAACAACAGCCCGGAGACGTCCATGTTCCAGTCCTGAATGTGTGGACGTGTCAGTGTCGATGGCGAATGGCACCCTGAGATGGGCAGGTGTCCTTGGTCGTCCAGGTGCGCCCAGCGTCGTTACAGGGTCCCCAGAAGAGGGAGGCAGGAGGCTCAGAGAAGACATGCTGGGGGAGCAGGAAGGGCTTGGAAGACGCGGCAGCTGGCGGATGGGCCACGCGCTCAGGCCACATCTCTGGTCAACCACCCCAGTGTCAGGCACTTACGCTGGCGGATGGGCCACGCGCTCAGGACTCTGTGGCCTGCAGAAGTCGGGAAACAAGGACGAGGTTCTCCCCTGGAACGTCCAGGAGGAACCGACCCTGCCCACCTCGGCGGCTCTCAGGTCATCCACCTGTCACGTTAGCCTCCCAGGGGCGATCCTGGGTCACCGCGGCAACAGGAAGCAGATGCGCCCACCCGCTCACAGGTGTGGGGGCCAGACCCCGCGGCAGCCTCCAGCAGCTCCCTGGAGCTCCAACCGTCTCTTCTGCGAACGCGGCCAGAAGGACGGACACAGGGTTGCCTGCCCCGGATTCCAGCTCAGAGCAGCAGGGACGTGGGCCTCCGTTTGCTTGTGGCTGTGGGGACACGCTCCCGCAGACCAGAGGCCAGGATCCCTGCCCTGGGCCCTCGGAGTCCCGATGGGCTGTCTCCGCCATTATGTGGTTTGGGCTCAGCGAGGCACGGGACAAAGTGCGGGGCCGGGGGGGGCCACAGCTCACCTCTCAATGCCCGCCGGGTGCCATCCACGGCTACGTACGACCTGGCGTCACGCGCTTACCGCCTTTCACAGACACGAGTCTGCAAACCGACGCCGACTTTCCCTTCACGAGGCTTCAGCCAGTGGAAGACACGGAGCGGGGCGCGGGGCGGCGATCTCCCGTTCCGAGCACCAAGCTCGCCGTCGGTGAGTCCCCTGCCGGGCCCGGGAAAGCGGCTGCGGAGGGCCACACGCGTGCCCTTTGGGCGCACGAGTTCTGGGGCGCACGGACAGGTCGAATATTAATGAAAATGCAGGCAAGTTTGGTTCCTTTTCTTTCTTTTCTTTTTTAGATGGAGCTGCCTTGACTGCCCACAGACCCCTTTTTCCTTTTCATGTGCCACGAGTCTGCCAATCAAGGCCTGTACCCTGGGCCACCTTACGGCAGGAAAGGCTGTGCTTGTGCAGAGGAGCCGTTTCCTCACTGACGGAGACACCGCGAGCACGGAGGGCGCTGCCTGAGCCACCAGGGCACGCGTGTTTATTTTACAGTTTTCTTTATACTCAGAAAGTGAATGCAATTTGGCCATTTTATTTTACCAAAAAAGTACGTTTTGGCTCTGAGAGCGTCTGAGTCCCTCCTAATGCGGAGGGCCATTTGCAATCCTGACGAGCTGCCCAGCCCTGTACCCCAGTGTCGCTTTAGTTCCTGTAGGAGGGCAAAGGTCGCTCGCTCGGCGTGGAGGCCCGGGGCTCAGCCCAGCTCTCCTGCACACTTATCACAGCCTCCCCTGTGCTCTGCCTCGGGGCCCAGTGGACCTGGGTGAGGCTGGGGGCGGGGCGGGGGGTGTCCCGTAAGCCCGAGTCTGAGGATTTGTGGAAGGAGCGTGTGTTTGTCGATCTGTGGCCTCGCACCCCCTCTGGAAGCCCGCACCTCCATTTTCAGGGGGTCACCCCCAGGGCTGCCTCACAGGGGAGCTCTGCCCGTCCTGTGGCCACCAAGTGGTTCAGGGCCTGGGCTCGAGCCTGGTCCAGAGATTCGGGGACAGAGAAGTGCATGCTGCAGGTGTGCCCTGTCTCCCCGTGGCTGGGCGGGACCACCACCATGTTCCTGCAGACACCTGCCTAGGGACACGCATGTGGGACCCCCAACGGAGGACCGGAAATGCACGATCAGGCGAAGAAGGAAAGAAACAACATTTTGGGGATATTATCGTGAAGGGTCTTCGAGTCTGGCTCGGGTCCCTCACGCCCCAGCCTTCCAGCGGCACAGCGAGGTTAGCCCGGGGCGTGGCGAGGGGTGGCGGCCTGCCGCGGCGAGGCTCCCGGCAGGCCGCCCTGAGCCGCTGGCCCGAGGGGCCCCTGGGATTCCGAGCGTGTCGCCTCCTGAGGTCGGGGGTAGGGTTCTGAGCCGCAGAAATCTCCCCTCTGCTGAGCTACCAGTGGTCTTTCTGTACCGCTGCCTCCCGGCTCGTAGTTCAACCAGCGGGGAGCAGGAGCCGCCCCGGCTCTTGGGCATTAATTTGCAGAGAAAGCTCGCGGCCTCGGCCGGGGAAGCCACACAGGCTGCAGCGCGGGAACTTCTGACAGAGCCGAACATGACGTCGTTTCGGAAAACCCGGATCTGCTCGTCGGGCACAGCAGGCCGGGTTCTTTCCTGCGTCCGGACTCGCCCTGCCTGGCCCGGTGCCCGGACACCACGGGGACGGTGTCTGTTTGGCTGGGGGTGGGGCCTCTATCCTCCCCTGCGCAGGGTGTCCGTCGTGCGGCGTGCCCTTGTGGGCGACACGGCAGAGGGGGCGGGACCGCGTCTTGGTTTGAGCAGTTTCAGGGCGGGAGGGGGAGGGAGGGGCCAGGCAGGCCCCACCGGGCAGGATGCCCTACCGTCCAGCTGCGCCGGCGCAGGGGGAGGCTGTGCGAGCACAGGAGCCGGCAGGGAGAGAAGCGGAGGGAGGAGAGGAACGAGGCCCTGTTTGCCTTCTTGTAGCTTCGCCTCAGGCTATCGGCTGCGAGCCGGGCCGGGAGAGGAGACGGTGATCAGAAACGTTAATTATGTCAAGACACAGGCCTCCTCGGGAGCATCTTCTGGTCCTGGGGCCGCCCAGGGCCACCCCCGGGAAGGGCTTCCGGAACGCGCTAGATCAATAGGCTGCTTTCCGGATGGCCAGCCCGCCGGCTCCGCCCGCCCTCCCTGGGACCCAGACCCCAGACCCACGGCCTTGTCCGAGGAGGCGAGAGTGTCGGCTCCGCTCCCACAGACGGTGATGGAAGCACGTGCGCGGCACAGGCCCGTCGCAGCAGGACATCGGTGCCCGTGGCGCGGGCGGTCGCGTGGCCCGGCCTCTGGCGGCGCGGGCGGGGTTGTCCGTGATGAGCTCAGATTTCCTCCCTCACCTGATGGCTTTGCAGTGACGTCCTTGTCTGGCAGTAAAAACAAACGCATCTCCCAAAACCCTGGAGTCCGCCGGCTTAATGAAGCGGATTGTGGATTTGCGTTTTCAATCTTCCAAACGCAGCGCCTGGGGGACGCGTGCTGCGGCCGTGAAGTTAGAGCCCAGCCCGCCACCCCCCGCCGCTTCTGTCCCTCCAGCTTCCCTCGCCCCTGTGCGGGGGTGGCCCGCGGGGACGGACGGCTGATGCCGGCCTCAGGTGCGGGGCGGGGAGACGCTGTGCTGAGGCCCCTCTGTGCCCCCATCTTCACCCAGGGCTGCTGGGGAGCTGGCGAGGCAGCCAAGCAGCTTGGCTGGTCAGACAGGGTAGCGAGGCCAGGAACACGGGTTAGGGTTTGGTCAATCCCTCCGGGCTCGGCTCTCTCGGCACCCACGGATTCTCCGTTCTCTCCTCGCCCTGACCTGCCAGTTAGGAACACCATCGCCCGGAAGAAGGACTGAGGCGAGCCAGGTTAACACCACCGGCCCAGGACCCAGTGAGGACGAGTCTGGGAAGCTTTGTTTCCCGTTCACACACGCAGACGAGTGAAACCCACACCAAGAGGCCCGGCTCGCAGAGGCTGTTTCAGTCCCTCCGGCAGCCGCGATTCAGAGCCCAGAGCCACGGGGTCAGACCCAGGAACACAAGTCTGTGTCCGTCCTTCGTCGACGCTTCCTCCCGCTCCGTCCACTCCTGACTGCCGTCCTGAGAGAGGCAGCAAGTCTCAGCGCCAAACCCCTCCCTGGGAGGCTGGGTCCCCCAAGGGGGTGCTCCTGCCTGCCTTCCCAGCCTGCCCGCCCCTGCCCCACCTTGTCGCCGGCTAAGTCTCCCTCATTCCCGAGGGCTCAGGGCAGGAGCCAGGGGAGCACGCACCAATCCCCCATCGTCGCGGGCCATGCCTTTATCACATGCTTTGTGGGAATCAGCAAATGCTTTTTTCTGCAAGGGCCAGAGAGTAACTTTGGTACGGTCACTACCGTGACCGCTGCTGTCGTGGAAAGCAGTGCAGACAGGATGCAAACGGACGGCGTGTCTGTGTTCCAGTGAGACGTGCACAAAGCAGGCAGAGGACCGCGGTGCGCAGACCCGTGCTCTACAGAACCCCATTCCTCTCTTCTCTCTGCCCTTCCCGCGTGTCAGTTTATGTTGTCCTTCTCTCACTAACACATTTAAGCTCCAGGAGTACGAATTTGTGTCTTCCTCTGACCGTAACGGCCCCTCCAATAGATGCTTGTGTTGTGTGGCACTGAGCCTCGGAACACAGAAGCGTGCATCCTGGTTAACACCGCCAGGAAATACCTTTCTCCTTCGCCATTCTCTTAAACTTGGGAACACGTAGGCTTGAATTGACCCTTGCCAGCTTGCTTTCATGAGGCAAGAGCCTGACCAAAAGGAGCCAACCTGGAGGTGGTGGACAGAACATGGTAACTGCTCCAGCCCCTGGATCAAGCCATCCCTGAAGCTGTCCCTTGGATTTCTCTGTTACTCAATGTTTTAGGGTTAGCCATTTGAGGTCATTGTGGCCACTTACCATGAAAAGAGTCCTATTAATAAAATACAAAGCCTTGACCCCATTTCAGTGCTTTCCCAGTGCCTCATTTTATAATGTGCAGGACTCCCCGAGTTCATTATTAAGCATGCAAGCTGCTAAGGTTTCCCCTACCCCGTCCCGAGATCTTTCCCCAGCAGAGGCTCCGCCACATTTATGTCTCTCACTTCCCGAGAAGATCTTTCCCCGGCAGAGGCCCTGCCACATTAGTGTCTCTCACCGTGTTCTCTGGAACATGGCCCAGAGCATCCGGCAGTTGGCACATCTCTAAGAGCCCTGGGTGTGGTCCAAACCTTTATGGGTGAGGCCAGAGCCCACAGAGAAGAGCACAGTCTCGTTCTCAGAGACGTGACTCTACCTCTCAGTGAAGAATCGAGGCTTCATTCCCTGATCTATTGCCCTGTGACCCAGGACTGTTGGGATGTTTCCTCGGGCCAGAACTTACCTCTGCTCTCACTTGGTTCAATGGCCCAAACTTGGAAATACATCTATATATATATTTTTGCTTAAACTGAAAATTATTTTTCTTTATAACTAAGATGTACGGGTTTCAGTGGTATCACAGCGGAAGACGGGCAGGAGAACGGAAGGGAGGGGGCAGTGGCCGGCTGAACCCGAGGCTATGAAAAGTGGATAAAATTTTTCTCCCGGCGGTGACTTACGGGCTGAGGCTGCCCCTCCTGATGTGCTCTGTGGTCTCCCCATTACATTAAAATACGTGGCTCCCTTTTCCTTCCGAGGGCTGCGCAGGGCTCACGGGCTCTCCTCCAGCACAGCCCTGCTTGGAGAAGCACGTGGGCCTCTGCGGGCTCCGACGGTGACGGCACGAGATCCCAATGACAATATTGACCTTGGCATGGGGACAAGGGAGGAGATGCTCTTTTGAATCTAACGTGCGGGCTGGGCTCCCACCACGAGAGGTGGGGAAAGCACCTTTGTGGCCGCTGCCAGGCGAGCGCGGAGCCCATGGGCGGCCGGTGAGGGTAGGTACCAGGCCACAGGAGCCAGCGGGGCCGGCTGGTGAGAAGTGGCTCCTGGAGCACGGCCAGGGTGGGTGGTACTAATGGGCAGGACGGCCAGCTGCAGCCCACTGGCTCCCGGGGCCCCAGTGTGTCCTGACCCATCAGGGGCTGTAGCAATTAAACCCATGCCTGCTGCTTCTCCAGGGCGAGGGCAAGGCGGGGAGGCGGGCTGAGCAGCCGCGGGGAGGGGTGGGGCTCCTGGCAGCACGCGGGACGTGTTGGGCACGCAGCCTTCCCTCCCATCTGTGCTGGATCTGAGCGCACCGAGATGTGTCTGTGTGCCGCCGAGGCAGCTGCACCGTGCGGGGGCTTCTGCCACATGAGAACACACAGGCTGCCGCTTCCTCTTTGCTCTTCACGGGAGGATCGCAGTACCGGGGGCGAACGGATGCGGGGCTAGTGGTGGGCTGGCTCCCAGCTCCCGAGGCCCAACTCGGGCTCGTGCCGCTCCAGGGAGCACCAGTGGCTGGGGGTCCCCCTGAACGGCGCGCGCTCACGGCTCCCTGCCTGGTCCTGGAGATGCTCACGTGGCTCCCAGGACCTGGGGGTCTCACCCTCTCGGCTCCCCTTCTGTGATACAGGAGGACCACACAGCATGTAGCCCACGGGGTTGAGGTCACATCTGGGGGCCCCTCGAGTGTGCCGATACGCTCTCCAGACCTGAGCCCCAGCTCTCGTCAGTGGTGTCGGGCTCCAAGGTGCCACACCAGGTGGCATGTCCCCAACGTGTCTAGATGTTCAGCTCTTGTCTGAAATGAGCAAATCTTGAGGCAGACGCCAAAATGAGTCAGGAGCACTGGCGGGGTCACGGGCTATGCAGCGATGGGGAAGTTAGCGGGGGGTGTTCCGCGGGCTGCCTGCAAGTGGCTACTCGCTTCCTGGGCCCAGAGCTCTGCTGAAATGGGAACCGCTCCCCTGCACAAGCTCGCTGTCCCTGATTTTGTGCAAAGCCAGGGTCTGCAATGGGCATTCCCTCCACGCCACCTGCCTCACGTGCCAACCACCTGCCAATGACAGGCTTTTTAAAACTGGTAGAACACACACTGTGGGGTTCACTGCCCTGGCCACGTCCACATGCGTTGGGGTTCACTGTCCTGACTACGTCCGCACGCTGTGGGGTTCACTGTCCTGACCGCGTCAGTAACAGAGTGACACACCGCCCCCCACGCACGTTGCGGGGGTGCAACCCAGTGACACGCTCAGTGCGGTCCCTGGGGGGCGTGTGACCCCGTAAGGTCCCTGTAGAAGGCAGGGGTGGGGGAGGGAGCCCAGGAAATCCCCGCCTGCCCCTTTGCCCCAGTCTGCTTCGTTCTTGCTTTCCTCTCCTAAAGCATATCCCTCAGCTACAGCGGGGGTCTCCGGGCCTCTGTGAGCCTGCCCAGACCCCACACATCTGCTGAGCCCTGTTCCCGCACCTAGACCAGCTACAGTCCCTCGGGAGCCCTGGGCAGAGGGATGGGGGGGTTCCTGCCCTGCATCCCAGCTCCCCTGGGAACCTGAGAAACCCACCCTGGGTGTGCACGCACCCCTGCCCAGGCACCCCTGCCCAGGCACCCCTGCCAGCCTCCAGCCCTTCTGCCCTGGACGAGCCGGGCATGTTTTCTGGCCATCGAGGAGTCGCTCGCAAAAAGCAAAGGAACGCCAGCACCCCCCATCCTTCAGCTCATGATACATATTCCTGAGCCGACAGGGGCTGCGCACCCGCGGGTGACCGTGAATGTCCCAGCGCTTGTGGCCTGGGACTGGAAAACACGACTGGGAGAGGGTTTGGTGTACTCGTCTCCCAATTCCTACGTCTGACACGGTTTCCACAGGCGAGCTCCCAACGACGACCTCTCGCCAGCCGCACCGTACAGGCTGCGCGCCGTTCTGAAACTCACATCTCTTGCCGCATTTGGTCACCACGGCCGCCTGGAGGCAAGGGGCCCCTTCTGCAGACGAGGAAACCGTGGCACCCCACCCCCCACACCCAGCAGCGCCAACGGCGGAGCCAGCGTCTGAGGCTTTGAGGCTCCGGAGCTCCAGGGCTCATGACTGCCCTGCTTCCCTGCGAACTGGGCCATTTCATGGTTGCACATGTGTCTCATCTGTCTTCAGCGAGGACCTGCCACGTGCCAGCCCCGTCCTGGCACTGGTGATGCACCATGAACCAAACGGAGATACCACCAGCCTCTTCCGTTCCAGTGAGGGAGAAAGCAATGGACAGAACACATAGGGCACTACAGAGCATGTGGGCTGCATTTGCACTGGAGAGAAACAGAGCAGACAAAGGAGACCTCTGTCCAGGGGTACAGTGTGGTTCAAGTCCAAGTAACGGGGTCAGGGAGGCCCCATTAGGAAGATGATATCTGGACTGAGACCTGAAGGAAATGTGGGAGCAAACCATGTGGAGAAGAGCAGTCCTGGCAGCCAGAACAGCAAGTGCAAAGGCCCTGAGGCAGGGGCTTGGTGAGAACGTCTGAAAACCAGGGAAGACACAAGTCAGTCCTAGTACCTTCCAGAAGATGTTAGAAGGAGGATGATCGTTGTGTCTGGTCATAACCACAACACTATATTCCAGCAAGAAAGGCTCATTTCGTTTCAAAGGAGACTCTGTTGGCCACTTCTGGATTTTTAAAAATTCCTCGATTTGCACTAATTGTGTTATTTCATTTGTCCTGTGACTTACATGCAAAATACAGATTTGTACAGAGTCTCGTCTGCCTGTAGCCCACTTTCCCTCTGCCTTCGTCCTGGGGAAAGCCCCGGCACGGCTCACTGATGTCAGCTGGTGACCTCCCCCCAGAAAGGAGCTTACGGGGGCTGCAGGCGTTCCTTGATGCCGTGCCCACACTGCATGCGGCTGGCTTCTGTGCTTTTCTGAGTGTCCGAAATACGCCACTTCTGGCTGGACTCGTGGGACTGGTGGGCCCTGACCCTGAAGGGCCTGGGTTCAGAGCAGACATTCTCTGTGCGTTCACACCGCCCCCCGTGCCCAGGGCGCCCGGCCCCTCAGGCCCAGAGAGTCTGCAAGCATGGCAGCTGTCATTGGTCCTAGAAACCCCCTTCTCTGAGCAGACCCAGACTTTCTCAGTCATTCCCTGGGCTTTCAGTCCCTTGGCCTCTCCCCCAATGACTGGAAAATTACAAAGTGATTTAGGGAGGTCTGGGTAGATAGGCGCCCCCGCTCCGGTTTTATGGGGACCCTCTGGACATTGGCAGGTCCTTGGGGCCACGTGCTCGAGCACTGCAGCCCTCAACCCAGAGAGACAGAGCCTGCCCCCCCTTCCGCACAGCGCCCATCCGTCTCTGTGAAGGGCAGCACGGAAGGCGACGCGGTTGAAAACAACACTGTGTCGCGCGCCGGCGATTGCCGGGGTTTGCCCGCTCTCTGTAAGCAGGTGGATACTGACTCTGCTGGTTTATAGCCCATTTTTAATCCAATTCTTCTCCGTCAGTACAGAACCTACAAAATGATCGGCCCCAAATAAGGCTATTTTTCAACTTCTTTCAAGCTCTTTGGAAGACGCAAAACTCACTGAAGGTGAAATGGTGAATTCTGCTGGAGTACGTTCGGGGTCAAATATGGTGGGAACAATGGGGCAGTGTCTGTTGTGAGTGTGCCTCCGCTTGGCTAGGGATCACAGGCAGGCCCTGCTGAGAGGGGGCTCCGCGGCGGTGGTGCGGGCGGGTCAGACGGGCGCCCCGTGGCCTCGAGACTCGCCCACCTGCGGCAGCGCCGAGCAGGGGACTGTGCACCCCGCGGCCTCCGCAGGGCTGAGTTACCGCTCGGTGAGAGCACATGGCGGCACCAACACAGGAATGACGGTAATGGACACAGCAGCCGCGGGGTGAGCCCAGTAAAGTGGTGAGACCCACCATACGCCAGTCGCTACTCCCAGGTGTGCCCCAACTGTGAGCCAAGTGCCCGCTCCCAGCTGTGCACTCCCAGGAGCGTCTCCCCGTGAGCAGGCGCCCACACTCAGGTGCCAGTTCTCAGGTCCCGCTCTTCCGTGCCCAGAACAGCGCATGCCGACACACGCCCGCACCCGAGAGGCTCAGCACGACTCCACGTGGAGGAAACGCACAGATCTACAACTTCCCACCGTCCCCTTGACCCCCAGGAACTTGACTGTCTGGGGACGCCTGCCGCTTGGTTCCCAGAGGGACGCCGTGTCTGCCCCGGACCTGCCCTTGCTGCCTTCCTGAAGGCGTCACACCGCAGCTCCGAGGCTCTCGAAGGTCTGTGTGCTCGTGGGAGCCGTGCACCAAAGGTCACGCACTGTACTACACGGGCGTGAGGGGCGAAGAGGGTCCCGGAATGGTTGCGCAGCTGTCTGGGGTAAGGGTCTTCATGGGGGGCTGGACTCAAGGTGAGCGGGTGAGGCCGCTCAGGTCGGAGGGGCCCTGCACCCAGTGTCGGGGAAGGGAGATCACGAGATGGACACAGATGCCTCCCCAGGCCACAGGGACAGGTGGCCACACAAGGAGGGGGCGGAGGACAGAAGGGGCGTTGTGTCGGGCCGGTAGGGCGGCTGCGGAGGTTACCAGAGCTCCGTTCGCAGTGGGCCGGGCTGCCTGCAGGCCTCGGGCAGGTGTTGAACCTGCTGGGCCTCAGTCTCCCGTCCGGCTAGGCTGCGGTGAGAAGCACTTCAGGGGCAGGACGTGACAGGCCTGGCGCACGGCCATGCGTTGGGGTTGGGGGCGCACAGCCAGGGCTCCCTGACCGCAGGGGTTTCTGGAGGCTCTGCGTGCACACAGGTCAGCACAGCCTCACGGGGCCGCTGCCAGGGCGGGGAGCAGCGGGGAGACGGCTGTGAGGGCGACGCATGGCGGCTCCCCTCCGGCCCCAGAGCAGATCCTCAGCCTCCGGCCGCCTACCCGAGAGGCAGAGAAGAGAACGACCAGGGTCAGATGCCTGGTACAGGCCGACAGACGATCTGGGGCATGTCCAGCAGAGGCAGCAGGTAGCCGCCAGAGCCTGCGAGGGGCCGAGGTGTCCCCGCTGTGGCCTTCTGCCTCTGCGGGGACCCTCTCCCTCGGGCACGCCAAGGAGCAGGATGGTAGACATCACGCCTTGATGAGCTCCGGGGCTTGGAGAACAGCTCTCTCTTGGACGCTTTCCCAGGGCAGCAAGAGGGTGTTGGGCGAGAAGAGCTGGCGGGGACGATGCCAGGCTCCGGGCCCCGCCCACTCACCCCAGATGTCACGGGTCCATCGTGGCTGTGCCTCGGGCCAGCGGAAGCCACTGTCATCGGGGCCGACTGGCCCGGCCGGCCCAGGGAAGGCGTCCCTGCCTGGAGCCAAGGTCCCCATAGCACACAGAGCTGCCACCTCGGGCCCTCGGGACGCAGGACCAGGGGCCCGCAGGACGGTGTCTCGTCAGATGGGCACCCCCACGGGCTCCTGGGAGGTCGGTGGCTCAACCACCCTTTACGTAGAAAGGAAGCTTATTTAACTTTTTAAATGAAAGCTTAAAAGCTCTTAATTAAAATAATAAATCAAAGAACCGTTGCCTGGCAAGGTGGGAGCAGCTGGGTGGGTTCTGGGTCCCTCTGTCGACCACACGAGGTCTGAGCCCCAGCCCGCCGCGCACCCTCCCTGCTCTGCACACCACGCCCCGAGGGCCGCTCTGGGCTCAGATCCCGCCACACAGCAGCCACGCAGGCGCCCAAGACTGGCTCCCACCAGACAGCGACTGCCCTGGGAAGCAGGGAATTCCTGGAGCACGGCCCAGTCCACACCGGAGCACCCCGTCCACACACCGCCTCCTCCCCCGGCAGCTGGCGGGCCGGGCTGGAGGACACGGCGCCGCCACTTCCCAAAAGAGGGGCTCCAGTCATTGGAGTCCGGAGACGGTGGATTCTGGAGGACAGGAGGAGGCACTCGTGCTTGTGGGGCTTTGCTTGTCCCTCTGTCCCTACCCACGCAGTTAGAGCAGGGTCTGCAGACGTTCTCTGTAAAGGGCCAGAGAGCCTGGAAGCCACTGCCAGCCTCATCATCCGGACGCCGAGAGCCCTGAGACCATTTAACTCATCAAATCAGCAGCAGGGCGGGCCTGGCTCCTGGGCTGCAGTCAGTGGTTAGAGCCCACCACCTGCCCACCCTTCCTGTTCCGTGGGACGGTCCCGAGGCCTGGACGCCCTTCTGAAATCCTATCGCACACACGACACGCTGACATGGGGGCTGGGACCCGCGGGCCGTGTGGGCCTGAGGTACCTGCGGACCAGGCCTGTACTGTAGCCTCTCATCTGGAAAATGGGCACAACACGTGCATCCTGGTAGGGCTGCCGAGGGGGCCCCAGAGGGCTAACCCAGGGGAGCTTCGTATGGTTCCGGCTCAGCCCCCGCCGTTCAGGTGCGGGCCGCGTGTGCTCGCCGGGCTCCCAGGGCCCCCGTGTTTCCGGCGGAGAGAAGGACTCTGCAGGCGCCCAGCGTCGCGGGGTGGAGGGCGGCGGGTCCAGACGAGAATGGTCGTTCTAGTCTCAGAATGCTCGGGCGCTTCTGGCGACCTCTCTGGGTGGCAGTCTGGGCAGAGACAGGTGCCCATAAGCCCTCCCGTCCCCCCCAGGTGCTGGCCCTGCCGTCCTCATCTTCCAAACGAGAAAGCTGCTGCACGGAGGGGCTGGGCCTGCTCGTCGGGGAGGGTGGCAGCGTGGACCCAGGCCGTGGGGGCGGCCACTCCTGACCGCGGGGACACAGGACATCTAGAAACATCTACAGAACTGCTTCAACCACGACTGTTACGTGCACTTGTCAACTTCTAAAGGTGCTTGCGTCAGGTAAGAGCGGCTCCTAAACACCGTGTTTTTTAAGAAGGCAGCTGCCCTTTAAATGCGTTGTCCGGGACTTGGTAAAAGGAACCAGCACTGACGGGAGAAGGGACGTGCCCGCGGAGCTGACGCCCGTGGCTCCTGGCGCTGCAGGCACACGGTCTTCCGGTGCCCGGGTGACGGGATCACTGGGGTGAGGGCGGAGTGCGGCGAGGGTGTCTCCAGCAGGAGGCTTGGGGCTTGGCTGCTCCCCAGTGCGAAGCAGGGACGGCAGCCTGGGGAGTGAGACGCTGTCTGGGAAGTGAGTGAGTTGACGCCCCAGGATGACACGCGCCGTGGGTCAGATGTGCGGCGTTTGCAGGTCACGGCTCTGCCGGGGACGGCCAGCATCTGCCTGCCAGCTCGGGCCTGGTGAGTGAGAGGACCCTGGGCTGCCAGCTACGTGGCTTTGACATGGGCGGTCTATAATGGCCAGCGGGACCGTGGACCGCCCCCCCCCGCATGCTGGCCCTTGCTGGTGACGCGAAGGGTCCTCCGTCCTCTCAGAGCAGACTGTCAGCATCCCGATGAGCAACGTGTTTGGTTTCCCTGTTGCGCTCACAGGGAGAAAAGGATTTAATCTTTAAAACCACTTAGCACAGCCGGCGGCTCATCAGCGAGGGGACTGTGAGGTCGGGCAGCCAGCAGCAGCACGTCCGCCCGGGCTGCAGCCACCCTCTCCACGGGGACGCTGCCTTCTCCGTGGGGACCCCGCCCTCTCCACGGGGGCCCCGCCCTCCGGCAAGCCTGCGGCGAGGGGGACGCTGCCGTGGTTGGGAAGGGAACCTGCAGGGCGGCGGGTCCGTGTGGGCTGTCGGAGCACCGTGACTCCAGCGCGGACTCTGGCTCCCTCATACTGGTTTGTCCTCGTTGTGCCTCCGCTGGGTCATTTGGAAAAGGGGCCGGTAAGAGCATCTGCCCCACCGGGTCGGGTGAGGAGCGAGGAGTTCCCGCCACCTGTGCGACCGCGGAGGGCATCGGGCTGGCACAGACGTCCGTCACGACGCACGCGGACATCTGGTGAGGCAGGTGGCCGGGGGGGGGGAGCGCGACTCTGGTCCTGCCACCAGGGCCCACTGAGGGCTTCCCAGCACACGAGCCCCGCGGGGCCTTCCTCCATGTGGCACGGACGGCAGATACCGGGGCTGCAGCCTGTGAGGGGTCAGGGGACGGCCATACGCCCAGAGTGTGATGTGCCTGCTGCCACCCCTTTAGCCTTGGAGGAAGAGAGGACCCAGGAGGGCCGGCCCTTAGCTTCTCTGCTTGCGTTGCAAACGGGTCAGGGGAACAGAAAGGGCTTTGGGACCAAGGTGCAGCGAGCGTGACCGTCTCGAGAAGAGGGTCCTGTCTTCGGGACAAGTCTTTCCAGGGACAGGACTCCTGGTGGGAATTACTGAGCATTCCCGCTTATCCTGGACACAGAGGAGAACAGGGTAATCTTGCCCCCAACCCCCCTGGCCGCTGGACGGAGTGAAAGAGATACCATTTCCTTATCAACCAACAATCACTGTTCGCCCCAAAATGCTATTGTCACCTTGGTAAAATTTTGATCCGAATCCGACGAAAATGAGTAAGTGAAATCCGTCCCCCCAAATTCCAACGTGAAAACCTAACCGTTCTCGTCTAACCGGCAACTGCTGGGCAAACCCCAACCTACCATGAGAACCGTTTTATAGTTGCAGCTTGAAACTGTTTTGAATCACCTTGATAGTAATAGAGCCACTCACTCAGCAACGGCACAGCAGACAGCTGATTCATCTCGGAGGCCTAATTTCTAAAACTCAGTGCCGCACGGTTATCGTAGAGCCGGAATTAGTGCTGCTCCGCCAGAACAGAAGGGCCGAGTCGGTCTCTGTGTGATTAAGGCTCAGGCAGCTGCACGTTCATGTTGTTAACAAGACCTCGTGGCTTCCGGCCGCGCCGGCCACCTGGAAATCGACGTGCGTCCGCGCGTGTGGGGATTTCGTGAAAGCAGAGACTCGTCCTGGCCACGGCGTTCCACGAGCCCCCTCTGTGCTCCTTCCTCTGAGCTGTGACGCCGGGAGCTACGGTAAGCAGACCGCGGACAGCCTTGACGCTGCTCCTGCTTCGTGCGACCCAGGGCCGTGTTGCTGACGTCACACAGAACTGAGGGTCTTTCCGACCAGAGGTCACCAAGCTGTGGTCCTCGAGCTGCGTCAGACCCACCGCCTGGGCCCGCCGGTGGCTCCGGAGAAAGGGGGCCGTGCCCGTCGGTGTGCTGACTGTGCACCATTGCTTCTGGGCTACGAGGCTGCAGGTGGCACTGCCTTTTACAGAAAACCTTTCTTTTCCTCTGTCTGAGACCGTGGAGCGGGCTGCCCGGCGAGGGCGGGCCAGGAAGGAAGCGCGAATATGCCTGTGCTCGCCCGCCTGCCCACATGCCTCCTCGCCCGCCTGGCCCGGGCCTTCGCGGGCACCTGACCTTCATGCATATCGGCTGACAGCCTGTAGGACGCCTGCTCACCCATGAACACAACACCCAGGGACACACGACAGGAAGGTTAAAACTTAATAAAATTCTAACTCATCAAAGGTTGACCTTACACTGGGAAAGGCCCAGAGATAAATTTCTCTTTTGATTAAATGGAAAATCAATTTCCAGTGACATTTCTATTCATCGGGTCCCAAATGGAGGCAGAGAGCACGAGCGGATGTCGCCGCTGAGACAGGACAGCCACGGCTTCCCTGCGCCCCGCAGCTCCGCATCTGTGACCCCGGGAGCAGAGCAGGGCCCACAGCCACCTGTCCCAGCACAGGCATGTGCAGCCGTGAAGGCTCAGGAAGGCTGGAGACTCTGTCCCGGCGGCTGGGAACGGCGGTGCTCTGATGGGCCAGCGGCCCGCGGCACGTTCTTAGAGGGGCTGCTCACCAGATGGGCTCCTCAGGTCACAGCAGGGCTGCGTGCTGGACAGCAGGTTCCCTGGGGCCCACCTGCCCTCCGCTGCGGCTCAGTTAAGAAAACATCCAAGCTCATGTCTGGACTCTGGCCATTTCACCCTAAGGATCCTCCCCGTCTTCCGTCCAAGTCAGTGGGAGGAGCGCCCAGGGGTCTGCTGCTGTTCACGACAGCCCTGCACAGGGGACTGGGCGCACCCTGCCCCCCAGAGTCCCTCCCTCCACGACTCCTTTCTCGTCCAGCCTAAGAACGTTTGAGTGACTCTCCACCGCCTTCTGGATCCTGGTGGCGCACACTCTGGGATCCCCAAGAGAACAGAGCCGGCGTCTGCCCCGATCATTCGGGACATGTTTGGAGAAGAGATCCAAAGTTTTTAGACGCTGTGATACCCAGACACACGTTCCTGTCACCACAGCTCAAGCCCTCCCCTACGGACAGCGGGGTCACGCGCATTCCTCCCCAGAGGTGGGAGAGCATGTGTTTCCCTCGGGGCCGGGGAGCGAGGGTGAACCCGCCGCCGCAGGGAAGCCATCTGAATGAGGGGCGTGGGCCACACTCAGAGCCACAGGCAGGAGGAGACACAGGCTGTGTCGCTCTCTAATAGCATCTGAAACGTCTAATCAATCTTTATGGGCTGTCCCCCGAGGGAAGGCGTCACAGAATCAAGTTTCGCACAATTGCAAACCGCGTGCCCCGTTAGAAATAGGATCGTATCGTGTTTCCTGGAGCAATGCGGATGACTCCTCAAGGTGGGTGGGAATTGTTTCGAAAAATGAACATTCCGTGTGATTTAAATAAACCTAATATGATAAAGGAATGTGCTGTTGCACGCTAACGAGCCCATAACTCACCGCAACGGCCCAATCCGTCCCCGGCAGAACTGCCATTTATGTGGCGTTTTTGAATAAAGGGTGTGATTTTGTGATTCATCACGTCAAATCCGCTTTCCTCTCTGCAGAGATGGCTCCGGAGGTGAATATGATCGCAAAGACAGAGCGTGCTGGGCTGCTTCCCCTCCAGGTGGGGGCCGGGGGGCGAGCCGCCAGGTTCGCCGGCTCCTGTAGCCCGATGTCGGGGGCCCGCGGTGCACCCCGTCACCTGCCCCAGGACCCGCGAGGAGCCGGGCAAGGCCGGCGTCCACCTGTCCCACAGCTCTGGGGCCTACACAGGTTGACGGGGACTCGACCCCGGGTTTTTCACCCCGGAAGATGAATACAGCTGCATCGACTGACCTCCACACGCACTCACAGGGGCCGCTGGCCCCGAGGCTGCCTGGGGCTCGGAAGGAGCAAACAAAGAAGCTGCTCAGAACGTGTCCCGTGAGAGTGCCTGCCCCACGCGGGTGCCCTGTGCGTGCACACACGCACGCACACACGCACGCACGGCTCCTCCACGCAGGGCACCCCCACGCAAACACACACGCAGCCTGCACTGAGAACACGCACACACAGTACACACATGTGCACACTCACATACCTGCACACAAACCCACCGCTCTCAGCACACGCGTGTGCACACAGACCCACCGCCCTGTGCTTGCACACACAGCAGCCACAGGAAAAGCGGCCCACCGCACTGCCACTGCCATGCGTGCATACACACGGACACACGCGTGTGCACACATGAACGCACACGTGAACGCATGTGCTTGAACACAGACACACACGGTGCATCCACAGCGGTTCCTCGGCTCCCCCGGGCGCTAGCACAGACCTGCAGCAGCTTCCAAGGCCCCCACACTCCCTCCGGCCACCCAGGAGCCGGGTTGATCCTGTGACCCGCCTGCGGTTGGGTTTCTACAAAACACCCTGGTTTTTTGGCCAGGCCCTCCTCAGACCGCTGAGCTCTGCACAGACCGGCTCCTTCTGGGCCCTCCTGTCCTGAGCGCACACACTTGACATTTGAAAAATTAACCTTAAGGGAAAACAAGCTCTGGGCTGTGGGAGCCGAGTCGGCGGGGGCGGCGGGCAGGGCCGGCGGGGGCGGCGGGCGCTGATGGGTGGCTGCGGGGCTCTGGCCCGGGGCAAGCCACTGAGGACACCGGGGAGGACCGGGCGTGGTTTGTGGACAGACCCGGCCTCTCCCGAGGAGCAGCGCTGCACAGAGTGTTCCTGGGGCAAAAGCGGAGATCCGCCAGGCTGCTCTGAGTGACGGATGGGGAGAAGCTGCCCTGCTCCGGGGAGGGGACCCCTGGCTAGGGGGCATGCAGGCCGGCACTTCAAGGACATGAAGCCACCGAGCGCCCCTCAATGCCCCCCTGGCTCCCCCAGGGATGGACGCCTCCCTCCAAAGCTGTGGATCACCAGCCCCGTCCCCATGTCAGGTCTACACTGCCACTCTGGGACTCACCCCGCAGAGACGCGTCTCGGGGTCCTATTGGTCCCTGCTGCACGCTCCATCTTGTGAAGCGTGGTGTGGCCAGGCAGCCCAGCCCCGGAAGCCAAGGTGAGGAAGGGGAGTGAGAACTTGAAGAATCCAGTGTCCAGCACAAGGCTCAGCACGGAACGGGAGAAAACCACAAGTGTTAGACCACAGAGCGAGCAAGACGACAACATGCCCAGAACATTCTCTCCGGAACCTGAGTGCACCCACTTAGCAGCAAGGGGTTCTTGTCACAGACAAGGGGCCGGGGCCCAGAGAGACAGAGCCAGCAGCCCACGATCCCACAGCACACAAGCAGCAAAGCTGAGGTCAGCCTCTTGCCAAAGTCACCAACGGTGATTGTCTGAGCCGTTGCTTCTTGTGGAAGATGGTGTCCACGGTGACAACTGGGCGAGTCGTGAGGGGCCGGCCCAGGCCTGGGCATCCTCTCAGTATCGTCCAAGTGTTTGGGACGGAGATGATGTTCTTGTGGTGGAAAGGACAAGCTGGGGGACTCACTAGGGCTGCACAGCCTTAAAATACGTGAGGAAAGTTCTGAGTTTGCACGTCTGTCCAGGAAGAAAGCAAACCGTCGCCGGCATCTCCCTGAGAGCCTGCCCCGCCTCCCTTCAAAGCACGGTCATGCCTTTTACAAAGAGTTGCCCACGTGTGCGCTTCCATAGGTTTTCGGAGAACATTCCCTGCGCTTGGAGGTCGTTCTTGGGCAGAAGCCAGGAAGGAGGCCGTGGATTCCAAGAGCTTTCCCGACGCTCCTGTCGGACTGACCTAGGGCTTGAAATCGCTGGCCTCGGTGGGGGGCATCGAGTGGGTGGAGGGACCACAGTGCCCCGCGCGTCACCCACCTCCAGCCCTGCTGCTCACACCGCGACTATAACGGTGTATTTGACATCGGCTGCTCCCGGCTCGACCTTGGGGTCCGAAGCGGCATTGATCGGTAGGAGAGGACGTCCCGTCGGGGCTCTGGACACAGGAGAGGAGATGGCTGTTCACCAGGCTCTGCAGGGGCGTCTCACGGACGCCGCCTTGGGCCCACGTCCCTCTCACCCCCGAATCTCCCTCCCGCCTCCCCCAGGAGCCGAGGCCACTTGTGACATCACCTGACGTGACACGCAGCGTGCTCCCGAGGCCACAGCTCTGTAGCCCTCAGAACGCGCCCTCTCGTCCCACCCGGTCGGGGCTGATAGTCCGGTCCCTGCCGGCGGCTCCTTCCAGCCCGCATCCCCGACAGCGCAGGCGTTGTGGGGTCAGACCTGTCGGGTTGGGCTGTGCGATGAGAAGGTGCTAATTTCTAAATTTTCTCTTTGGAATGCTTAACAACGGGCACTTTTAGAGGCAATTTATGTGCTGGGTCCTAAGAATTGAAATTTCTGTAACCATTTTAGTATTTTTAATAGACATTTCAAGCTACTAAAATGCAACCAGTCTGAGTAAAAGATGCCCTAAGACCTTGGCCTGAATGTTGAAAAAAATTGCATTTTAAAATATTCTAGAGCTGGTGGCAGGGAGGAATTAACGTCATCTTTGCCAGCACAGTTGCCCCTCTCCTGGGTCACCCGGTGGTTTACACCTTTTCCTCCTGGGCTCTGAGGCCCAGCACGCACCCCTCCTGGGACCCTCCCAGTGAGCTCTGGAAGCCGTGAACCCTGCTGTCTCTACCCAGTACACATCCACCGAACACCGTTCGCATACCGTTTTCTGACTTTCAAAGGGCACCGGGGACCAGTACTTCCTCAGGAAGTACGGCTTCACATTTTGTTCAAGCGGCCCATGACCCCAGGTCAGACCCGATCCGGTCTGACCCCCGCGGCCACGCCATGTCGGGGAGAGCAGCCCATCAGACCCCAGCCGGCCACCCCACGCCAACCCAGGAGGGGGCCCTTCGGGCCTGGCCATCACTTCCTCGTCCGCGAGCTGGAAAGACGAGAGGGAAGCCCACAGGTCGGAAGACGCTCCGCCGTCAGCTGCTTGCAGAATGTGGCCCCACTGGATCCGGACTCAGACAGACGCTTTTTAAAGACGCCGACACCCGAGACCCTGGGGGCATCTGGACACGGGCTGCACAATGCGGCATCCGGGGACAACGGCGGGTCCTTTAGTGGGTCTCCCAGACGGAGGGGGCAGAGGACGCGAGGCTGGCCTGTGGGGTGGGCAGCTCTTGTCTCCGTGGCCCTCTCTCCCCTCTTGCGCACGGTTACTGGTTTCCATAATAAAAGCCGGCAGAGGCGAGGCCGGGCACCCGTCAGGGGTTGCCCAGCTCTGCCCCTCCTGACTCACTGCCCTGCAGTCACCGAGGCCACTATCGGGAGAAGCAGGGAAGTGGCCCACCACCCCAGCCGAGGGCCTCCTGGCTCACCGAGGGGACAGACCTCGCATCCACGGCCGGGAGTGCAGGCTGCCCACCGGACGGGTCAGCGAGCCTGCACCGGCTCAGTGCGCGGGGACCCTGGAGGGACACCAGCGGGGGGTCTGACCCGGACGAAGGACAGGCCCAGAGAGCCGCCAGCCCAGATCCTGGGTGATGCGGGGCAGAAGCTGAGGGAGGCAGGGGCAACAGAAGACCCCCCACCCCCGCCCCAGTGCGGAGCAGCACGGAGGGTTGAAGACGGGCAGGCGCTGGCCTCTGGGGAGAAGAGCGCGGTGCGCCTGCGCTGTGGGGACAGATGCCGGGCCCTGACTCCCAGAGGAGAGGCTGTTAGGAATGTGCAGAACTGTTTAATCCTGGGAAAACAGCAGAAACTACCCGAGGATTTAGGGAGCTGAGCCCCACGTGGTGGGGATGAGTGGGACAAGAAGTGGCTGTTTTTGTTACTAATTTCTTATAAAGTGCCACTAAATGTTTAACGTTACGTTCAGCCCTTCCTCGGCTTAAAGACGGAAGACCCAGACAAAGCTCTGCTTGCCTGACCTTCACCTGAGGGCGTGGGCCTGCGCTGGGAGGGGGCGGCGTGCGCCCTCAGCACCTGACCCCCGCTGAGCTGTGTCAGGAGGGGGCGTCCCTGTCGTGCCGACTTCAGGAAAGAAACGGAGGGACCGGCCTACGCTTGCGGGGGTTCACGCGCATGCAGGGAGGGCAGAACCAGCCAGGCGCTCGGACTCGCCTGGCCAAGGGGATGGTAAACTCCTAGGGACACAGGGCACGGCTGCACACCTGCACACCTGCACACCCGTTAAGCTGCACACCTGCACACCCGCACACCTGCACACCCGCTCAGCTGCACACCTGCACACCCGCACACCAGCACACCTGCTCATCCACATAGCTGCACACCCGCACAGCTGCACACCCACACACCCACACACCAGCACACCTGCTCATCCACACAGCCGCACACCCGCACAGCTGCACGCCCGCACACCCTCATACCCGCATACCCGCACAGCTGCACACCCAAACACCCGCACACCCGCACAGCTGTACACCCAGTCATCCACACAGCCACACACCCACATAGCTGCACACCCGCACACCCAAACACCTGAACACCCACACACCCACATACCTGCACAGCTGTACACCCGCACACCTACATAGCTGCACACCCGCGCAGCTGTACACCCGGTCATCCACACAGCCGCAAACCCGCACAGCTGCACACCCACACACCCACACACCCGCATACCCGCACAGCTGCACACCCAAACACCCGCACAGCTGCACACCCACACAGCTGTACACCTGCACACCTGCACACCCGCACAGCTGTACACCCAGTCATCCACACAGCCGCACACCCACACAGCTGCACACCCGCACACCCAAACACCTGCACACCCACACACCCACATACCTGCACAGCTGTACAACCGCATACCTACATAGCTGCACACCCGCACACCCGCACACCCACACAGCTGTAACCCAGCCATCCACACAGCCGCACACCCACACAGCTGCACACCCGCACACCCAAACACCTGCACACCCACACACCCACATACCTGCACAGCTGTATAACCGCACACCTACATAGCTGCACACCCGCACACCCGCACAGCTGTACACCCAGTCATCCACACAGCCGCAAACCCGCACAGCTGCACACCCACACACCCACACACCCACACAGCTGTACACCCGCATATCTGCACAGCTGCACACCTGCACACCCGCACAGCTGTACACCCGGTCATCCACACAGCCGCGCACCCGCACACCCGCACCACAGGAGGGCTAAGCCAAACCAAACTCCTGACTCCCCGTTCTTCCCTCCACCTCAGCCTGGAGCAGCTTCTGACCGTCCCCCCATCAGGCTGGCTTCCCTGGGCTGCCAGCAGCACGCACACAGGAGGGTGGCCCCTTGGAGAGGGAGCAGGCCCAGATGCCAGGTGCTCAGACGACCAGCTAACCGGGGTCCCCACCAATAACCTGTGCTACAAGGAGCGCACGCCATGTGGGCAGAAGAGGGGCAGTGCCTCTGCTCTCGGAGCCCTGTGCTGGCTGCAGGCTGCTCTGCAGGCTTTCACAAAGGTGCCGGGAGGGGGCTGTCACTCCAGGCACCCTGGCAGCCGCATGTCTCTGGGGGGCACAGGTGCCACCGAGGGAAGCGTCGCCGAGGACGACAGCCCGCCTGGCTTCTGCCGCCTGTTCTGCTCTCTGGGCCCTTCCAGGCCTCCAGCCACCCCTTCTCGGGGTCCCGTCTCTGCCTCATCCTTCAGACACTCCCCACGGTTCCACGCGCCGGCCGTGTGCCCCGTGCCCATGCAGAGCCCAGCCCGTCCGGCCACACGGCCTCCACGTGGCTAAACCGGGCCTCGTCTGGAAGGCTCTGCTCCCCCTTACGAGGGGTCCCCAGTGGCCCTCTGTGCAGGGGACGCAGGAGAGCGAGCCCCGGAGCCTGCCCAGGAGCTGCCCCACACGACCCTGTGACCCACCAGCAGGCGCTCTTTGCGGCTTGCTCTTCCCACAAACTGGTCGGTTGGCCACCTGGGCTGGCCATGGTGACACTGGTGTCCTGGAGCTGGCCGTGACTCCGGACAGAACGAACACTCCGTGAGGGGACCTGGCCTCTTCAGACGACCTGTGCCGGAGACTCAGCCAGCAGAGAGCCTGGATTCGCAGACCCGGCCCCGTTTCTGACACCGGCAGCACACGTGGGCAGAGCCCGCGTCACCCGGAAAGCAGGACGTGCTTCTGGGACCCAGCAGGCAGCGCGCTCTTGGCCGCGGTGACGCTCCAGAAATCGGATTTCCTACCTGACTCCACCGCATCTGCCATCTGTGAGCAGCAAGTGTCATGGGACCGAGCACTGGCACGGCCTCTGGCTGAGGCCCAGCCACTGGGCACAGGGAAAGGACCCAGTGTTAGGGGATGCTGTGGCCCGTCTGAACTCTAGGGTTTATCTCCCAGAAGACCAACTGGACGAGTGATTTCCAGCCTCCGCTGGGTCCTCTGCTATAGGGGTCCAAGGAAATCTGGGTCTGGCTGTCCTAAGCGGCAGTGCCTGAAACATCCCATTCAGAGCAAAAAGTGGAAAGTTTGGGGGCAGAGGGCCCCCGCCAGCTGCACCCTTTCGTGCCTGTGTGTCACTGGTGCTGCCAGCAAAAGAGCGCTATGTCCTGTGGGCCCGCGGCTGCTGGGCGGGGATCTGAGCCGAGGACCCCCTATAAGCCCAGGCCCCCTGCCCCAGGGCCGCTGGAGCCCAGGCTGCCTGCAGCTGGCTGGCTGCTCGGTGGCTGTTGGCTGTCTGCTGTGAACCGGCCACTGGTTACCCGGAAGGTCAGCTCCACCTGCTCGCGGAAATGACCAGAAGCAGACGAGGTGGAGCAGGTGTGTGTGGAGAGATCACCCTGGTTCCGACAGCCTGTCTGGGCTCATGGGGTCACCGTCTGCACAGTTCGCTCCCCGGCCCCAGGCAGACAGGGAGGCCACCCCGCGGCACGGACGACCCAGCTGGCAAGGCCTCCCTTCCCCTGAACACAAACAATACACTGCATTTTATTTTCTATTTACTTTACAAATTGTATTTATACAAAGCTTACTGTGCGCCAGGACACTGTTTGAAAAGCTTTTAACCTAGGAACCTGCTTAATCGGTGCGCCAGCCCTGGAGGTCATCCCGTGGGTTCCAAGCAGAGGCCTCTCTGCCGGCTCCGAGGGTGTCTGCCCTGGGCCAGCCGACGGCTGCAGCCCTGCCCTGGGGGAGCCCTGCCCTGGGATCCTGGGATTTTATCACAGCAGCCTCTCTCTCCGCACCTGATGGGGGGCCTAGCCCAGAGCACCCCCCCTCGGAGTAGACCAAGCAAGCTAAGGGCGGGGCTTCCACTGGCCTCCCCAGAGCCCTGGTGCTTCGTGTAACGCGGGGTCCCAACTTGGCAGCACCCTACGGAGCCCTCCTCATGGTCACGCACCTGTGTGCCGCTTGTCAGCACGAGTATGAGGTACGGGTACGGCTGTGTAAGTGTGCACACGTGCGTGCATCCCTGTGCCGCACAAACGCACTCACATACACGCTACTGCACACGCCCGAGTGTCTAACACACGTCTGCAGGCACACGCACGCGTGTTTACAGGTATGTGTGCGTGTGCGCAGATGTGCACACATGTAAGTGTGTGCGCAAGGATGTCCTACGTATATAGGCACACATGCAGACACACGTGTATGCACATGCACACGTGTGTACACACCGCGATCCACTCAATGCTGTGCATTCACGTACAGGTGTGTACATGCACGTGTGTGTGCACGCACTCACGCCTGGAAGGACACGGAGCTTAGATGTGTGCACACACGCACACACATACACGGTCCTTGAACAACCGCATGCGGATCCAGGTATGAGGGGGTGACAGCCCCAGGACCGTGAGGACGTCCCAGAGCCGCCTCTGGGAGTGGCTGGACCAGGGTCCAGACGCAGCCAGCCTCTTCCCCATGGTCCTGCGCTGCTCTCAGGGCCTCGGGGGACTCAGGCTCCTCATCTGTGAAGTGGGCTGGCAGTGGACAAGCGAGGGCACTGGACACGGGGGTTTTGTTCTCCGCCCTCTTAGATGGCGCACAGGCCAGCACCGGAAATGTGGACACGTGGTTTTCGCCCCTTTGCTGGAAGAACAGCCTGCGGCTAATGCGGGATCCCCACAGCGGTGCCTGGGCTGGCCCCTGCCCGCATGAACCCCCCCCCCGGCAGCTGCATCACCACCCCAACAGCTCGGGAGCCATGGCGGGCAGGACATGGAGCGCCCTCCCAGCAGATGCCCCGCCCGTCAAGAAGAGCCCAGTGAGCAGTGGGGCCAGATGTCCCTGACCTGTGGGCCTGTTGGGGGGGGGTGTGGGGATGGGCGCCCGCGTGGCAGGACCCCAAGCTCACACCCCAGCTTCAGAGGGACCGTCCTCTTGGCCCGGCTGCAGCCGAGTTGCCCAAAAGTGCCTGTGAGGGCTGGGGCAGGAGAGACGCCAACTAGATGCTCCTCTGTCCCCGCCGAGCCCTCTCTTGGCTCGTCCCGTCTGGCCAGGGCGGCTGGGAAGCCCTGTCCCCCTGCCCCTTGTGCTGGGCTCCCTGCGTCTGGAATCCCGCCGTTGGGTCTCTGCGACAACATTCACCCTGAGAAAGTGGAGCGCGATCTTCGAGGGCCCGTGGGTTTCGGATGCCAGTGCCAGGCTGGAGGCAACAGAGGGCTGCCTTCTGTGCCGCACCGCACCTGCAGTCGGCCGTCCAACCGCAGGCTGGTCTCTCGCTGGTCTTGCTTGTAGATGTACTCTACCCACACAGCTGCGTTCATAGCCTTTATCCTGCATCCAGCATCTTCCCCGGAGCGGTCCAGAGTCACGGTCTATGTGCTGACACACCGCACCGGCCGTCCTCCAAAGGCTTCCCTCCATGGCCGCGGCCACCAGCCCGGAAAAGGTCCCAGCTGCTCACGTGAAACCTGAGGGCTACGTGGGGCCGTCCACAGACTTGGCGACAGGCCGGCTGTCCTTGCTGTCTGCAGGTGCGTGAGCTGGGGAGCACCGCTCATCGCCAACGGTCCTTTGCATCTAGGATGGCAGCCCCAGGACGCAGACATGCAGGGGCGGTCTGCCACCAGGTCCCACGGCCGATACACCCAGCTACACCCTCCGGGGCACGTCCAGCTTGCACGTGACTGATGGAATAAAGGCTATTAGCACAGGGGGTTCGAGTGCTGTGCCCTCCCTCCCCCAGCCCGGCAGGGTCAGGAGCGGCTGCCCAGGGTGGGGAGTGTGTCTGCCCTGCCGTGGCCGTGGTCGGGAGCCTTGGAGCTGCCCCCACTTGGGGCAATAAATGCACGAACGGGCAAACGGTGACTCTGCCAACCTAGGACGGGGGCGCGAGTGGGGTGGGGCAGAACAGCGGGTTTCCCGACAGGCGCAGGCTGCCGTCTCCGAGCCCCACGCCACCTGCTCCAAGCCTTTGAACATGAGCCCTGAGCCAGGACTGAGAAACGCTGGACCCCAGCTTCGGGGTGCATCTTCGGCCCCCATGGGCTCCCAGGCAGGCACCCGGCCAGCACGCTCCAGCCACACCTCCTCCTGCAGGGGTGCAGCGTCCGGCAAGGAGCGGTGCCCTGGGTCCTGCGGGCGAACTTGCCTTCTGTCTTTCGATCTTCTAGGCAGGCTGACTTGTCCGGCTCAGGCTGGGTCCCAGGCAGCGGGTAAATCACGCCACCAGCTTGGCTCTCGCACATGTCGGGTCTTCCTTGGTGCTGGAGCAGAGCGGGGAACGCACTCACCCTGCCTGCCTAGACCCTGCGGGAAAGTCACCCGAGAGGCCCGGGGCTGGAGCCTGGTCGTCAGCCACGGACCAAGCACTGGGGGGAGGTGGTGAAAGTCAGGGCCGACGGCGCGGTTCACACATGGGGCTGCCGCTGGGGGCCCCCGGCAAGCAGCCCCCCGGAGTGCATGTCTCCTTGGTCCACACGTCCTGTGTGCAACACACACCCACGTGCACACACACCCCACTGCACCCGTGAGCACGCACACACACATGGGCACACCAGTCTCTAGGTCCAAAGCCTCTCGCAGGCCCTGCCGGGGGCTCCAACAGCCGCCCAGCGAGGGACGATGAGAAATGAGTTTGTCCCACGATGGTGCAAAGCAGACCTGTGTCGCCAGCTGCGTTTACAAGGAAGCGGACACTGGGGCGTGGAGCCGGCGTGCAGGCCCAGGAAGCCCACGTGCAAAGCCCACGTGTACACGCTGTGGCCAACCAACACCCGTCACCCAGAAACAAAAGGACACGTGGCGGTGACCAGCCGGCACGGTGCTCGGCTGCTTGCGGCAGCATTTGGGAGCATTCATCGGTCTCCCACGGAATTGACCGCCACTTCCCAGATGGATACTTGCTGGACGGCCGCAGTTTGAGTGTTTTAAGGGTAACTTTGAATGCAGAGAGCTGCTTGGCCATTTAGAAGAGCTGCGTGGGCTCACGGAGGGCGGAGTGGGCTCTGTGCTGTCCCCGAGGGCGTCCGATCAAGCCTGCTTCTCTCAGGAGCGGGGTCTCCCCCCTGGTACCCCCCACAGGCTCCAAAGGGGGGCCCCCAGCACCGCCCGCCAGGCAGCCCCTCGGAGATCAGCTACGGCCCCGCTCCTCTAGAAGACAGCCCGAGGGCAGGGGCGCGGGCGGCGTGTCCCCGGAGCCCACCAGGGCCGGCCCTGGGATCCTTGCCTACGGGCCCAACTGACTCCTCTGCACAAATGTTTAGTTCACAGAAACTTGACTTTACCACCCACATTTGCCAGATTTGCATTTGCCAGATTCCAAGATCCCAGCAGTACGTCCCTTCCCTAAATGTAAAATTCAAGTTTTATAATTCATAAACCCTCCTTCCTCAGGAGCAGAGAGGCTGACAAAGTCTCAGAAGCAAGCCGTCGGGGAGCCAGCCCCATCTGTGCGGGTCGCGCTCCACTGTCCTCCCAAACGCCCCCAAGCTGGCGTCCTGCCCCGTGGGGGAAAGGTCAGAGTCTGGTCAGGTACTGGTGTCAGGGACAGCAGCCGGTCTGTCCCCACGGAGTCCCATCAGGGATGTGGGTCACACCACTGTCCACACAGAGTCGCTGGGACACGTCTGTCTGGATGGACACGCCTACACGCGTTCCTTCAGAGGCTACGGCCCGATTCCCAGCACATTGCAGGATGTGCAGGAGCCGGCGGGAGAAGGCGCACACATACCCACTGTCTGGGCGAGCTGGACCAAAACAGCTGTTTTCTACTGGGTGCTGGTGACACGGCGGCGGGGGGGGGGCTCAGTCATTCTCTGCTGGGGCCGTCCCAGCTCCCACCTGCCAGTAGCCCCCAGATGTCATCCCTGTTCCCTAGGGGGACATCTTCCCAGCTGCAGAGACACAGGCCAGCTGGGGTCCTAGAGGAAGAAGCTGCCTTCCTTAGGGCCAGGAGTCTCAAGGCCCTGGCACCTGCCCTATTCTTTTCAGCACTATGGAAAAGGCTTCCGGCCGACAACAGAGAGAACCGGGGTCAGGGTCTCGGCAGCTTCTAGAACCCGGAGGGGGCAAAGTTCCTGGAAGGTTGTTCTGTTAGTAGCTCCAGCCCAGATAAAAGGATTTCTGTTTTCCATCCCCTGGGCAGCTTTAGGGCATGGAAGGTACAGAATCTGTCAAATAAACATTACAAAAGGCCCATTTACGCTTGCAAAATTGTGTGTAATCGCGGGCTGCACAGGAGAGAGGCTCCCATCTGCTGTCTGTGGGCTGGGAGCATCCGGCCTCGCCGGGCACTGAATCGGCCCAGAAGTGCCATCAGCTTCTGGCTTTTTACAAATTCTTACAACTGGAGCTAGAAGGAAAGAGATTGCTCTGTTTGGCAATGTCGTAAGTGACAAACGAAGCCTATTACGGTGAGAAATTAGCAGAGTTAAGTGACGTTCGTGTGTTTAGCAACTTTTCGTTGCTCAGCCAAACGCTGCCTTCCAAACTCCCACTAACAAGGGAAACGGGAACCTGCGGGGCAGTTTACAGAGTCCGGCCAAATGCTCCCGAGGGGCCAAGGCCGCATTCCGAGGGTCGTCTGGCTGTCCCCGGCACATACCCTTCCTAATGCCAGAGCTGGGTATTAACACGAATGGAAAAACCCTTTGAAGATGTTCTGCTTAGAAAACAGTTCCCCTGTGTTTCCAAAAGTCTACTCAGTCGGTGAGGGCCTTTTTTTTCCTCTCTTATGCCAACATGGAAAATTCCCCAATATTGCAGAAAATATGAATTTTTCATTAAAAGGGTTGTTACTTTCATTATCGGGGAATAGAATACTTTAGAGCCTCATAACTAACACTGTATCTATAAAGAGAGCACCTACTGCAAATTAAAGCGTTGAAATAATTAACTTCACGCTCCTCCGTCTGGCAAATGTGCAACGTCTGGAAAGTGCTGGGGGCCGGAGGGAGGGACTCTCACCGCGGCGGCGGGGGGCGGGGGGCAGCCAGAAGGGCCTTCCTGCAGACCGAGGGAGTCACAGCAGGGACGTTAAACACCCCACCGCCCTCCGACCCAGCAGATCCGGGTATCCGAGTGTCGCTGCTCCTGAGGACACGAAACCAGAACCGGCCTCTGTTAGTCAGGGCGGGCTGTGTTCTGCTGCACTAATAGCCGGTCTCCAAACCTAGTCGCTTAACCTGGGTGATGCTATTTCCAGTGTAGGCAGCCCTCCAGAACGGCTGGCCCAGGGTGCTGGCTGGGACTTCCAGAGTGCTTTAATTTGCTGGATTTCCGTATGAGAAGGGGGTCCCGAGTCGTCTCCTGTGGGCAGCTCCCCGTTCGGACATTTGGTGGCAGATGCCATTCCTGTTCCCATTCCACTGACCAAAGTCCACGGCACGGCCACCCCTCGTCTATGGAGAGGCCCTCCCAGGTGCCCTGCAGGGAGCAGGGGTAGGGTGCTGGGGAGGTGCCCTGACGGCCCCACAACCCCATCTTCAGGAGAACAGGGACTGTGTCGTGGCATGTTCGGGGAGGGGTGGCAGCTGCCACAAGGCACGAGATTATGACGGGCCAGTGAGGAGAGATCAAAATGGGATTAAGTAACACAAACCCAGCTCCAGCACCTCACCGGCACCGTCCCAGAGACACACATTTTAGATACATCCATGCAAAATTTAGCAGAATTTCTGTACCACACCATAGACAGTGCAGGAAAGCTACCAAAACACGGATGGAGAGAGGCCACGCTCACAGGCGTTCCTGCTGGGTAAGGAAGGGAACGTCACCTTTTACATAAGGACCTTATTTCTGTACAGGTCTGTTAACGTCTGCTAATTGTGCATGGTGGACACACCGCGTTTCCTAGATCATCGGCACTTCTCAGGACTTTATAGTTTTTTTTTTTTTTTTTAAGATATGAAACTAAGCAGTCTGTGTCCTGAAAACAGAGACACGTCCCGTACGGGGACACACAAAAGCAGCAGAGAGTGACATGGCTGGACTCCTGAGGCTGGTGAGCCCCAGAGACCTTTGTCGCTGGTGTGAGCGGCGACCGCCCCTGTCTTGTTCCCCTCCAGCGTTCTGCTTTGCACACTTGCAGGACACGTTAACTCCCTCGCGTGACGTATCGGCGTCACGGGTATGACAGCAGATGATCGGGAATTACCTGTTTTTATTAATCACCGGAGCCAATACAGGCAGAATTGATGACAACTGTAGCATTTGGTTGTTTTCTGGAGAGGGTGAGAGAGACTTGAAGCTTCCCTGAGACTCCTTCGGGCGCACGGGAGAAATGGCCGCAGAGACGCTGTTCAGGCAGCAACGAGGCATCGTCCGATCCGTCCTCCCACCGGCCCTCCCGCTCCGGAGTCTGTGAGGAGCACCTTGAGGGAGGAATTCCAGAACGTGCTGAGAGTCTCAGCGGCTGGGGAGGTCGGGGCGGGGGCTTCAACCATGCACCTGCCATGGAGTGAGGGTCCGTCCGCTGCGTCACTGGAATCCACTAACCTCCCACTCACTGGGTGCTGCCACAGGAATGGGGATTCTGTGCACTGTCTCCGGCCCTGCAGTCACCCAGATGAGCCAGCACCCGCTGTAGTACGTGAATTCCGTCAAAGTTCTGGAAAACGTCCTCCCGGAGTCAGATCTCAGAAAAGGGAAGACCTCCCGGGAGCCCCTTTGACTTGTCTCTACTTACCGGGGGCTTGTGAGGCCTCCCCACCCCCTCCCTCCCTGCGGGGGTGTCCTGCCCATCCCCTCCCAGCACCCAGCATTGTAGCAGGGGCACTGACCACCCGCCGATGCGAGTTTATGAGGCCCAAAACCCCGAGACGGGAAACCGAGATCGTGTGTAGGAAGCACGTTTGCTTTCCTCACGCGTCAGTGTGGGGAACTGTCCCCGAGTCAGATGTCAAAATCTGGGGTATTTGCTCCCCTGTGCTCTGTTTCAAACGTGGCCCTCGGGGAGTGCGTGAATACTTCTCGATGCCTCCCAGTTTCCAGAGCACAAGCACCCTACTGACGGACACATTTCTGGTGGGTTTTACGCATCTTTTCTCATAGCTCTTTGCCTTTCCGTAAAGTCAGTTTCTCAAGCACGCGACCACACGCAAGGACTTTCTAGCTGCAGCTTCTAAAATAGGACACGCAGTAGGTCTCTGTTCACGCGTACCCCGCCCACTTCCTGCGGACCTGCCCTGTGAGGCCGTGTGTGAGGCTGCCCGCGCGGCGGGGCCACCGGACTGCATGGCACCTAGTCCGCTGGGCCTCTGAGGTCCTGCTCAGTCTATTACCTGCCCTTCCTCTGTCCTCGTGTCCACATCGGCCCACGCCCCCATCGGTGTCCTCCCTTGGGCTGCTGGGGACCTTGGGGCAGCAGGGGAGGAGGAAGCAGACAAAAGGACAGCTTTGTGCGGTTCCCCTTGGTCTCCAAGCACAGACGATCCCCCATCCCGGGCCCTGGAATGAGGGGGGACTGGGGCGGAGCTCGGGTCAGTAAGATGTGTGCGGAGGGGACTGTTAGGAGCAGGACAATCACGGGGATGTGTGAGAAGGGTGCGGAGGCCACGGGACGGAAGCCACCAAGAACCAGGAGCCACCTCCACACCGGCAGCGGCCTGGGGCCGTCCCCACAGGTAGGGGCTGAGTTGTGTCCCTCCATTATTCACATGTTGAAGTCCTGATCCCCGGTCCCTCGGAACATGACCGTGTTTGGAGACAGAATCTTCAAAGGAGCAGCCCTGAGCCCACAGGACTTCTCACAAGAAGAGACGGTGAGGACAGGGCCACACAGAGACGGATGACCGCGTGGGGACACGGGAGAGGACGGTTTCTACACGCGCGGGAGGGGGGCTTCAGGAGGAAGAAACCTGCGACCCCTGATCTTGGACCCGGGCCTCCAGACCGTGAGGGACGGAAGTCTGGGCACGGGACCTGGTTCTTGCAGACGCGGCGGCCCATGCGGGCAGTGAGCTGCGGCGGGGCGAAGCCTGGATCTGGCGAGAAAGGAGCTAAAGACACGGGGACGGGGATCGTGGGGACACGGCAGGACCTGGGCTTCAGGGCCACGCCGACCGGCGGCCCGGACTGCATCCCACCCGAGACTGCAGCCCTTCTCTGGTCCTCCCGCCGCCCCAACAGCCTTTGGGCAAGAGCGGATTTCATGATGGCGAGGGCCAAGCGCCCGTCCCTGGCAGGAAGCTACAGCATTGCGGTGCCCACCCCCTGCCCACAGGGCAAATTCACGGTCTCTTGGGGACAGACTCTATGTTTTAGCCAAGCCCAGAGCAGCAACTCTGCAAATATGCACTGGATGACTGAGAAGTGGGGTCAGATCGCGGTTCGACCCCAGACTGCAGAGTCATCTCCACTGGAACGCTGGGCACAGGCGTTCGTGTCTGGGTTGAGGCACGGTCGGGGACAGTCTTTGATTTCTGCACCCAGAGTAGGCGGGGGTCTCGGTCACTCTCCCAGCGAAGGGGTGGTCCCCCAGGGAGGCCCCCGAAGTCCCAGCCGGTCTGGCCGCGCCAGGCTCAGCAGTCATTCCCCCCCGAGAGAGCCATCTCCTGGGCTCCCGGAGGCCAAGGCGCCTGAGAAGCAAGAGGGCAGGAGGAAGAAGGGAGGGTGCGGGCGGGGCCGGGCTGCGTGCGGCCTCCAGGCTGGGGCCGGGACATGGTGCGCTCCAGCCTTTCCCGTCGGTGCGGAACGGGGCTCTGTCTGTGGAAACACCTTTAGCCCCACTGCCCGCTGGCCTCCCTCGGGGCGGCGGGGCGCACGTGGTGGGGGTCCTGCTTGCAGACTTGCAGGCGTGGCTGAGGGTCAGCAGGGGTGAAGGAAACTGGACGAAAGCCCCCTGCTGGAGAAAAGGTTGCTCGAGCTGGAAAGGATTGGAAGGGGAACTTGCAGAAAAGCAAGGAGCCCGCCGGACGCCTCGGACAAATGCCCGGCTCTCCCGGCAGAGGACGTCACGCTGACCCGGCCCCTCGGCCCTCAGCCAGGCACGGGGCCACCTCTCTGTGCTGACCACGGCCTGTGGGGGAGAGGCGCTCGGCATGGCTTCGGCAGGGGGCGCAGAGCTCGGTCTTCAGAGCAAGGCAGTGAGGTGTGCGACCCAAAAAGGCCCAGGGGCAGTGACCCGTGCGTGGAGGCCAGTTCGGAAGGACCGGGAGGACCAGGCAGGACGGGCCTGAGCAGAGCGGCCCCCTTCACAGTGCGGGGATGTCTCTGCCTCTCAGGGGGGACGTTCTCTCTGAATCTAAGTCCTGAGCAGCCCCCGCGCCCCCCCACCCTGCAGTGAGGTTCTTTTTCATTCTGTGCTTTGAAAGGCCAGGCTTATTGCTCCCCACGACGCTCTGGCTTTCGAGCTTCTGCACAGAGGAGGGGCCCACCGACACGTCTGTGCAGATGTATAGAGAAAGCTTCACGGTAGTGGGGGTGGCGAGGGGAAAGCAGGGGACGCAGGGCGCGTAACTGTGCGGAGCCCATCAGCCTCTGCCCTGCCCAATTCTGGCAAATTGTCTGTTGCACGAGCCTCCCCTCTGTAGGCACGCAGGCTCTACCCGGCAGCATCCTAACGTCCGCCCACTGGGTGCCAGGGGGACTCTCCCAGGCTCTGCAGCTGAGTTTGTGGTTAGATATTTCAACTGAACTATTATTTATTTCTTAAAGGAGCTCACCACGGAGCTTTGCTGTTGCCCTACTGAGCGGAGGTACGGGCCTCAGGGACGGAGGAGGAGACGGTGTTTGAGGGGCGAGGTTTCTGGGGACCATCCGTGCACAGAGCCCGTCCCCTCTGCCAACCTCCCCACCTCAGGGGCTGCGGGGGCCACCCTCTCGCTGAGGCTGCGTCCCCACCTCGGCCCGGCGTCAGCACAGCCACTCCCACACTGGAGGAGGGCCCTGCGCTGCAGAAGGGGGCTGTACTGTGGCTGCGGGGGGTCAGGAGAGGTACATCCGTTGAATGAATGCATGAGGCCTGGGTCCCCTCTGGGTCCAGTTCTAGCTCTGGCCAGTCTGGTGGACTGCACCCACGAGGACCCCAGGCCACTGAGAAAATCACTGGGAAGCCACTGTGATTTTCCAGGTTTGTGTGGGCTGGAGGGTTTGCTGTATCTTCTCTTGATGAAATAAAGCGAAAATGGAAGTGTTCGGGGTGGTGTGGGGGTGACCTTCAAGGTGGAAATACCCTGATCCTTCAGGGTATGGCTTAAACTCCCAGCAGGGATCAGCCTTCTTCCCAGCATTGAACCCCCAGGGGCATCGGACAGTAGAAAGTGGAAGGAAAACTCAAATGGCCAAGTGCTGGGCTTCCAGAAGGTCTTTCTCAAATGCCCCAAGCACTTGACCTGGACCTGCTCAGCGGCAGCCTCTGTCCCTGCTCAGAGGGGCCCTGGGACGCACGCACTGCTCCATGTCTCTGTCCTGAACAAGGGGCCCCGTGTTTTCGTTCTGCACTGGGCCCTATGAATTGTCGCAGGTTCTAGACTTTCCCCACGTGTAATTTATTTCTAAAACATTTTCCTTAAAAGTTGTTTTTGGACAACTCTGTGTTGATTTTTTTTCTGCTGCTATTACGACCATTAGTTTAAATCCAGTTCTGTCTTCTCGGTGTTCGCAGAGATCAGCCAATGCACCTGTTTCATGGGCCCATGGATGGGATCTGGACACGTAGGGGTTGAGCCCTGTGGGGCCCTCCAGAGGCGTCCCCACAGCCAGAGTCCCGGTCTGACTCCACTCACCCCTCCGTGGGCCGCCGGAGATCTGGGTGAGCCCACTGGGGCCATTTCTTGTCTAGCTGCTGCTAATTTGCCACTGGAGTCGGTAAATTACTAGGTCATGCTTCTGAACCTCGGCCTCCTCTTCTCTGAAATGGGAACAATGATGATGGCCCAGCCTGGGTCACAAGCCTTCTGGGAGACCAGCTACGGTGTGGGCTGACTCAGTGTGAGCCACAGACGCTCGGGCAGAAGCTCTGTATGCATACAGCGGGGGCTGTTTACATTAAATGGGTGGCTGGGATTCACGTCTGACTTTTGGATGAATCTGGGGTGAACACTCCCTTCCTGCTGCAGCCGTGCCAGAGGCTGCCCTTTGCTTTCTCTGCAGGAGATCGGGCAGTGAGGCCCCAGGACATGAGGGAAAGCACAATCACGGGCAGTGAGGCCCTGGGACATGAGGGAAATCACGCGTTTAGGCAAAGATCTCAGCAGCAGCAGAAGCTGATCACTGAGAATGCAGAAGAGCTGCTTCGGCAGCCCCAGCTCCAGAGACCACGCGAACAGCAGCCTTGGGGGTTCCCCTCACTCGCCCACGGACGGCAGGCCTGGAGCTTGGCGGGTGCCTGGCCTTGGGTTCAGTCCAGGAGCCTGCTGTTTGCTATTCACCAGCTTAAACAACGGTGCTAACATAGGATACGTACACCGAGGCGCGCACACAGTCACGGAAACGAAGTGAACAAACACAATTTTCTCCCCTGTCTCTCCCGTAGGCCACAGTCCAGTGCGATGTGGTTCCTTCCGCTCCACTCCCTCCCAGCGCCACAGAGAGGTCCCTCAGTGCCCTGCCCGCATAAGACGCAAGTGGGAGATGACAAAAAAATGGAACAATTGCAATAATATTTTAAGCCATAAAGTAATATTTCTATAGCAGAGTGCAAATAGAATTTTACATAATGCACAGAAGAAATGCCTCTGAAAATCAATATTTCCAGCTGGATGTACAAATTAAATGATGATATTCAAGTGCAAGATTAAAACAATGATTTAAGATAGAAATTGAGTTATATTATCTCCTGCCTGCCTACCGCTGAATATGTTAATAGAACAAATTTGTTAGCATTCAGTCAATTTATCTCCCTAAACAGGAGGAGGTGGGGATTCCTGGCGGAAAAGCAAAAGGATGGCGAGAAACACCTCCCAGAGTACATTCTGGAAGAAATATTGCCCAGCCAGAGGCTTATTTAGGTGCTGGGAGGTTGGACGGGGCTTGTCCTTCCCTGTCAAGGAGACTCGGGGTTAGTTTTCCAGAAGCATCCTTGGTTTCATCCCTCCAGGCCCCAATGCCTCCACACAGAGGGTAATTAGCCCGGCACATTCGAGGTCTGCAGAGCCCATGCTCCCCACAGTTAACACCCACAGCCCTGTCCGCACCCAATTTATTCCCTTTGAAGTGTAGGCACCAGCTCCAGCCCCTGGGGACCCCTGCTCAATAATGCAGCGGGGGCTGCCGCGTGAATGGTCTGTGCACAAGAGGCATCTCTAGTTGCAGAGAAAGGCAACAGGAGCGAGGGAGTGGCTGGGGCCCCCTGGAGCTGGCCCTCTCAGGTCACTGGGTCATCCCAAATGCCTGGGGGACAACAGGGCACTTAGGGCGCAGCCTTCGAAGCTGTCCACGTCGCAGGGTCCTGGCACTTGGGTGATGGTGTTTCTCACCACCACTGGAAGCAGCAGGAGCATCCACTCAGCCCAGCAACCCTGGGACGGGCAGCCCCGACTGTGTGCTCACCCCCCCCCCCCCCAGCAGTCTCTTGCCGGCCGCAGACCCACCTACATTCCCCTTGCCCCTGTGTTCTTCAGCCAATTTGCACAGTTTGCTTAAACTCGCTTCCCTCGAGCTCAGGGACAGAGAGCCCTGCTCTCTTGGCCTCTCTTTGGCAGCCCAGTTCCCACAGTCTCCAGGGTCCTCACCCTGGGACTATGTCCCCTGCACCCTCCCTTCCCAGGTGGCCTTCCCTGTGGAAGAAGCTATGTGGAGAGGCCCTAGGTGAGAACAGGGCGCAGCCCCCGCTGGCACACGGCTAAACCGTCAGACAACACGGGAGCCAGCCGTGCCTGCATTCCCACACGCACCACGCTGTAGGACCCCTACTTCCCCAGAGCCTCAACCTCATACTTCCAGATTCTGCTGATCAGATGAACAGGTGTGGCCCTTCGGTTTGTTTTAAACTGACTCCGAGCAAGTGGAATTTTCCTTTATGTTTGTTTTTACCACTTTCTTGTGTCTTTTCCCACTTATGTCTCTGCCCACTTTCCCATTCCATGTCTGTCGAGTGGACTTTTCCTTTCCAATCTGTACCTGAAGCAGGTCCTTCTAAAGATGAGTTGCATGTGCTGCAAGGTTAGGGGAGCCCTGAGGTCTGGGGGTCCACGGTAGTTCCTGACCCAAACATGAGTGCCATTTTTGGTGTTTGTCCCTGTGTTTGTCGTGGTGTCAGAGCGCCCAAGAACAACATATGGAATGTCCCTAATGAGTTAAGTCCTGGAAGGAATAGAGAAATCGCACACGGTTTAGTGTGGGCACTGTCCTGCCTGCAGGTCGGGGACAGACAGAGAAGCTGGTGGAATCAGGTCACCTCTGGTGTGGAAGCTTCCATGGAGTTCACGGTCAGCCAATGATCTGTGATGCTACGGAGGAGTTCTGCCATCAAGGAAGCAGAGTCAGCTGTGTGATGGGCTTCGGCCACACGCATTTCTATCAGCATCTCTTCCTTGGATGGCTGAAAGCCTCAGGACCAGCAGCAGGTGTCACTTCTCTGAGACCGTCTCAGGCTTTTACAGCTGAAGTTCCCTGACCAGGGGCCGGAACCCCCTTGAGTCCCCACACTTGAGCAGTTCTGAAGATAAGACCAAACTTTTAAATCCTGGATAATCCTCACTTTACTAATAAGCAGTTTTATCTAAATCCTGCTTTTAAAATTGTGCTTCTCCAACTGATGCTGGTAAAATCGAGTTTCCACAACCAATTTCCGGTCTGCATTCAGAGAGTGTTAACCCCTGGGCTCTGCACCCGGGCCCGAAGGCTTGCTGCTCTGCCTTCTCCCGAGGTCCTTGGTCACCACAGGCTGGGACTCAGCGAGTACTGCTGCCACTGCCCACACCTGGCACACCTGGAAGAACCAGGAGGTCCCTCGGTTGCTGGTGGATGGGATGTGCTCCCTGCCCCCCATGACCCCATCCTCAAGGTTAGCTTATGAATCCCATTTTTAAAATATCTATTTAATTTAGTAAACATTTTTATAATACACACCACTGTGTACCAGATTTGCTATGACTTTACTCTGGAGTCTTTCATCCCTGCACCAACAACAAGATAGATTCTTTGCTATGTCCATTGTACAGACGGGGAAGCTGACACTAGAGGAAGGAGTCCACCCAGCTGGTTAGTTTTGGAGCTGAAACTTCAGCATAGCAGTCCGGGCCAGGGTCTCCTAGGTAGCAGCTGTAGGTAGCGAATTCCAGTGACGTTACGGTAGGTTTGTCCTATTTCTTCCTTGACCCACGCAGGTGGGATCCTAGAAATGAACCCTTAAGATCACGCACCGCCCTGGCGCTGTCCACCAAGGGGGTGCTGAACGCACGTGTAGAGGTGGTCAGAGCGCGCCATCTTTCAAACACATGTTCAGCACCACCCCCGGGGGACAGCACCACCCCAGCTCCTATGCATACAAGAGGGACAAGTTGCAAGACGCTTCCAATATTCGACTCTACCGGTTAGATCAAGCTGAAAGTGGACTCCCTTCACTGGTTCTTAGACCAGGCACATATGCTCCTGGGCCCTGCCTTCTGGGCCTGGAGGAACAGATCTGACTATTACATGACACGGAACACTCCCAGCGTAGTCTCTTCCCAGCCAAAGCGTTCTTGCTGCCAGTCTGCTTTCGGCGAGGCTCCATGCCTTTCCCTTGATCATTCTTGCTGTCTTGTGTTGGCTGTTGTCCAGCCTTCAAAGATCTTTCTGGAGATGCCAGGACAAGGGACTGCTTTGCCAGTTCCCAGCTGTGTGGGTTCCAGTTAGTAAATGGCTGTACCCTCCACCACATGGATGGCGTGTGCTTGACTCTGCTGGCCATGTGCAGCTTTAATCAGCACGAGAGGACCCCAGATGCTGTCGGAATGAGACTCTAAGAAGAGGTCCACTTGGGGGCAACTTCCACAGCCACTCAAGATTAAAAATAACACTGTGAATATATTCCACTCAGCAAACATTCCTTCTAATGAAAGAATCTAGAGTAAGAACAAGGAGTTCTTAAAGCAAGCTACAAATTATCAAGGAATCATGCTACAGATTTCCTGTAGATGGATTCCATGTCATGTTACAGTACATTTGTATGAGATTATAAAAACCAATATTCACCCCGGGATTGTGCAATAAATAGAATTTATTAAAGTACTTGTGAAATGCCTCCAGTGAGAAATTCATCTTTGATCCAGATTTTAATAAGGATTATATAATCATGAGAGTGTAATAAAACAGCATTACCTGAATAATCCATTTTATTACCAGTTTTATTATGAGTTCTCATTTATTACAATTCATTAGATATTTAAAGCATATGTAAATGATGCAATATAAAATATATGAGGAACAAGAATTATGGTATATATCTCTGTAAATTTATCTTACTGATATATAAGATCTCCAGATTTCCAAAGATTAAACAATCAGGAAAGATCTGAATAAAAGGTTAAAAATGTGGCTTTGGCTGTCGGGAATCAGATATGAATGTCTCACCACGGAAATGGCCATTCCATCCTATGGATATGAAATCTGAAGTCTGGAGGATTAAATCTTTATTAGGAATAGAATAGCTAACTGAAGCTGAAAACATCACCATAAAACTCTTTTTACTTTGGCCTTTGGTGGAAGTCTTTCTAAAATGTCGAATTCTCTGCTTTACTAAGTGTAATATGTGGACATATGTCAAGTTAATAACCACGGATTGAGATCATGCATTTGTAAAAAGAAAACAAAACATAAAAAGCAACTCCCACACCCTTTCTGAGAACGAGTAGACAAGTATAGACCACGTTACCTATTTCACTAATCCTGACGGCATCCGGGCTTTGTGTCAGGTGACTTCAACATTGTCTAGATAACCTGCCTTCTATCCCTGGATCTCCTGGCTCTGGTCTTCTCTTCTCTCCCGCATGTGAGACTTAGTACCTCCTGCCCTCCCCACTCCTTATTTTTGGGCATGCCCTGCTCCCAGCTAATCAATACATCCTTAAGAGAGGGGCAGCTCCAGCCCCCACTATCTCCAGCTCCCGGAATAATGCCCTGGGGAAGGTCCAGCATGCCTGATGACACGAAGGGCTGCCGTCACTCTCTCCAACATCCAAAGTGTTACAAAACAAAAGCTAGACGTGGCAAGGAGTGCGTCTGCTGAGCCAGTTCTGAATATTAGCTGATGCTGCTCTTCTGCCTAGCTCCACACCCGTCATAAAACGTTCTGTCCACCTGATGTGGCACTGGAGTGTCCAGGACATAAAACAAAATGCCTTCCATGAAGGTAGGAGCTGGAAACCACGACAACATCTCGTCCAAGCTCTCACTCACTGGAGACAACGGGGTCAGGGGTCTCTCCCTGTCCTTCCGTAGAAACCGAGCAGCCTGTGTGATGCTCAAACACGAGGGACGCTGGGACAGGAGAGAAGATTCACAGACATCACTGTGCCTAACCCCTCACTGTACAGAGCCACCTGTCCTCCGGGAACAGAAGCACACACTCCTGCTTGAAGAGCTCTGACCCTTCTGCAAGAACCGGAGGACGTCAAGGACGCGGAAGCAGACACAACACACGTGGTCGCGAGGGGCTGGGGGAGCGGACAGGGACGTTCAACGGGTGCACGGTTCCAGTGTATTTCTGAGCTCTGCCTGCAACCTGGTGTCCACGGTGAACAGTAAGGTCTCAAGGACTTTAAAAATCTTTGTGAGGGTAGTGTTCTTACCACAAACACACAAACACACCCCCTACACACAAAACAACAACAAAGGGACGGAGGGAAGTTTTTGGAGGTGCCGGCTATGTTTACTACCTGAGATATGGTGATGGTGACACACGTGTACACACATGACCAATCTGAGCGAACTGCACACACTAATCATGGGCTGTATTCTGTGCACCGATCATACCATAAGGCTCCGGGAGTGGAGAGCCCAGACCTTTGCTTTTAAAAACAGCAGTGATTTACGAAAATCATGGGAGACGGTGACTTGGCAGGGGCAATGGAGGCATCCGGAGTGCCGGCTGCGTGGCTATGACTCTCTTAGGGAAATGCAGAGACGTGCATACACTTCACTTGCTTTTCTGTGTGTATGTCGTAGTTCACAGCACATGTGAGGAGGGGAGCCAACGACCCCAAAGCTTCGGAAACTCCGTGGAGGGCAAACCCCTCCGTGCATCCGGGGGCCCCACACAGGGTCGCTGCTGCCCCGGGGGCAGAGCCTTTGACAACCCCACAGCAGTCAGCTTTCAAAGAGCTTTCCGGAAGAACATAATTAGATTAGGACGTTACATTTGTTAATTTTTCAGTTGCTCATTAAAACTGACATGTCATTTGATTTTGACAGAAACCTTTTTATCTTGATGTAAGGCTGTAGGCATTTAAAAATAAATAAAGCTATATTTAGGAAGTTCTGAGACATGACAACTGCAGTAACGAGACTGAAAGCACTCTCTCCACCGCGCACATCTGAGAATCACCAAACACACCTCCTTTCCCCATAACACAGACTAAGGAACACCACTGGCGGATGCGGCCTTTATCGAAACTTTGGCAAACATGAGGAGTGGAGGAGGCAGAAAATTCAGACCACAGACACGGGTGCTAGAAAGACCTTTGCTTCCTACGTCATGACCTAGCCCTGCTAGCCCTCCCTGACACGGAAGCTCCGAGAAGAAAAAGATCTTCCCGCTTCTGCCTGCGTCGTGTTCGGTGGGGGCTCCCGAAAAGTCAGAACAGAATCACCATGGGGGCGCCTGCCAGAGAGCGGGCGCGGGGGGTGGGAGGCACGCAGACCTTGGGAGTGGCGGGCCGGAGTCCCCTCGCCCGTGCCACAGAGGAGCCGCGTGCTTGTCAGCAGGTGAGCTCAGTTCTTGAACCTTCTGGCCCCTCGTCTACAAAACGGGAGCAGTGCCAGCACTAGCCTTGTGGCCGAGCATGGAAGTTAACCACCCAACACACGTGGCTCTCCGTGGGAACAGGTGACTGTTAGCAGCACGGGGGCGGCGGGGAGTGGGCGGCACGGGGGACCTCCCTGCTGCGAGTGTGAGGCAGACACACGTGTCTTTCCTCGTCTCTCGCAAGCCCACTGCTGGGTGGACGGGGCTCAAGGACTCAGAGAAACTGGAGGCCTAACGTAGACAGCTCTTTGCCCCCGAATGAGGCTGGGCGGGGGCGTGCGCAGTGGTCTGGGACCAGAGCAAGGAAGGGACGTGTGGAGACCCCGGGCACTGTGGAGACCGCCAGGCGGAGAAGGCGAGATGCGGGTCTGGCCATCCCGCAGCACCAAGCTCCGAGCAGAGACAGGACACCACCCAGGTTTCCCTCCCTCCTTCGTCCTCCCAAGCGAGTTGCTAGTGCCCAGAGGGGCTTCTGCTGAAGTGGGTCTTGGATGCAGAGGACATTCCTCCTGGGGTCGCGGACAGCTCCGCCGCCTGCAGACACCTCACAGTGCTCCCTCGGCGTCGCCCCGAGGGGCCTGCCGGGGGTGGCCGGTGTGTGGGCCCTGAACCATGGGGACCATCTGGGGATGCACCGGGCAAGCCCCGGTGGGGGCAGGAAGTGGGGCCTCTCTCCGTCTCACTCCCATGAAACTCACTCCATCTCCCAGGAAAGCTCAGCCCAAATGTAGCTGCGGCTCCTCCCTCCCTGCTCCCCGCAAAGTCTGCTCCTCTAGCCCGGTCTCCTGTCACGGGAACTTCCAACCGCGTTAAATTACACAGGGGACGGCGGGAGCAAATGGGCCCAGCAGGAGACCGTGGACTCCCCACCCCCCACGGGCTCTGTCCAAGGTACCATTTAAGCTTCATAACGACAGTTATCGTTCAGAGACTGACCGGCCTGTGTCGCTTCTCATCCGGGAACACAACGCTGGCCCTGAACCGAGACTTGTGATTTCAACACACATTTCAGTGTTCCCATTAGAAAGAAGGATATATATATTTTTTTAAATAAAGGATGTTGGGGCTGGAGAGGATGAGGAGAGACAAAGAGAAGTCACTTTGTGTGCAAGAGTCTGGTTTCTTTTAGTGGAAGCACGGATTGGGGAATTTGTTTATTGTTCAACCCAAGAAATCTGTTAATGGAGGTATCCTCCGATGGCTGAGAACTGGATGCTATGGATATGTTTTTTTTTTTTTTTTAATTCTAATTTTGAAATAGTTTACGACTCACAGCAGTTGAAAATTAGTGCAGAATCCCAGGGACTCCTCCCCCGGGCTCCCTGATGACTCCGCCTTACATAACCCAAGTCCATGATCCAGAGTGGGAACAGGCCGTCGGCACGATGCTGGAAGCTCAGGCACAGACCTTGTTCAAACAACAGCGTTTCCCACATCCTCGTTTTAGACTCTAATGTGAACGGATTCCCCCACAGGCGGGCGGGCGAGAGGAAACGTGGCTCTTTCCTAGCGACAGTCTAACCCCCGCAGCACAAACCGGAAGTAGCTCATCGACTAAAATGAGCTCTTGGAATGTGGCTTGTTTCTCCCCAGCTTTAATAAATGGTGCTAAGGACAGTGGGGACGAGTGTCTAGATATGGACTGATGCACGGTTGCTGGGCTTTGCGGGGAGTCTCACGTTCGTCACGGGAGTGCACAGAACCCCCCGTGCTGTCACCGAGGAGGGACAGACTGCCCTGGGCAACTCCCCTCGCACGGCGGATCCATGCAGCCCCTGAGCACTAGCTCCCCAGGGCCCAGGCGACCCTCAGGGAAGGAAGCGGACGGCACCAGCACCCAGAGCTGCACCAACCCCAGTCCCCGCTGTCTGCACACCGGCTTCTCAGAGCTTTGCCCTTTGGAGGCAAGGAGCGGCTGTCTGATAGCGCTGCCTATTCATACGGAGAGAGGCTCTTCCAAAACTTTGGTACTAGTTCTGGAAAACAGGTAGAACCTCGTAACTCACAGTGGTGACAAGGGGTCCCTTTGTACGTGCTTTCCCTGTGCCTAGTGGTTTCTTCTTCCTCCTCTCTGCCTCCGGGACTCAGCAGCTCTGCCGGTGGCTAGGGGGGCTTCCGGGGTCTCCCTGGGCTCTCGGTAAAGCAAAGACCCTTCCCTGAGCGCCTCTGGTCCTTCAGCCTCATCATACCTGCCATTGTCTGAAATGAGATGATTTCACACCCTGCAGGGTCTGCCAAAAAGTCAATGTGAAAAAAGTTAATGTGAAAAAAAAGTGAGTGTGTGTGCACATGCATGGTGTGTGAACATGTATGGAGTGTATGCACGAGTGTGGTGTGTGTGCTTGCACACTTGCATTTATGTGTTCCAGCGTGCAGCCGTGTGCGCACACCACATGCATTCCTGCAAGTAGGGATTGTGCGTGTGTGTGCACGTGTGTCTCCATAACCCTTCGTACTGGAGGAGGCTCTCAGCGGACCTGCTCCGTAAGGTGGAGTCCTTGGGTACGGGCAGAAGTGAGGACTCTCCCCGCTCTCATCCAGGGCCCCAAGGTGAGAATTCTCGGTGCCTCTGCTGTTGCTCAACGTGCGGAACAGAAGCAGAGTCTCCAGCAGCTGTACCTCTGCTCCGAGCTCGGTGTTCCCAGGCTGCGCTGGTAGATACCGCGGGGGCCTCCCTGAGACCATGCGTGGGCAACACTGCCCTGCTCTGGGCTGTGGCTGGGACTGAGGGATCCTTCTGCCCCTGGCCTCCGCCTGAAAGCAGTGCCCAGCTCTCAGCACCCCTAGGGCAGACTGCCAGCCTCTCAGGAGCCATCTCTTGAAAAGGATCAAAGCCACCCCCTCCTGCCAGGCACACGCCGCAGACAAGGAGGCTGAGTGTGGCTGCCTCATCGGCCTGACAGCCCCTTGTCTGGGGGCATCTTCAGTAAAGGAGGGGCAGGGCAGGGGGAGGTCTGGCCGACAAAGCTCGCAGTGCAAGCTGAGATGCAATTTTTGGATGTGTCCTCCATTGTCCCTCTCCTGATACTCTGGTTTTCTCCCTCGGATGCTGTGAGCTTTTGGAGAACCGGCGTCTGCCGGAACTGAGGCATTGTCCCTGCCCGTGGGAGCGCCAGCTGCACTTCCCGGCTAAGGACAGGGTGGCCACCCATGGTCACGAGGGGCAGAGGGTGGGAGATGACAGGTAGTTCCAGGTGACTGCCCGTGACTCTGACCCAGAGTTGCGGTCCTGCAGCGACTGTGCTGGATTTCCCAGGTGGGTCCAGGGTTTGAGGCTTTCCCGCAGGTGGGGTGGATGCTTCACAGTGGTGTGGCTTCTTCATGAGTCGTTCTCCAGCCCGCTGCCAGCCCGGGGCACTGGGCAGTCCACGTCCGGTGCCATCGTGGGTGTCCCGAGTACGGGTGCCGCTCCTGGCGGCGAGTGGGCGGGGCTGGGGACCACCGGTGGCCAAGGCGCTCGGCTGACTGTCGCCAGCACCTGCGGGCAGACATCCTGACTTTGCCTTATGTCTCTGCCTCTCCTACCCAACGATAGCCTCCATCACAGCGTCTTACCAAAAATGCCTATTATAAAACGTTCAGAAACGTGTATTTACGGAGCAGCGGCGGTGGGAGGGTCGGGAAAACAGGAGGAGGGTGACCGAGTTTCTCACCTCAAGTATTTCATGTTAGACACGAATCTGGTTCTGTCCTGGTTTTTCCCCATTTCTGAGGCAGGGAGGGGTGGAGATGAGGTTTTTCTCCCTTATTTTTTCCCACATTTTTAATAAGCTCCAAAAGCCAACTGTGACGCAGCTGTGTTCCTCGCCCCTCCTGCTCCCATAAAGGCGGGATTTAATGAGCTTATCAATGTGCTCCTTTGCTGCGGCTCGAGTTCCGTCAGTTGGACGAGACGGTGTCATGGGTACGATGCCGCCGCCCGGAGACGAGTTGGAAGCACGTGGTTTCATCATCGAAACCACGGAAACGGTTTGTCCTGAATAACCACGTGGTGTTTGCCTGGGTAAGTAACGGTCCGTGTGCCGCCCGAGGGCTTACGAACCACTCGCATGGCGCAGGGCGAGCAGCCGCGAGCAGCCCGCAGACCCCAGCCCTGCCGAGGCAGCCAGTGGAGAGCGAAAGCCAACGGTGGCTTCGCTGTCCTTCCGCAGATGGATCTAGTCCCTCCCCGCCTTGAGAAAATCCCAGCAAGGTGTTAGGTTCTGTCCGGGCGCACGTGCCTCTGCAGCTCTCAGCCGCCGTCTCAAGTACCTTCGCCCAACGCTCCCCGCGTCCGTGTCACTCCGTCAGCAAAGCGAACGTGGCACTAAGGTTCCGGGTGGGGAAAGGGTGTGGTTCTTCCTCCGCAGGGAAGGAGCCCGCGGCGTACAGGTGGCGGGAGCAGCGCGGATGCTGGCGACCCGGAGCCACGTGCAGGCTGTCTCTTCCCCACACGGATGGCGGAACCTTGCTTGCCCAGCCCCCCAGGCCCCACCATGTCCTAAAGGAAAGCGGCCTGAAGGTGCCTGGCACCCACCCTCGGCTGCCCACCCCACGGGATGCCTGCAGCAGGCCAAGGCGTTTCTAGAGGGGATTCTGGTGCCAAGGACAGCTCTCGACCCGGAGGCTGCGGGAGGGAGCGCTCTTCTTCTGCGCCCGGCGCTCTGCACAGGAATGGGCTCCACATGGACCTTGCAGCCGACCCCCACCCTGTGCATCACCTGCCCAGAAATTCACCTGGGGAGGCACCAGACTGCAACCCAACAGTGGCTCCAAATGAGGACACAGGCCCAGTCGGAGGCCGGTCAGACAGGCTCCTCACCGGTGTCTCTGTGGGACGCCAGCAGCTGGCGACACTAGCCGGCCTGACCCAGGCCACACCTTCCGGACGCCAGCGCAGCTGTCCAGGTGTGCCCACGACTCAGCAGGTGTGCGGGCCTCCTCTCCCCTCTGCTTAAAGCAGGAGGCCGGCAAGAGCTCTGGCCCCTCTCAGCAGTAAAAGTCGGACTAACCGACTGGCCAGGACGCCCTGAAATGAGGCCTTGGTGGGGACAGCAGGTGCCTGGGCCGTCGTGAGAGCGTCCCTGGAAGACAGGCACCCACGGCCAGGAGGGGCCGCCCTGGGGACGCGGGCAGCGGCTCCACGTGCGTCCCCACCCAGGGTCCCCATGGCCTGCCTGACCGGAGGGGGAGAATGAATCAATCAATGAAAGCAAATCACCTTTTACGAAGTTAAGTAAAAGCTACTAGAAACGACACACTGCGTGCGGCAGATTTATACTCCCCATAACCGTCCATTCCGGGATGGAAACGTCTTAATGTGATATTAAAGAAGATCAAATGAAACTGTAATGCACATCACATTTGGAGTCAGACGCGGGAGGCCCCTCACGGTCGCACGGAGTTCCGACAGGCTCCACCTGCATCAACCTTCCGGCGGCGGGGAGGGGGCTCTGG